>NC_141000.1:68235590-68692786 GCF_052327205.1 Somniosus microcephalus | reverse complement strand
GGTTGACCAATCGTACAGGGGATTAACCTGATGGTTGACCAATCGGTGCATCACGGGGGCGTTTCATTGCGTGTGTGGGCGGACCTAATCCTTCTGAGATGAGGTGAGTGGCCGCCATCTTGATTCCTAACTATTCATTTATTTTTCCCACTTTCTGCATGTTTATTTTCAAATCTAGATTTTAAAACACAATTAAATTGTTTTTAAAAAAAGTTAATTAATTTGTAAAGATTTTCTCTAACATCATTAATTTTCCTACCTTTCACCCTTTTTTTCCCCTCTTGACTCGCTACCTCCGCCGGGCGCCGCAATCTTCCAGGGTTACCCGCCTGCAGGCCTCGAAGCCACGGCCTCTCCTCCCCAGCCACACCCGAGCTAGGCACCTCCCGTCCCGCTCAACAAGTGGCCCGCGATCGCCGCCATCTTTGTAAAGGCTGGCGGGGCGGGCCTGAGCCGAGCGTAGCCAACGCCGCCATCTTTGTAAAGGCTGGCGGGGCGGTACGGAGTTCCACGGAGCCATCACCAGTGCTGGGCTCGGGTGCTTTGTGGCCTGCGGCCGAGCGGCGGCTGCGGAACTCGGGCTGCCCGGGGCGCTGGGCTCGGCTGGGCCATGTCAGTGCGGGTGCCCGAGGCCCCGGGGCCTAGCCTTCTCCAACCACCGCCGGCAGCGCAACTCTCAACACTGGCAGAGGGGAGAGGGTCTGCTGGCTCCCCCCTCCCTTTACCCCCCTTTCCCCCCTCCTTCCCCCACACCCCCTTCCCCCCACACCCCCTTTCCTCCCCCACCCCCTTCCCACCCCCCACACCCCCTTTCCTCCCCCACCCCCTTCCCACCCCCCACACCCCCTTCCCACCCCCCCTTTCCTCCCCTCCAACACACCCCTTCCCCCCACACCCCCATCCCACCCCCTTCCCCACTCCCACACATCCCGTTCCCCTCCCCCTCCCCTTCCCACCCTTCCCCTTCCCCCTCCCCCTTCCCTTCCCTTCCCCCTTCCCTCCCTTCCCTTCCCCTTCCCCTTCCCCCTTCCCCCCTTCCCTTCCCCCTCCTTCCCTGCCCCCCTTCCCCCTTCCCTTCCCCCTCCCCTTCTTCCCCTTTCCCTTCCCCCCTCCCTTCCCCCCATATTTCCCTTCCCCCCATATTCCCCCACCTTCCCCCCCATTCCCCCCTCCCCCACCTCCCCCTTCCACCTCCCCCCTTCCCTCAGCCCCCCTTCCCCCACCCTTTCCCCCCACCCCTTTCCCCCACCCTTTCCCCCCACCCCTTTCCCCCCCACCCCTTTCACCCCACCCCTTCTCCCCCACCCCTTTCCCCCCACCCCTTTCCCCCCACCCCTTTTGCCCCACCCCTTCCCCCCCACCCCTTTTGCCCCACCCCTTTCCCCTTTCCCCCACCCCTTTCCCCTTTCCCCCACCCCTTTCCCCCCTTTCTCCTTCCCTCTCTCTCTCCTTCCCTCTCTGTCTCTCTCTCTCCTTCCCTCTGTCTCTGTCTCTCTCTCCCTCTCTCGCTCTGTCTCTCTCTCCCTCTCTCTCTCTCTCTCTCTCTCTGTCTCTCTCTCTTCCCCCCAGTCTCTCCCTCTCTCTCTCCCCCCCAGTCTCTCTCTCTCCCCCCCAGTCTCTCTCTCTCTCCCCCGTCTCTCTCTCTCTCCCCCCGTCTCTCTCTCTCTCTCCCCCGTCTCTCTCTACTCCCCCCAGTCTCTCTCGCTCTCTCTCTTCCAACTCTCTCTCTCTTCCAACAACAACATGCCCTCTCTCTCTGTCTCTCTCTCTTCCCCCAGTCTCTCCCCCCAGTCTCTCTCTCTATCTCTCCCCCCAGTCTCTCTCTCTCTCCCCCCAGTCTCTCTCTCTCTCCCCCCCAGTCTCTCTCTCTCTCCCCCCAGTCTCTCTCTCTCTCTCTCTCCCCCCCGTCTCTCTCTACTCCCCCCAGTCTCTCTCTCTCTCTCTTCCAACTCTCTCTCTCTCTCTTCCAACAACAACATGCCCTCAAAGAACCCTCGGCACCGCCGGGCACTCCAGCTTTATTAATAAAAGGGACCCTGCATGGACATTTTAAATTAAAAAGGGTACCCAATATGGCGTCCGTGCCTCGTGGCAGAAAGCCTGTGGGATTCCAAAATGGAGTCTGCAGCGCAGACAGCTTGGGAGAAATCAAAACTAAGGCTGCAGGCTTTCTGTGGAGAGAAACTTTGTATTTTGGAACGAGACAGGACTCTGAATTATGCATTAGACTGAATTGGAGATGGATCTAATTCAGTGAGGCCTATAGTTAAAGCCATCAAACAGTCTGCATACATTATCAAAAACAGATTAACACAGCCATCGAGGCTGGACAAGCCCATCAAGGAACTTTCAGGACAATATAAGTCAATTATCGGGCTGGTAGATGCGATTACCGGCCATCTAAAAACCATCAGTATGAATTGCTACCATTATTTTAAACTAGCCCGCCAAGTTTAAGACAAAGAACTAACCCGATTTGACGTGAAGGTAAGGGTTTTCGATGAAGGTATAATTGAAGGCCCCGGGTAGCATTGAGGGGGGTTCAGGTTTGTGAAGAGTTGGGGCAGCTAGTTCATTCGTTCGTTCGGAGGAGGTCCGTAGAGTTTGTTGGTTGGTGTGCTGGTGCTGCTCCTCGGGCCCCTCGCCCTCATGGCTGCCGCTCTTTCCCCGTCCCACGCTTACCTCCTGGCCTCCGCCCGTGCCTTTTCCCACTCCATCTGGAACTGCCCCGGCACCGGGTCGGGCAGACTCAGACAGATTCAGGCCAGGCGAGGCGGGACGCGACGAGGGGAGAATGGAAAACCACCGAGGGGCAGACCGGCTGAAGAAGACCAAACGAGGGGAGGTTTCGAATCATCGGGCCTTCAGTCTGGGCCGACCTTCGAATATCTGCACACCAACTCAAACTGGCGGCTGTCGATGAAGAATCATCCCTGCAAGGTAAAGTACCCAAACAGAGACTTTGGGGTACTCGAACCTGGACAACGCCCTTGCAGCACTCGAAAACCACGTGATGACGGCAGGCTCCAGAGAGCACCAAGAGCGAACCCCGAACCCCACCGCTGTTTTGAATTGAGCAAACCCCGGTTTTGATTGGTGAGCATAGATTCTGACCCCTCATAGCTTAATCTAGTTAGGTATAGGGGTGGGATAAGGATAAGGGGATTGTTAAGATAGTTGTTTTCCCTCGATGTGCTGTGTGTTCCCCATTCCCTGCATAAATGTAGTTATTGGTATTTGCCTGTAATGTTATAATGATAACTTCTTTTTAAGACTGTATTCATTTTCCTGTTCAATAAAATCTTGGTTTTTGCTTGCATCCAAACCACCTGTCTACTCGAGTTTTCTGTATCGCTGCCTGTACCTAAGACCGGTGTCTAGAACCCAGGGGCGTGGGAGCGATTCGAACTGCTCATAAAACAGTCAGGGGCATAACTGACTGGGTGCACGCGCCACACCCGCCACCCCCTACACTGTTAGCGCCCCAGACTGGATATTGAGTGGCGCCCCCTGCCTTACCGCCTGCCGCTAGCAACGACAGGTTGAGGGGAGCGTTATGCTGTCAGAAAGGGACTAGGGGAGCGCTATTTAAAGGTGACCGCAGTCTGAGAGAGAGAGAGATAGAGAGAGAGACTTCTGGAGAGATTCAACGCTGTGTGAAGGAGTTTTGAGTACTTAGCAGCACTTTGCAGGTTTATTTTGATTTGCCCTTCCTTGCTTCGCCAGCACTCTGAGGTAACGCCTCACTCCTCGGCGTTTACACCTTAAGACAGGTGTGGAGCGCCTGATTTAGTGCTCCAATCACCTCCAGGGGCGATAAAAGCCAAGTTTGCTGTCGGAGGCGATAATTAGCGCCAGGCGCTGAACTTTGCGCACGGCTGAGAACGGCGCCCCAAATGGGGTGATACCGAATTTTCCCCCCTATTACTTTGCACTTTCCCTTATGTAATTACATCTGCTAAGTGTCTGCCCATTCAATTAATCCATTTACATCTTCTTGCAATCCTTTACTGTTTGCCAAACCACTTACTTCATGTCATTGGCAAGTTTGAAATTTGTGCTCCCTAAGCCCAAGTGCAAATCATTCATATATATTGAGATCAAAAGTGAACCCAGTACTGGCCCCTGGGCTATGCCATATCCAACCTTTATCTAATCAGAACAACACGCATTAACCATCACAGATTGTTTCCTGTCTACCAACTTTCTATCCACATAACAATTCCTATTATTATACACACCTTATTGAATACCTTCTAAAAATCCACGTACACTACTTGGCAGACCTTTCTCTGTTGGTTAATACTGGGTGCCCAACAGGCACAGTGCACCAGAGGTGAGGAGGGATGGGCTGCTTGTGAACAGGAAGGCCTAACTTCCCCATAAAGTTAGCCAATGTGCCTGGAGGGAGGTGGCACTAGCTCTCAGTATAAACTCTTTAAACCCACTTGGAACAGTGTTGTAAAAGATTTAAGGATCTGACTAGGGCTGGCAAGGTAAGACACACACCAAAGGTGCACTGCGCTTGTCATTACAAAGAAACGGCATAGAGAATTAACTGAGCATGAGGTAAAACTAAATGAATAGACAAACAGTAAATGTGGATAGTCTGCACAGTTTTCTTGCAATGATAAAAGGTAGTAAATTAAGCGTAGTAAAAGAAGCCAAGGCAGTTTCTAGTAGGAAAAGACCAACATAGGTCAATGGGGGAAAAATTTGGTATCGCCCCATTTGGGGCGCCATTATCGGCCGTGCGCAAAGTTCAGCGCCCGGCACTAATTATCGCCTCCGACAGCAAACTTGGCTTTTATCACTAAAGGGGAAGACAAGTGGAGGGGATTACTTTTTGATCAGAGTACTACCCCATTTTATAGAATAAAATAACATACATGTGTACCTGAAATGCCTTTGATGTTTCAATAAGAACAACAGGGGGAGCAGCTTCAACCAGAGTGAGAACCACTCCAGAGCAGCCTGATCCCTGGATACCAAGCCACAAACTGAAATCTGGGTAATCAAATTGTTCTTTTTACAAAAATGTCAAAGACAGTTTTCTTAAGCGGGGGAATATTTTGAAAGAAAAATAATCCCCATGGACTTTCCTTCCTCTTTAAGATTTAATGACCAGAAGAGGAGATATGTTTCCATTAGAGCTGTTTAATTAGATGGATAAGATAATTAGGCAAAACTAGAAATTGTACCAGGTCCAAAACAAGGAAAACCTGAACACAATATATAGATAAAGCATAAAGAAACCTGCAAACTTTGAACACTTATCAAAGCAAATAAAACCAATCAAATCTACTGGATATATGGTACAACATGAAGGTAAGTGCGACACATTTTGAAGACCCACATAAGCACCTATTAGGATCTTCAACATCCTCCAAACATAACTCCAAATGGAGTGTATCTAATAATAACTGGTAACACTATGCGGTAGAATTTCCTTGATCGGCGTCATTGGCAATTTACACTGGTATTTACGTCAGCGTCCTTGCTGATCTTACCAATGGCAACTTGTGCTGAATTTTCCTGGAAATCTCATTAGCATGTGCCGCGATGTACAAGCCGGCGTAAAAACCCGATCTCAGAATTGGCGAAAGTAAAGACGGGTCCTGGGAAATGTTGGCAGCAGTGTAAAATAGTGAGAAAAACATCATCTTTTCAGAGTGAGCTTTGGATGAGGCAAGCTTTCCTTCCTCAGTCTTTTTTTAACCAAAAACTTTTTATGTCGTTTCCAGTGTCTAAGTAGAATCTCCAGTTTCATAGAGATGTTTTCACTAAAGAGAAATCAGCCAAGAAGAGGGCCAGCAGTATCCAGGAGGGAGACCTACTGGCCCTTATGGAAGAGATTGAGCTGAGGAGGGATGGCTGCTTGGGTGCAGAAAGGCTAAGCTGTCCCATAAAGTTAGCCAGGGTGCCTGGAATGAGGTGGCACTAGCTCTCAGTGTGACCTCTGCATATTCACGGACTGCAGAACAGTGTCGCAAAAAATTTAACAACCTGACACGGGCTGGCAAGATAAGACACAAACCATGCTCTTTGTTTTTTCTGGTGGATAAGACAGGCTACGTATTGGCAAATTAAACATTTTAATTGCGCAACAGCTGCCTAAAAGGACAGCTTTGTGCTAAGCTGGTCTTTAGAATGTGGGATGTGCAGTTGTTTCCCACAAATGGCAAACAATGGACAGAACATGTTAGCTATTGCTGATTACTTGCGGCTTGGTGTTGCGTGGCCCCTTTAATCTCTTTTGTTTAGGTAAAGAGAGGTTTTCAAAGTGCTGCAATGACACCATAAAGTCAGTCAGGCAGCAGCAGGCTGCAAGGGAAAATGTTGCCTCAGTCACCCTAACCTGTAGTAGGTACTTCTGCAGAGCTCTCTAATAATACACCAAGGACTATTACATCTCCAAACAAACTGGCTCCCTGACACCTGCACCTCTCGCACACTTTGGGCTGGATTTTGTGAGTGTGGGCGGACTGGGGCGTGTCAGGTGGAAATCGTGTCAGGACCCCGACTCCTAAGTGAAGTGTTGAAAAAGTGCGATTTTCCCCTAATTGGCTAATTGATTTCCTGTATGTGGGAACCACTGGCCCAATTAGTCTTTTCTTACAGAAAGTCGCCTCTGATGATGTCATCAATGCTGTTGGGTTTAAGGCCTGCAAGCAGCCTTGATTCTTCTGGAGACTGCAAAGGCTCTGCAATTTATATGAAGGAGTTGAATTGTGGAAAATGTCAACGATCAAGCAAAAGTGTGCTCCTCGGTTTGATGAGCCCTCCCTCCAACCTCTGGTGTACGGAGCCAGCTGTAATAAGGAGGTGCTATTCCCTTCCTCAGGGAGAAAAAAGCCACCCCAGCAGACAAAAGCTGTGTGGCGACAAGTGGCCCAGGCTGTCAACTCCATTTCAATGAGCCGCAGAACCTGGCTGCAATGCAGGAAGAGGTTTCATGACCTTCTCCACACCGGAAAAGTGAGTATGACTTTCCCATCACCCTCAATCCGATCCCCATCGCCTCTCCTCACCAGCACTCTGCTTTGCCAACCTCTTCCTCCACATCCCACTTGACACTTACATCGCTGCACCCTTACCCATTCCCTCTCTCTCTATGGTCACATTCACTTAACTATTCGACCATGCAGCCCTCACACTTCCTATCACTGTGATGCCATGACAACAACTACTTACAACACACAGGGAGGGTCGTTTGTATCCTTCTAAGCATCTATGCTATGCATTCACTTCACTCACTCCTTCCATGGTCCATGGAGGAGCTTCGTCGCAAGGGTATTGAAAACATGGTCATTGTTCAGAATAGAATGACATCTCTTGAGGAGCGATGGTCAGCTATTGAGCAAACCTTCATGCAAGTCCTCCAGTGCAGAAATGGGTCCTCATGGCCCCTCTACAGTGCAGCAAGGTGCTGTCAAGCCACTTGCTACCACTGAAGTGGGGCTGACCCATGAGAGAGAAGTTGGTGGCAGACAACAAGGAAGTGGGGGCTCCTCTCCAAGCACTCACATGACCATGCCACAGCAAAGCCCTCTGTCAGAGCCCCACCAGTGTCCTCACCCAAATGAGATGGGCGTCTCAGCCCCTGCACAGCCGTAGGAGCAGCAGACTGTTGGCGAGCCCGCACAGGTTCACCACCCCAGAGGATGACCAGCCAAGGTGTCGAGACAGGAGCAGCACGAGAGCGAGCAAGGGGCCTCCACATCTGCTAAAGCCACAGGGGAAGCACTACGTAGGAGCACGCGTAAGAGGAAGATAAAGCACAAGTAGTCACAAGGGTAGTCATTTGGGTTGTTTTGTTTTTGGACCAGCCATCATTGTAATTGTATTATAAAGTGTTTTGATGGCAAACTGTTGAAGTTGTGGCCTGTGTCATTTCGCAAATGGGACTTTCACATTGAGGGCTTAGGGCGCCTTGCGATTATCAGAATGGCGGTCAGAGTGATAGGATTCTGTAGGTTCTTCTCCATTGTTGATGATCTGGTAAGAAGGAGTGAGACTAAAGTGTTTGATTGTGCAGGCTAAGCAAATCTGGCAAGGATGAGTGCGTCCCTTGCATCCCGGGCAGCAATGTTGTCGTGCGCTGGCACCTTCTGGCCTGTGCATCTTTAGGTGGGTGACTAGCAGCTTGGCGCTCCTGTTGATGCTCCTGCTGTTGGTGCTGCTGTTGCTCATTGTTCTGCTGCTGCCACGGCTGGTCTGCATCCAAATCTGATGTCCAGGAGGAAAGGAATTAAATGGTCGCCATGCTTCCGGTATATGCCTCAGTTGAGGGAGTGCTTAGTCAAGGTGGGGAGAGGGGTTTCCCAGGAAGTCACACTGGAGATGGGTGCCAGGCTCCAAACTTCCACAACACTGAGTATGCCTACTAAAAGATCCCCCAGACCTGAAACAACAAAGTTCTGCCACCTGCAAATATCATCAGTGAAAACTCCTTTGTAATGGTGGAGCTGCAGCTGTTCGTAAGCAATCCACTAGTGAGGCCATCAGGATTACCTGGTGTGTTCCAGAGGAGGCGTGTAGGATGGGGGAAATGTGTTAAAATTGGAAAGGCCTCTCAAAATGGGATTATAGAGGCAATTAAGTGGTTGTTAAGGGCCTTAAGGGCCTATCCTGCCTCTTGGAGGCGGGATGGAAAGCGGGTCAGAAAACACGCACTTGGGAAAATTGCTTGGAAGCGGGATGGAGGCGGGAATGGGCCCGCCCGCCATTTTTGGCGATTTTAACAACTCGCACGCCTCCAAACCCGCCTCCTCGGGGCTGGGAAAATCGAACCCTAAGTCTGTGAGCTATAAGCCTCACCCACCATCTCTTCTGCCTTTGCAGGGCACGTTGGTGCACATTGCAAATGAGAGGAACTGTGTCGGGGGTGGGGGGGCGCGGGGTGGCTAGCGGGTGGTACCCCATACCTACGAACCCTGAGCCCCTATGAGGAGAAGGCCCTTGAGCTTCTGGGCTGCTATAGTGCGTTGCCTATAACGCAAGCCAAGATCACTTGTCCAGCCACAGCGAGGTAAGTTCCTACTCACCTAGACTCGCCGCATGGCAGAAACTCTCCGCACCAAACCCCAACTCGCTTCAACTGAAATGGGGACTGCATCCCAGGAGGGACATGCTCAACCATTCTAACCTCGTGTCATCTTCTTCCCACAGGTCCAAGCCCAAGCTCTCAGACCTGGAGGAAGAGGAAAAGATGGAGCAGGCGGACAAAGAAGTGGAGGACATGAAGGATGAGCAGCAGGAACAGCAGCCACACGGGCAAGTGATGAAAAGGGCCCCACGTGTTCTCATCCCCACATGCCACCCTGAAGGTGCTGATGTAGAGTGAGCAAGAAAGCCCTTCAAAGCATTTCGAGCATCAGAAGGGTCCCTTCTTGGGAGCGCTACCTCCTAGTTATCTTCAGGCCTCGATGCAGCAGCAACGTGACCTTGCCCTCATGTCACCGGCCTGAGTGTCTGGGGCCCAGAAACATTTTACCATAAAAAAGACTTAGGTGCCAACGATCCATGGGAAGTTGTGGGGGGGGGGGGTGCGTGGGAGAGAAATGATATGGGGGTGGGCACCTCTTGCCAGGAACCTCTGCCATTGATTCTTCCAAAGTTGGCAGCGTTAGGGATAGGTGCCCTGATTAACGATTGAATGGTGGGTGGGTGCCTGCGCCACTGGGCTCATCTAGGATATCTGGTGGTTCCAAAATCCATGCCTAGACCACCAGGTGGATCCATTACCGTCATTCAGGTGGCTGGCATGCCTGGTTTCACCAGGGGCACCACTGCTAATGAAACGGTGGGTCCCGCTAAAAGGTGGCAATGTGGCAAATCCCGGCCGAGGGAGTCCCTGCTCCTTGTGTGGTTGGCCTTGTTTGGGGTGGGTGCAGGGTCAGCCCCCATTCAAATCTGGTGTAGCCACATCCTGACCTAATATTTGGCCCTTCTGGTGCTGGAAATGCTTTGAACGTTCAGCTCCTAATTCTTTATGTTCCCTATTTCACCAGTGTAGGGACAGGGTGGGTAAGTGATCTACCCCTAGACTTCTGTCAATACTGCTTTTGAGCCAACTACCAGGAAAGTAGATGTGGGTTCTTTTGTCTTCAACTGTTCCTCCTTTCTTTGAGCAACAGGTCATTTCAATTCAGTTCCTACACCCTCCCTTTAAGCTGGCTGATTAAGACCATGAACTCAATGTATTGGAAATCATGGGGGAGAACTTAAGTTCTGAGACTCCATGGCATAGTGTGGGAGTACATCAAATTACTGCACTGCTAGGCGGCCAAGTGTAACACAGTTTTAAAATTAATATTACAAAAAGGAGGTATTAAATCCCAGCAAAATCGCTTCCTTAATTAGGTGCTTATAAGAATTAGTCAAGGGAAAAAAATGCAAGAGAGCCTAACTGAAAGCTATAGATGTGCTGAATACATAATATAGGGTAAAGAAACATAAAACCTAAACGAGCAAACTAAAGCAAATATGATAAATTACTAGAATCAGTAAAGTAATAAGTGACAAATTGGATTGAGATTCCTCCTCGCTCTGAAATGCCAACTCAAGATCACAAGGAGCTGCAGCGATGCAGAAATGCTTCGGTTGCTAAAATATTCTGCAAAATGTTTTGAAAAGAAAAGTTGTGTCTTGGAGCTAGTAAGATGATAAGCAAGAAAATGGATAATTATCAACTGATAGGAATGGGGTGCTTAGGAACCTAAGAACAGTAGGACATAAGCACATTGAGGTTGCTCTGCCATTTTTGTCAGCTATGGCAGCTCCATTGTGAAATTAATGCTAATATAATGGCTAAGATAAAATGTATACATTTTAAAATGATAACGAAGGCAACATTTCAAAATTTTAGGTTTTGCAAAGATTCTGAATTAAGTTTCTGACAAGAGGGATGTTTAGTTGCTATCCAATAATAATAGTTTGTGAACATAAGTAGTTGAAGAACTCATAGCCAGCAATGGTAATATTAGAGAAGTCAACTGGCCTTGGTGGTAACATATATCAAGCTATTTAAAAAGCAGGGTCAAGTCTAAATCACAACTCCGATCTCCCGGCTTTATCCCAGCTCCGATCTCCCGGCTTTATCCCAGCTCTGATCTCCCGGCTTTATCCCAGCTCCGCTCTCCCGGCTTTATCCCAGCTCCGCTCTCCCGGCTTTATCCCAGCTCCGATCTCCCGGCTTTCTCCCAGCTCCGATCTCCCGGCTTTCTCCCAGCTCCGATCTCCCGGCTTTATCCCAGCTCTGATCTCCCGGCTTTATCCCAGCTCTGATCTCCCCGCTTTATCCCAGCTCCACTCTTCCCGCATTATCCCAGCTCCGCTCTCCCCGCTTTATCCCAGCCCCACTCTCCCCGCTTTATCCCAGCTCCACTCTTCCCGCATTATCCCAGCTCCACTCTCCCCGCTTTATCCCAGTGCCACTCTTCCCGCATTATCCCAGCCCCACTCTCCCCGCTTTATCCCAGTGCCACTCTTCCCGCTTTATCCCAGCTCCACTCTCCCCGCTTTATCCCAGTGCCACTCTTCCCGCTTTATCCCAGCTCCACTCTCCCCGCTTTATCCCAGCTCCACTCTTCCCGCATTATCCCAGCCCCACTCTCCCCGCTTTATCCCAGTGCCACTCTTCCCGCTTTATCCCAGCTCCACTCTACCCGCTTTATCCCAGCTCCACTCTCCCCGCTTTATCCCAGCTCCACTCGCCCCGCTTTATCCCAGCTCCACTCTTCCCGCTTTATCCCAGTGCCACTCTTCCCGCATTATCCCAGCCCCACTCTCCCCGCTTTATCCCAGTGCCACTCTTCCCGCATTATCCCAGTGCCACTCTTCCCGCATTATCCCAGCCCCACTCTCCCCGCTTTATCCCAGTGCCACTCTTACCGCATTATCCCAGCTCCACTCTCCCCGCTTTATCCCAGTGCCACTCTTCCCGCATTATCCCAGCTCCACTCTTCCCGCTTTATCCCAGCCCCACTCTTCCCGCTTTATCCCAGCTCCACTCTCCCCGCTTTATCCCAGCTCCACTCTCCCCGCTTTATCCCAGCTCCGCTCTTCCCGTTTTATCCCAGCTCCACTCTTCCCGCTTTATCCCAGCTCCGATCTCCCCGCCTCATCCCAGCTCCACTCTCCCGGCTTTATCCCAGCTCCACTCTCCCCGCTTTATCCCAGCTCCACTCTCCCCGCTTTATCCCAGCTCCACTCTCCCCGCTTTATCCCAGCTCCACTCTCCCCGCTTTATCCCAGCTCCACTCTCCCCGCTTTATCCCAGCTCACTCTCCCAGCTTTATCCCAGCTCCACTCTCCCCGCTTTATCCCAGCTCACTCTCCCAGCTTTATCCCAGCTCCACTCTCCCCGCTTTATCCCAGCTCCACTCTCCCCGCTTTATCCCAGCTCCACTCTCCCAGCTTTATCCCAGCTCCACTCTCCCAGCTTTATCCCAGCTCCACTCTCCCCGCTTTATCCCAGCTCACTCTCCCAGCTTTATCCCAGCCCCACTCTCCCCGCCTCATCCCAGCTCCACTCTCCCCGCTTTATCCCAGCCCCACTCTTCCCACTTTATCCCAGCTCCACTCTCCCCGCTTCATCCCAGCTCCACTCTCCCCGCTTTATCCCAGCCCCACTCTTCCCACTTTATCCCAGCTCCACTCTCCCCGCTTCATCCCAGCTCCACTCTCCCCGCTTTATCCCAGCTCCACTCTTCCCGCTTTATCCCAGCTCCACTCTCCCCGCTTTATCCCAGCTCCGCTCTCCCCGCTTTATCCCAGCTCCACTCTCCCCGCTTTATCCCAGTGCCACTCTTCCCGCTTTATCCCAGCTCCACTCTCCCCGCTTTATCCCAGTGCCACTCTTCCCGCTTTATCCCAGCTCCACTCTCCCCACTTTATCCCAGCTCCACTCTCCCCGCTTTATCCCAGCTCCACTCTTCCCGCTTTATCCCAGTGCCACTCTTCCCGAATTATCCCAGCCCCACTCTCCCCGCTTTATCCCAGTGCCACTCTTCCCGCATTATCCCAGTGCCACTCTTCCCGCATTATCCCAGCCCCACTCTCCCCGCTTTATCCCAGTGCCACTCTTCCCGCATTATTCCAGCTCCGCTCTCCCCGCTTTATCCCAGCTCCGCTCTCCCCGCTTTATCCCAGCTCCACTCTCCCCGCCTCATCCCAGCCCCACTCTCCCCGCTTTATCCCAGTGCCACTCTCCCCGCTTTATCCCAGCCCCACTCTCCCCGCCTCATCCCAGCTCCACTCTTCCCACTTTATCCCAGCTCCACTCTCCCCGCCTCATCCCAGCTCCACTCTTCCCGCTTTATCCCAGCCCCACTCTTCCCACTTTATCCCAGCTCCACTCTCCCCGCTTTATCCCAGCTCCACTCTCCCCGCTTTATCCCAGCTCCACTCTCCCCGCTTTATCCCAGCTCACTCTCACAGCTTTATCCCAGCTCCACTCTCCCCGCTTTATCCCAGCTCCACTCTCCCCGCTTTATCCCAGCTCCACTCTCCCCGCTTTATCCCAGCTCCACTCTTCCCGCTTTATCCCAGCTCCACTCTCCCCGCTTTATCCCAGCTCCACTCTCCCCGCTTTATCCCAGCTCACTCTCCCAGCTTTATCCCAGCTCCACTCTCCCCGCTTTATCCCAGCTCACTCTCCCCGCTTTATCCCAGCTCCACTCTCCCAGCTTTACCCCAGCTCCGATCTCCCCGCTTTATCCCAGCTCACTCTCCCAGCTTTATCCCAGCTCCACTCTCCCCGCTTTATCCCAGCTCACTCTCCCAGCTTTATCCCAGCCCCACTCTCCCCGCCTCATCCCAGCTCCACTCTCCCCGCTTTATCCCAGCCCCACTCTTCCCACTTTATCCCAGCTCCACTCTCCCCGCTTCATCCCAGCTCCACTCTCCCCGCTTTATCCCAGCCCCACTCTTCCCACTTTATCCCAGCTCCACTCTCCCCGCTTCATCCCAGCTCTACTCTCCCCGCTTTATCCCAGCCCCACTCTTCCCACTTTATCCCAGCTCCACTCTCCCCGCTTTATCCCAGCTCCACTCTCCCCGCTTTATCCCAGCTCACTCTCCCAGCTTTATCCCAGCTCCACTCTCCCCGCTTTATCCCAGCTCCACTCTCCCCGCTTTATCCCAGTTCCACTCTTCCCACTTTATCCCAGCTCCACTCTTCCCGCTTTATCCCAGCTCCACTCTTCCCGCTTTATCCCATTTCCACTCTTCCCACTTTATCCCAGCTCCACTCTCCCAGCTTTATCCCAGCTCCACTCTCCCCGCTTTATCCCAGCTCACTCTCCCAGCTTTATCCCAGCCCCACTCTCCCCGCCTCATCCCAGCTCCACTCTCCCCGCTTTATCCCAGCCCCACTCTTCCCACTTTATCCCAGCTCCACTCTCCCCGCTTCATCCCAGCTCCACTCTCCCCGCTTTATCCCAGCCCCACTCTTCCCACTTTATCCCAGCTCCACTCTCCCCGCTTCATCCCAGCTCCACTCTCCCCGCTTTATCCCAGCTCCACTCTTCCCGCTTTATCCCAGCTCCACTCTCCCCGCTTTATCCCAGCTCCGCTCTCCCCGCTTTATCCCAGCTCCACTCTCCCCGCTTTATCCCAGTGCCACTCTTCCCGCTTTATCCCAGCTCCACTCTCCCCGCTTTATCCCAGTGCCACTCTTCCCGCTTTATCCCAGCTCCACTCTCCCCACTTTATCCCAGCTCCACTCTCCCCGCTTTATCCCAGCTCCACTCTTCCCGCTTTATCCCAGTGCCACTCTTCCCGAATTATCCCAGCCCCACTCTCCCCGCTTTATCCCAGTGCCACTCTTCCCGCATTATCCCAGTGCCACTCTTCCCGCATTATCCCAGCCCCACTCTCCCCGCTTTATCCCAGTGCCACTCTTCCCGCATTATTCCAGCTCCGCTCTCCCCGCTTTATCCCAGCTCCGCTCTCCCCGCTTTATCCCAGCTCCACTCTCCCCGCCTCATCCCAGCCCCACTCTCCCCGCTTTATCCCAGTGCCACTCTCCCCGCTTTATCCCAGCCCCACTCTCCCCGCCTCATCCCAGCTCCACTCTTCCCACTTTATCCCAGCTCCACTCTCCCCGCCTCATCCCAGCTCCACTCTTCCCGCTTTATCCCAGCCCCACTCTTCCCACTTTATCCCAGCTCCACTCTCCCCGCTTTATCCCAGCTCCACTCTCCCCGCTTTATCCCAGCTCCGCTCTTCCTGTTTTATCCCAGCTCCACTCTTCCCGCTTTATCCCAGCTCCGATCTCCCCGCCTCATCCCAGCTCCACTCTCCCGGCTTTATCCCAGCCCCACTCTCCCCGCTTTATCCCAGCTCCACTCTCCCCGCTTTATCCCAGCTCCACTCTCCCAGCTTTATCCCACCCCACTCTCCCCGCTTTATCCCAGCTCACTCTCCCCGTTTTATCCCAGCCCCACTCTCCCCGCTTTATCCCAGCTCCACTCTCCCCGCTTTATCCCAGCTCCACTCTCCCCGCTTTATCCCAGCTCCACTCTCCCCGCTTTATCCCAGCTCCACTCTCCCCGCTTTATCCCAGCTCCACTCTCCCCGCTTTATCCCAGCTCACTCTCACAGCTTTATCCCAGCTCCACTCTCCCCGCTTTATCCCAGCTCCACTCTCCCCGCTTTATCCCAGCTCCACTCTCCCCGCTTTATCCCAGCTCCACTCTTCCCGCTTTATCCCAGCTCCACTCTCCCCGCTTTATCCCAGCTCCACTCTCCCCGCTTTATCCCAGCTCACTCTCCCAGCTTTATCCCAGCTCCACTCTCCCCGCTTTATCCCAGCTCACTCTCCCCGCTTTATCCCAGCTCCACTCTCCCAGCTTTACCCCAGCTCCGATCTCCCCGCTTTATCCCAGCTCACTCTCCCAGCTTTATCCCAGCTCCACTCTCCCCGCTTTATCCCAGCTCACTCTCCCAGCTTTATCCCAGCCCCACTCTCCCCGCCTCATCCCAGCTCCACTCTCCCCGCTTTATCCCAGCCCCACTCTTCCCACTTTATCCCAGCTCCACTCTCCCCGCTTCATCCCAGCTCCACTCTCCCCGCTTTATCCCAGCCCCACTCTTCCCACTTTATCCCAGCTCCACTCTCCCCGCTTCATCCCAGCTCTACTCTCCCCGCTTTATCCCAGCCCCACTCTTCCCACTTTATCCCAGCTCCACTCTCCCCGCTTTATCCCAGCTCCACTCTCCCCGCTTTATCCCAGCTCACTCTCCCAGCTTTATCCCAGCTCCACTCTCCCCGCTTTATCCCAGCTCCACTCTCCCCGCTTTATCCCAGTTCCACTCTTCCCACTTTATCCCAGCTCCACTCTTCCCGCTTTATCCCAGCTCCACTCTTCCCGCTTTATCCCATTTCCACTCTTCCCACTTTATCCCAGCTCCACTCTTCCCGCTTTATCCCAGCTCCACTCTTCCCGCATTATCCGAGCACCACTCTTCCCGCTTCATCCCAGCTTGAAAGAGTTAAAAGGGCTAAAATAAGGGAATTTAGGAACCGAACATATATCCAATGTACATGTCCATTAGGGAAGTATAGTGGAATGTGGTCAAATGGTCAAATTGTCAGCGGCTACCTGACTAATGGGCACAAACTGTCGGCTAATAATTGAATAATGTGGTCAAATGGTCAAACTGTCATTTGCTACTTGAATAATGTGCCCAAACTTTTAGCTACCAATTGAGGAATGTGGTAAAGATAACGGCCCAGTAATTCCGGGCACAACGCGTGAGTAAGGACGGGGTACTCACGCATGTGCCCGGAGGAATTGCCGGTTTTCAGCATGCACAGCGCATGCGCTGAAAACCGGCATTTCCTGTCCTCTGACCCAAGGGGTTAAGAGGCAGAATGCGCGCGACTGCACAGGCAGCACGTGTGCAGTAAAATTCCTTTTTTTTTCAGAGTTGCGCGCGTGTAAAGGTCTCCGGTCTTTACGTGTGGAAAAACAAGACGTAAGTATTTAGTTTTTCAGGTAAGTGGGCTTTTAGTACAATGTAGAAATTTTTTTTCCACAGGTTTGTTATTTTTAAAGAATTTACAGGATGGTTAGTTTAGTTTTAGACCCTATTTTTAAAAAATTTATTTTTTTCAAAAAATTGATTAATTGTTTAAAACATTTTTAAAAACTTATTTATAGTTATTATAATCAGTGGGATGTTTTTGAAATTTTTATTTAAAGTTAAAGTAGTGTTTTGGCAGCCCATACTTTTCATGAGTTTGACAGCTCTTACTGTCAAACTCATGAATGAGTTTCCCCTCCCCTGATTGGCTGCACAGTGCTCACCTGATCCCAGCCGGCACATCGCACTAACTACGCCGCTGGATCAGGTAAGCACAGCGCACCGACAGCTGAACCGGGCCTGTGACAGGAAATGCAAGCAGGCCCGGGCTTCAGATGTCGGCGCGCAGGGTGAGTGCAGATCGGGGGCTTGCACGTGCGGCAAGCCCCCGATCCTAATTTCAGGGCCAATATATGGGGTCAAAATGTGCACACGGGTCGCAAGATTTGCACCCGAAATCAACTGCATGATGTAAGCCACAACTTAGAACAAAAAAACTGTATATAAGGCAGGGGATCTTAGTGATCAGAGAGCATTCATCCCAGCATGAGTGTCTCCCCTGCCGGCTTGTAAATAAAGTTGCTTTACTGAACGAACCTCCGGACTCTGAGTGATTGATTGGGAATAAGGTGGACGTTGACCCTTTATATCAGAGGGTCCGTCTCGGGGAGAAGAAGCTCTCCCGGTTACCCTTACAACTTGGCGTAGTCGGCAGGATCTACCGGACAGGCTGAGTAGAGACATTGGCCTAGAAATTTGGTTGGTAGCGCCAGCGATTAGTGCCTAACGAGCCCGAGAATTGGGGCGTTACCCAATTTTCAGGCGGGCGCAGTGAATATAGTGCCACCTCCCATATTGAGTATCCTTTTAGCGCCGGCGCTAACTCTTTGCGCGCGCCCGTGGGCGCAGGCAGATCATGATGTCATTTCAGTGTGCAACGCCTTTTTGTCGCCCCGGACCGGATATTCGGTGGTGCCCGCAACCTTTCCGCCTGGCGCTATTAGTGACAGTTGGATGGAGCGTTCCCAGGCCCTTCTCGGACTCGGGGGCGCTATTTAAAGGGGACAGCACTAGTATAAAAGCTGCAGCCATTTGGGCTGGCCATTCTGATCATTGCTGGAGAGAGTTGCTGACCTTCTGTTGGACAGTAATTTTCTCATTGAGCCTTCGGAGGCACTGGCACTGGCAGCTTGAGGGCCCGGCTCCCGAGCTGGTGATGCAGCATCTGAAGGCAGGGAGGTGGAAGAGTGGCTTTAGCAAAAGGACAGCTTGGCAGCAAGGGATGCCAGATTGCGGCAAGGCTATGCCATGGGACCACAGTGAGAAAGCATGCTGGCGGGGCTAACAAGTGGAAGAAGACAGTTGTAAAAGGTGAGATCCTTACCATCGCTGTCGACAATGGGGTCGGCAGCTGCAGTGGTTACAGGACCACTCAGACGTCCTCCAAGAATCTGGTGGACTCTCTCCTCGAGATCTGTGAGAGTGACCACTTGTGGAGGTCCTCCACCGGTGCGAAGCTGGTCTTTGCCAATCCTCGCCAGCTTGGACTTTAGGGGAAAGGAGGGGAAGTTATGTTACCTGATGCCCTGAGTGATCATCTCATGCCCCCCATGGTGGAAGAGCCCTTACATGATGCCCTGAGTGACCATCTCATGCCCCCCATGGTGGAAGAGCCCTTACATGATGCCTTGAGTCAAATGTGCATGTGTGTGCCCAGAAAGGGCCATGGGTGCTTGCTGGCAGTTGGCCACCCTGTAGCCATAAAGTCAGGTGCAAATGAAGGGATGCAGAAGTTTGCAGAAACAACACCCACCCTCATGACCCGAGTGAGGTCGTTGAATTTCTTTCTGCATTGGACAGGGCTCCTGGTCACCATGCTGCTGGAGTTGACCCTCTGGCATACATCCCTCCAAGCTCGTTGGTAGTCCTTATGATTTGGCCTCCTGCCATTGTCTGGGTAGAGAACATCTCGCCGGCGCTCCACTGCGGCCACCAATTGCTCCAGAGCCTCATTGGTGAAGCGCTCTGCTCTCTGTCTCACCTTCTCCATCTGGTCCAAGTTTTTTGCGCCAGAGAAGGGCCTGCGCTGATTCTGAGGCCTGCAAGGTGCAGACTGTGGATGCTGAAGCTGACTGACCCACCCCTTTAAGAGCTGGCCGGTGCCTGGAAGTCTCGTGGTCATCGGTAATTGAGAGCACCTGCGCTGCGCCCGTCCGCTCCGATATTGGGTTGCGCCAGAAGTTTAGCGCCTTAGGAGTCTCGTGTAACACCTGAATTCGCGTCTCAATCACCTTTAGGGGCAATGCAACCCAATATCGCGCCAGGTGGCGATAAGTTGCGTCTGGCTATAAACGTTGCGCTGCGCCAATTCTAACGCCCCAAGCGGGGCTATACCCAATTTCTAGGCCATTGTCTCCTTGTATCGAAGCCCAGGGCCGGAGATCCAACGAATGTAGGCGGTGTCCGGATACGTAAGTAAAGCAACTTGGGGCATGCTAGGACATTGTAGAAATGAAAATGTCTGAATAAGTTGAGGAGCTCGGGTTATATAGGATCGGATATAGGGAAAATCCTATCTAGGCGGAGTTAAAACCGCATAAGCAGGGAAAGGTCCCTGAAGGTCCGGGGGAGTCCCGGAGGTAACAGGCCCGGGGGAGACCCGGGGGTCCGGGGGAGGCCTGAAGGTTACAGGCCCGGGGGAGTCCCGGAGGTCCGGGGGAGTACCGGAGGTAACAGGTCCAGGGGAGTCCTGGAGGTAACAGGTCCGGGGGAGTCCCGGAGATCTGGGGGAGTCCCGGAGTTAACAAACGAGGGGGGAACTAGCAAATCCACCCTAAAAGGATGGTGAACAAAAAGGACGCCAAAAGATCTAAACACCCGTACCAGTTTGTACGCGATAGTATCGGATAACAGAAATTCCGGTAGGGACAGGGTAAAAAGACTTCGGGGAAGTGAGAAAACCTCACGGAAATTCCCGAGCGGCTAGAAAATGGCTGGGAAAGAAATCGACAGACAAACAGGACGGCGTAATGTAACTTGCCCTATGAATTTGTGCGCGATAAGTATGAGAAAGTTAAGGAAAAGATGGTTAATAATAAGGGATATGGGCCTAGAAATTCAGTATAGCCACGTTTGGGGCGCTACAGCCAGGCGGCCGCTAAAATTTGCGCCCGGCGCAACTTAGCGCCACCTTCGCCGATATTCAGTGGCATCGCCCCAAGAGGTTGCTGCTGCGCTAAAACAGGCGATGCATGACTATCATTAGGCGCTAAGCCGGCAGCCCGGGGCGATACCCCCGAGGGCGGGCGCAGCGCAGGTGCGGCGAGTTGCTGATTGAAGGCAGACACTCTGGCGCCGGTGAGCTCTTAAAGGGGGAGGGTGGATTTGTTTGGCTGCCACGCCCTGCACACTGCAGCCCTGAAGCAAGGCCTGACCACTGCTGCTTGATCTGTACAACGCCCAGGACAATGGAGAAGGCCAGGGAGAGAGAGCAGCGCTTCAGCGAGGGTGACCTGAGGGTGCTGGTTGGCGCAGTGGAGCGCAGGCGCCATATTCTGTTCCCTGAAGGTGGCAGGAGGCCGCTGCCCAGCGCCTATCGGAAAGCCTGGAGGGAGGTGTCAAACAGGGTGACCTCCAACAGCGTGGTTGCCAGGACTCCTGTACAATGCCGAAAAAAGTTCAACGACCTCACTCAGGTTGTCAGGGTGAGTACCCTTTCCAGTGTCCTCCTCATCCCTGCATGTGCACCTCAGTTTATGGGCAAAGGGACCTGAAAGCCCTAATGCCCAGCCCTCATCCAGCAGCTTTGGGACTGTCATGAAAATCACTTGCACATTCAGGACTTTACACACTGTCAGGGCTATTCCACCATGGGAGGCAGTGCAGACAAGATCAGGGCTTCACACTGTCAGGGCTAGTCCACCATGGGAGGCAGTGCAGACAAGATCAGGGCTTCACACTGTCAGGGCTAGTCCACCATGGGAGGCAGTGCAGACAAGATCAGGGCTTCACACTGTATTAGAGGCCGTCCTTTTTCTTGCAGGGCAAGGTGGCGCACAACCGAAGGCAGCAGCGTGAGACCGGGGGAAGCCATCCTGACCTCAAACAGCTCTCCGACCTGGAGCAGCGTGTGGAGCGCATTATGTCAGGCTGGCTGATTGGCCCTGTCGCCAGTGGAGATGCCGACCCTGTTGTGGGCCCCAATGGTAAGGGCATCACCTTTTTGACCTCTCTCTTTCCACTTGCGCCTCAGAACAGCATCCTTTGCCACTGTCGGACCAATGCAGTGCATAGCAGCACTCATGCCTCCCTCGCTGCCGCCCTGTCCTCACTCTAAAGCAACTCTTGTGCCTCCCTGCTTTCAGATGCTGAATCGCCAGGTGAGGAGGCGGGCCCTCAAGCTGGCACTGTGAGTGAATCGGAGGGCGAGGAGGAGGAAGAGGAAGCTGGACCATCAGTGCCACCCTCAGCCGAGGCAGCCCATGGCGATGATGGGGGCACGTCTTCCCTGGAGGGGAGCAGGGGAGAAGGGTCAGAGGAGAGTGAAGCTCCAGGGCCCAGCGGGCTGCAGCAACGCGGGAGGGGTGGGGAAGCTCAGCGGCCTTCTCCCCGGAGGGTGAGTGCGGCCTCCAGTCCTGCTACGGTGAGCGCAGAGGAGGTGCGGCTCCTAGCGGAAATGGCCGCCCAGGCTGAGCGCAGGCACACTGAGCTCATGGCTGCAGTGGCAAGGATGCCTGACTCCATAGAGTCACTGTCAAGGAGTGTGCAGGAATTCGGGGCAGCACAGGCCAGGAGTCTGCAGGACTTCGCGGCAGCACAGGCGGCTTCTAGCCAAGTGCTCAGTCGTGCCGTGCATTCACTGGCTGGTGTCATGCGGACACAGACCAGGGCCACACGGGCACTAACTGCTGCCACCCTCGCTGGATCGGCCAGGCATCGCCAGGGCACTCGCCGCACCACAGCAGCCCAGCAGTCTGTGCTTCAGCAGATTGCTGCGCATGCTGCAGTGCTGGCCCGTGCGAGTGCCAATGTATCAGGCGACCAGGGAGTACCTGTGATCTGTCAGGTTGGCAGCATTCCTGCAGCCGAAACTGTCACTCTTCCATTGCAGCTGCCACCAGCCGCTGGACAGACTGCTGCCGCCCAAGCAGAGTTGGAGCAGTCAGCAGCCGGCCCCTCCAGGCCCAGAGCTGGTCCAGGCCGACCCCCAAGGGCATCTGCCGTCTCGCCATCTGACCCTCAGCAGCCTTCCCCCAGCCTTGCTGCAGCCACTGGGGTCCCATTGAGGAGGAGCTGCAGGGCGGGCAGGGGCCAGTCACGGATGCGAAACACATCACCCTCGCAGGGGAAAAAGTAGAAGGTGTGGCCAAATGTTTTGTTTCACTTGTAAAGGCCGATACTGGTGTCTTTGTTTTACTTGTAAAGGCTGAGACTGGTCTATTTGTTTTTTTGGAAAGGCCGAGACTGGTCTATTTGTTTTTTTGGAAAGGCCGAGACTGGTCTATTTGTGTTCTTGTGGGGGGCTTCTCTCCATTAGTTTGTTATGTGGGAAGAGCACAGAGGTATCAAAGTAATACATTTTCTGAAATCGCACTGTCCATGCTTTCTTTTGGAAGTCCTGGTTGCCCTGCTCGGCTGAGGGCTTGTGGAGCGGCGACATTCATCTTGACAAGCCATTCCCTGAGAGGGGGCCTAGAACCGACGTGCAATAAGCCGCCGACGGGCGGCCCTTGCACTTTCTGCCTCCCTCCTGTGCTGGTCCTCCTCCTCCTCTGGTGGTCCTCCAATGTCTGGTGGCAGTGGCTGAGTCCTGCGGATAGCCAGGTTGTGCAGCATGCAGCACACGACAACGAAATGGGAGACTCGCTCAGGCGAGTACTGTAGGGCTCCTCCGGAACGATCCAGACAGCGGAACCGTTGCTTCAGGACGCCGATTGTTTGCTCAATGATGTTCCTGGTTGCTTGATGGCTGTCATTGTATCGCTCTTCAGCAGGGGTGCGGGGCGCACGGAGCGGGGTCATCAGCCAGGTGCACAAAGGATAGCCTTTGTCCCCGAGAAGCCATCCTCGTGGGTGAGGCTGGGCCTGGAACATATCTGCCACAGAAGTCTGGCGCAGGATGAAGGCATCGTGGCTGCTGCCTGGAAAGCGTGCATTGACAGCTAGGATGAGCTGCCTGTGGTCACACACCAACTGCATGTTGAGCGAATGGTAGCCCTTCCGGTTGCGGTAATCCTCGGCATTCTCTAGAGGTGCCCGCAAAGCCACATGCGCGCAGTCAATGGCGCCCTGCACCATGGGGAAGCCCGCTAATGCTGCAAAACCCATTGCACGCTGTTGCTGCTTGTCAACGGTCATGGAGAAGGAGATGAACTGACGTCTCCTTCTGAAAAGGGCATTGATCACCTGGCGGATGCAGCAATGTACCGCAAACTGGGAGATGTTGGAAATGTCCCCAGTAGCAGATTGGAAGGAGCCGGTGGCATAGAAGTTGAGAGACACCGTCACCTTCACTGCCACCGACAGAGACGTCCTGCTCCTCAGCTGTGGCTGCAGATCTCTGCGAAGCAGGTGGCAGATCTCAGTGACCACCGCCCTTCTGAATCGCAGCCTCCGAACACACTGCTCGTCAGACATGTTCAGATATGAGAACTGCTGGCGGTACACCCTGGGTGGGTAAGGCCTCCTTTGCCGATGCCTGTTGCCCCTTCTCCGTCTGGCCATGACTGGCACTCTCTCACGGCGTCTCTGAGCCCTTTGAATGCAATGGAGAAGCCCAACGTTTCCACCCATTGCAACCCCCATTATATGTTTCCAATTAATGCTATGGCTCTGAAGTTAAAGACAAGTGCAAAGCTGTGGCCTGAAGCCACAAGTACCTGTGCGAGTGTTGAGCCAAACCAGAAAGCTCTCTACCTTTGTCTCTCTCCAAAGATCCATCTCTCACAAAGAAGGAGTGTTGCAAAATGGCTGCCATTTCTACTGCAGGAGGAGTGCCCTTTAATTAGCGCCCCCCGCGCCCCGCAGCGACTGGGAACCGTTCCCCTCTACCAGTCGCTAGGGGCACCAGGCGCACAATAGGCCGGCGCCACTGAATTTCCGGTTTGGGGCGCACAAAGGGCGTTGCACCATGAAATGACGTCAGGATCTGCGCGCGCAGCTGAGTGCGCGCAAAGGCTTGGCGCCGCCGCTAAATCTTAACTGAAGTTGGCGAGAGGCGCAGATCGCGCTGCACCCAGGTGCTAGCCGCTTAGCACCCCACATCTCCTCCTCCTAAGGCGCTAGCGGCTGGTGCAAACAACTGAATTTCTAGGCCATGATGACAAGTTAATGAGGAGAATGGGAAAGGAAGGTAGGATCCTGAATGGGTTCCCGACCGACGGAGGGAATGATGGAGTGGGGAGAGCGAGAATAAGGAGGAGAAAACTGTGGTGGTTCTTTGTCAGGGCCACCTGAAAAATGTGTAAGATTGGGGCCACACGGGAGAGGGAAAAAAAGGAGTTAGTGGAACAGTTAAAAAGGTGTGCCGCTGTAATAAAGACAAGGTCAGTGCATCGTGGAAGGAATGACAGTGAGGAGATTGCGTGGGATGATTCAGAAAGAGAAGCCTAGGCCTAGAAATACAGTATCACCACGTTTGGTGCGCTACAGTCGAGCGCGCGCTAAATTTAGCGCCCGGCACAGCTTAGCACCACCTTCAGCAAAATTGAGTTGCTTCGCCCCAAGAGGTTCTTGCTGCGCTAAAGCAGGCGCTGCACGACTATCCTAAGGCGCTAAGCCGGAGAGGCGAGGCGCTACCACCGAGGGCGGGCGCAGTGCAGGTGTGGCCAGTTAGCGATTGCAGGCAGACACGTTGGCGCCGGTCACCTTTTAAAGGGGAAGGGTCGATTTGGCTTGCAGCCATGCCCTGCATATTGGAGCCCTGATTGTCGGCCTGGACAGACCTGCTGCGACATCGTTACGCCTACGACCATGGAGAGGGCCAGGGAGCGAGCGCAGCACTTCAGTGAGGGGGCCCTGAAGGTTCTGGTTGGCGCAGTGGAGCGCAGGCGACCTATCCTCTTTCTGGACAGTGGCAGGAGGCCGCTGCCCAACGAATATCGAAAAGCTTGGAGGGAGGTGGCACACAGAGTGACCTCCAGCAGCATGGTCCCCAGGACACCAACGCAATGCAGGAAGAAGTTCAACGACCTCACTCGGGTTGTCAGGGTGAGTACCCTTTCCAGTATCCTCTTCATCCCTGCATCTGCACCTCACTTTATGGCCAAAGGGTCCTGGAAGCCCCAATGCCCAGCCCTCATCCAAGACCTATGGGCCTCTCATGAAAATCACATGCCCATTCACCACTTTACACACTGTAAGGGCTATTCGACCATGGGAGGCAGTGCAGCCAAGATCAGGGCTTGACACTGTAAGGGCTATTCGACCATGGGAGGCAGTGCAGCCAAGATCAGGGCTTGACACTGTAAGGGCTATTCAACCATGGGAGGCAGTGCAGCCAAGATCAGGGCTTCACACTGTACTCAGAGCCCGTCCTTTCTCTTGCAGGGCAAGCTGGCCCACAATAGGAGGCAGCAGCAACGGACCGGGGGAGGCCGTCCTGAACTTAAAGACCTCAACCATCTGGAGCAGTGAGTGGAACGGATTATGGCAGGCCAGCTGATTGGCCCCGTCGCCACTGGAGATGCCGACCCCGTTCTGGACAGCAATGGTAAGGTCATCACCTTTTTGACCTCTCTCTTTCCACTTGTGCCTCACACCAGCATCCTTTGCCACTATCGAACCAATGCAGTGCATTGCAGCACTCATGCTTCCCTCGCTGCCGCCCTGTCCTCACGCTAAAGCAACTCTTGTACCTCCCTGCTTTCAGATGCTGATTCACGAGGTGAGGAGGCGGGCCCTCAAGCTGCCACTATGAGTTAATCGGAAGGCAAGGAGGAGGAAGAGGAAGCCGGAACATCAGTACCACCCTCAGCCGAGGCAGCCCATGGCCATAATGGGGACACGTCTTCCCTGGAGGGGAGCAGGGGGGAAGGGTCTGAGGAGGGTGAAGCTCCGGGGCCCAGCAGGCTGCAGCAACGTGGGGGCGGGGTAGGGAAGCTCGGCGGCCTTCTCCTCAGAGGGAGAGTGTGGCCTCCAGTCCTGCTACAGTGAGCGCAGAGGAGATGCGGCTCCTTGCTGAAATGGGCGCCCAGGTGGAGCGCAGGCACACTGAGCTCATGGCTACAGTGGCAAGGATGCCTGACTCCATAGAGTCACCAGCAAGGAGTGTACAGGAATTCGGGGCAGCACAGGCAAGGAGTCTGCAGGACTTCGGTGCAGCACAGGCGGCTTCCAGCCAAGTGCTTAGTCGTGCCATGCAGTCACTGGCTGGTCTGATGCAGACACAGATCAGGGCCACACGAGCACTAACTGCTGCCACCCTCGCTGGATCGGGCAGGATTCGCCGGGGCCCTCGCCGCGCTGCAGCAGGCCAGCAGTCTGTGCTTGAGCAGATTGCTGCGCATGGTTCAGTGCTGCCCCGTGCGAGTGCCAGTGTCTCGTCCGACCAGGGAGTGCCTGTGCTCTGTCAGGTCCTGCTGCCAACACTGTCACTCCTCCACTGCAGCTGCCACCACCCGTAGGACAGACTGCTGCCGCCCAAGCAGAGTTGGAGCAGTCAGCAGCCGGGCCCTCCAGGCCCAGAGCTGGTCCAGGCCGTCCCCCAAGGGCATCTGCCAACTCACTATCTGACCCTCAGCAGCCTTCCCCCAGCCTTGCTGCAGCCACTGGGGTCCCATTGCGAAGGAGCTGCAGGGTGGGAAGGGGCCAATCTTGCAAGCAAGGCAGATCACCCTCGCAGGCCAAAAAGTAGGAGGTGTGGCAAAATGCTGTGTTTTTTTTTTGTGAAGGCCGAGGACCATGGTCATTTTTGTTTAACTCTTTTGTTCATTGTCTCCAGGTTGTGAGAGCCAGTTATATGTCTGACTGTTTTTTGGGGGGTTTCTCTATTTGTTTGTCATGCGGGAAGGGCACAGAGTTTGTTAAATAAATAATTGTCTTTATTCAGATTGTGCATGTTTGCACTTTGAACTATTTGTTGACTTGACCGGCTCAGGGTTTGCAGAGTGGGTCCATTCATGTTCTTTCAATGGCATAAGCCATTCCCTGAGAGGAGGCCTAGAACCGACTTGCAATAAGCCGCTGACGGATGGCCCTTGCACTTTGGGCCTCACTCCCGTCTTGGTGCTCCTCCTCCTCCTCCTCTGGTGGTCCTCCAATGTCTGCTGGCAATGGCTGAGTCCTGAGGATAGCCAGGTTGTGCAGCATGCAGCACACTACAATGAAATGGGAGACTCGCTCAGGCGAGTACTGAAGGGCTCCCCTGGAATGGGCCAGACAGCGGAACCATTGCTTTAGCACGCCGATTGTGTGCTCAATGATGTTCCTGGTCGTTTGATGGTTGTCATTGTATCGCTCTTCAGCAGGGGCGGTGGGCGCACGGAGCGGGGTCATCAGCCAGGTGCACAAAGGATAGCCCTTGTCCCTGAGAAGCCAGCCTCCTGGGTGAGCCGGGGCTTCAAAAAAGTCTGCCACAGAAGTCTGGTGCAGGATGAAGGCTTCGTGGCTGCTGCCTGGAAAGCGGGCATTAGCTAGTATCAGCTGCCTGTGGTCACACACCAATTGCACGTTCAACGAATGGAACCCCTTCCGGTTGCGGTAATCCTCGGCATTCTCTAGAGGTGCCCGCAAAGCCACATGCGTGCGGTCAATGGCGCCCTGGACCATGGGGAAGCCCGCTATTCTTGCAAATCCCATTGCACGCTCCTGCTGCTTGTCCAGGGTCATGGGGTCGGAAATGTACTGACGTCTCCTTTTGAAGAGGGCATTCATGACTTGGCGGGTGCAGCAATGCACCGCGAACTGGGAGACATTGGCAATGTCCCCAGTAGCGGATTGGAAGGAGCCGGTAGCAAAGAAGTTGAGAGCCACTGTCACCTTCACTGCCACCGACAGAGACGTCCTGCTCCTCAGCTGAGGCTGCAGATCTCTCGGAAGCAGGTGGCAGATCTCAGTGACCACCTCCCTTCTGAATCGAAGCCTCCGAATGCACTGCTCCTCAGACATGTTGAGATAGGAGAACTGCTGGCGGTATACCCTGGGAGGGTAGGGCCTCCTGTGCCGATGCCTGTTGGCCCTCCTCCGACTGGACATGATTGGTACTCTCTCTCGGCGTCTCTGAGCCCTCCCAATGCAATGGAGAAACCCAACGCTTCCACCCATTGCAGCCCCCATTATATGTGGCCACTCAAGGCTATGGCACTGAGAAGTCAATCCAACTGCAAAGCTTTGGGCTGAAGCCAGAAGTACCTGTGTGAGCGCTGAGTCAAAGCAGAAAGCTCTCTCCCTTTGTCTCTCTGCAAATCTCTCTCTCTCTCTCAGAAGGAGTGGTCCAAAATGGCTACCACTAAGAAGGCAGGAAGAGCCCCCTTTAAATAGCGCCCCCCCCCCAGCCCCACAGCGACTGGGAACCGTTCCACTCAACCAGTCGCTGGGAGCGCCAGGCGGAAAGAAGGGGGGCGCCACTGAAGTTCCGGTTCGGGGCGCACCAAGGGCGTTGCACCATGAAATGACGTCAGGATCTGCACGCGCAGCTGAGCGGGCGTTGCGGTTTTGCGCCGCCGCTAAATGTCCACTCAAGGCGCTAGCCACTTTGCGCCCCACTTATCGCCCTCTTAAGGCGCTAGCGGCTAGTGCTACCAACTGAATTTCTAGGCCCTAAAGTTTTACCGACACGGAAGTTATTTACGTCTGTGCTGAAACAAATAAAACACAAGATTGCTGAGTGAAAGGAACCTTAAAAAATGCTGGGATCTCAGTTTGTGTGAAAGTGTGTTAAAGTATGAAAGTTTTCCTGACTATGAATGTTTAAGAAGTTACAGTATTCCGTTTGTCTGAAAGTCTGTCCTTAAAAAAAAAAATGTCTGGTGTGTTTTAGCTCCACCCACTCTTTTGTACAGAGAGCTAAAAGCTGTTTAACCCTTTGAAGACTTGTCTTGAAGGATGGACAAGCGTGTGTTGTTTTACAAAAGATAAGCTTCAGCCTTGAAGTCACAGTTGCCAATGTGCCTGGAAGAAAATGAATTTGAATGTTTACAAGGCATGGGTAATTGTTTCTTTGTTAATGTGGCTATTGTTTCTTTCTTTTCCAAGTGATACTGGTTAGTTAAAAAAAAAACTTTTTGATCTGGATTGAATTGGAGTTATTGAGGTTAATTAACCTATTAAAACCAGACTTTCATTGTGGCCACGGTGAAATTCTGGTTGGTGTAAATTTGTGTCGGCCATATTGAATAATATATTTAATGGTGTGAAACCAGACTTTAAAATATTTACAGTCTTGGATATAGCGAACAGGTTCTGGTCCATACCATTGGCAGAGGAATCACAAGGGAAATTCGCCTTTACTGTCAGGGATAGACAGTATACATGGACCAGGGTCCTGCAGGGGTTCCACAATAGTCCAAATATATGCCACCGTGTACTGAGTCAAGCCTTAGATGAGTTAGACCTATTAAAGAACCAGAGCACCCTACTTTAATATGTTGATGACATAATGAATGCATCAGAAGATGCCAAAGGACACATGGGAGCATTACTAGCCACCCTCCAGACACTTAAGAAAGCTTTAAATTGAACCCAAAAAGGCACAGGTTGGACTGTCCGAAGTAAAGTATCTAGGACACGAAGTTAGCCAGGGGTATAAGGCACTCCCGCAGGAACAAAGGCAGCCATAAAAGACATGCCAAGGCCAGTGACCATCCGGGGAGTGAGGAAAGTGCTGGGAGTATTTAATTACTGCAGGAATTTTATATCAGACATTGCAGGGAAAACAGAGCCGATTCAATGGTTAGTTAAAGGGCGGAGACCCGCCACTGATAAGATAGAATGGGAGACAGAGCAGGAGGAAGCATATAGGGCCCTTAAACAGGAATTAATAACAGCCCCTGCCCTAGGATTATCAGATCCCACTTGACCCTTCCACCTATATTGTGATTTAGATCATGAGAGTTATTTAGCCATGGTAATGCAAGATCACGGAGGGAAACAGAGACCCGTTGCGTATTACTCTGCAAAAAAAGACCCAGTAGTGAAGGCGATGCCACGATGTGTGGCTGCAATAGATTGCGCCACCTGGGCGGTGCGAGTAAGCGAACCAATAGTGATGATGAGAAAGGTAATTTTGCATACTCAACATACATTAGTGGAACTACTCAACACAGGAAAATTGTGGACTATATCGGATAGCAGGAAAGCTAAATGGGAAGCTATATTACTCCCCAGGAATGGAACTGTGATAATACAAAAACATCCCGGGGTTAATCCAGCCACGGGCATATTAACAGAAGGAGAAGAGCACAGTTGTCAGATGAAAATGGAGGAAGAAATAGGTAGTGGAGTAAAGGAAGACCCACTAGAAAATCCCCATCTGATAACCTATGTATATCAACGGAGAACCCAGAACAGGGTGGGCAATAGTAAATCAAGAAGGAAAGACCCTGTTAAAAGGAGCCCTTTATGGGGATAAGTCAGCACAGGTAGCGGAACTAGTGGCTTTAATAAAAGCATTGCAAATAGCAAGAAACAAATGGATAAATGTTTATACAGACAGCCGTTATGCCTTCGGAGTGGTGCATGATTATATGACACTATGGGCCAGAAGGGGGTACATGACCTCTACGGGAGAGGTAGTAAAACACGGAAAACTTTCATTGTGGCCACGGTGAAATTCTGGTTGGTGTAAATTTGTGTAGGCCATATTGAATAATATATTTAATGGTCTGAAACCAGACTTTAAAATATTTACAGTCTTGGATATAGCGAACAGGTTCTGGTCCATACCATTGGCAGAGGAATCACAAGGGAAATTCGCCTTTACTGTCAGGGATAGACAGTATACATGGACCAGGGTCCTGCAGGGGTTCCACAATAGTCCAAATATATTTCACCGTGTACTGAGTCAAGCCTTAGATGAGTTAGACCTATTAAAGAACCAGAGCACCCTACTTTAATATGTTGATGACATAATGAATGCATCAGAGGCTGCACAATCACCTTTAGAGGCAGCGGTAATTAAAATAAAAGCCCACACAAAGATAGAGGATATGGACTCTCAGGAACCCCAGGACCAGGTCCCTATAGGGAATAGGTATGCAGATCTAGCCACCAAACTAGCTGCGGAAGAAATTAAACCAGAGGACGCGTTCAAAAATGAAATAAATATAGTCATGACAGTCAGTGGGGTACAGGAAGTGAATATAATGGAGGTACGAGAAAATACTAGTAAAGAGGAAAAAGAGAGATGGAGACAAGCGGGCGCTCGACTACAGGATGGAATTTGGAAATGGGGCCCCCGTAACCAGGTGGTGGCACCGGAATGTTGCAGACAACAACTGATGGCGCTATACCATGGTGTAACACATACTGGCAGAAGTAACATGTTGCACCTACTGACACAGTAATGGTGGTGGCCAAAGATGGGTTGGGAAGTAGCAAAATATTGCCACCGCTGTATAATATGCGCTAAGAATAATGTAGGACAGAGATGTAGAGTTAGAGTAGCAAACCAACCCAGGCCCCAAGGACCCTGGGAAAACCTACAAATTGACTTTACCGGCCCCTTAGCGCAGGACCGGGGGAAGAAATATTGCCTGATAATAATTGACCAATTTACCAGGTGGGTGGAAGCCTTTGCCACCTGAGATTGCTCTGCAAAAACAGTTGCACTAATATTGGCTACCGAGGTTATACCCCGTTGGGGAGTGTCTCTGCAAATTGACTCAGACAACGGCACTCACTTTACCGGTAAAATAATGAGAGAAACTCGTAAGCTGTTACACGTATCACAAAAATACCACATACCATATCACCCCCAGAGCTCGGGGGATGGTAGAAAGAATGAATAGGACACTGAAAAACACGCTGACAAACGCCATCCAAGAGACAGGGGAGGGATGGTCGGAATTATTACCCAGCATACTAATGAGACTGCGAGCCACCCCAGGACGAATGACCAGACTGACCCCCTATGAATTAATGACAGGACGAGCTATGAAACTACCAGAGGATTTGGCTGGAGGGGTGGGAGAACCAGGACCAGTGCAAGATAGATTAAGGCGATACTTAGTACAACTAAATCAGGAGGTACAAGCACTAAATAAGGAAGTAAGGAACCAACAACAGATTAAAGATCTAGAAAGGCAGAATGCTGGACCTAAACCAGACGAGTTGCCCAGAATAGGTCAACAAGTAACGACGCAAGTTATCGGAAGAAAGGGAATGGAACCCCGTTGGATGGGGCCATATACTGTATTAATGACAAGTGATACGTGTGTTTGTCTACAGGAACCGATGGGTATGCGATGGAAGCACTGGACCCAGGTGAAACCATTTAACACTAAAGACCCCCATTCTACCCTCTCCTCTAGGGGAAAGAGCTCAGAAGACGACCAGACCTCTGTTTAAATTACAGGTAAACATGGATCCAGTGAGATGGATTATCATAACTACTCTGATGGCAACACTTATAAGCCCAAATAACGGGCTGAAAGAAATGGACTGCAAGTTAAGATCCCCTAGTGGAGACTCCACGAGGAACTTCATTATATCACAAAGTTACGAGTGTGAAAAACAAGGAAAAGGATGTTACAGGTGTAACGGTATCTGGGTGAACTTGGATCAACAAATCCCTGTAGAATGACAGATACCAGCAATATGGTAAGATGTAATAGACACTGGCAGGTGTTGGGTCAAGTAGGGGGAGGATATGTCCTGAGCTGCACGGACGATATCATAAGATGGACTATTGTACACGCCGTTACAACACCTCAACCAACAACAACAAGGATCACACCACAAGGAGTAACCCTAGAACCAACAACAACCCCAATCACAACGACACCTGAAGAATGAAGGTGTCCGAAATTGATGCCTGGGCCTGAAAATGGACTGGTGTTATTTACCGAGGGAAAACAATTGTATGATAATGTGAGACACGAAATTGTACCGGTACTAATGAACTTAACCATGCTACAATGGCTAGGATATTGTGAAAGATTTACTAAAACTAGAGAGTTGTATGCATATATGATAAGGAATGTAATGAACCAAGCTGCTGATGCAACAGGGGCTACTAGTTTCAGGGGACATGCTGCATTCCACCAAAGAATTAAGAGGGGCTTAGGAAACGATATACTCACGGGAATAAATACGGGGACGTCATTCATTAATGCCCTAGATATACAAGGAGTCCAGAGTAGTGAGGAACAATTACAAAGGGTAATACAACAGATTTTAGAGAAAGAAACTGGTTTGGTTCAACAAGAATCAGAGTTGGGAGAACATACGATAAGGAAATTACTCGAGGGAATCAAGGTTATAGAAGACCATGCTAGCACTATCAACAAACTAAACCATAGAGATGAGGAACAGGCAAAAGATGGGGTAGGGAGAGGTTTGTGCCATGCCTATGGCCAATGGACCACCGGACAGTTAAAACACAATCTGGCACAGATACAACGAGGTGAGGTACCAGACTGGATTAACAGCACACAGCTCTATGGCCTGAGCCAGAATCCAGGCCCTCTGAGCGCTTGTACCCTCAAGGGGATGACCAGAATATATCCAGTGATACAAAAATGCAAAGCAGAAATGCCAGCAATGATAGGCATGGTACTCATGATACCAGTGGTGAGACTAGACACGACTCCATACCCACAGTACCAGGTAACAAACATAGGCATAGTGAGGGGTGATACATACCTCTGATACTATTCAATTGATACCTATGCCATCAGGAAGAATGGTATTATAAGAGGAGTCTCCCTAAACGGATGCCATGAGAAAGGTACGCTTACAATATGCCCACATCCGGTAGGAGAAGGCCCTAAGGATGAGTGCAGCTATAACAAGACAGAGGGGTGCATGTTGGAATTATCACATGTCGATCACCATCACACCCGCTCGGGATATAGAGGCAGAGGGGAGTATTGTATAGCCACCACAGAGACTGAGTACCAATATAGTAACCTTGTATGTGTAATCACAATGCCTAACTTCTGCTTCACACCAAAGATCCGTGTGACAATTGGACACACCATAAGAACATAAGAAATAGGAGCAGGAGTAGGCCAATCGGCCCCTCAAGCCTGCTCCGCCATTCAATAAGATCATGGCTGATCTGATCCTAACCGCCAATCCACTATCACAGAACCATCTCCTGAATCTAACAGAATTAGACACACAAAATAGGAGCAGGATCAGGCTACACGGCCCCTGGGCCCGCTCCGCTACCCACAGGGCCATGACCGATCCGAACCTAGACTCATGTCCAAATTCCTGCCCGCTCCCCATAACCCTTAATTCCCTTTACTTCTAGGAAACTGTCTATTTCTGTTTTAAATTTATGTAATGTAGCTTCTACAGCTTTTTGGGGCAGCATATTCCATGGACCTACCACCCTCTGAGTGAAGTAGTTCCTCCTCATCTCAGTCTTGAAAGAGCAGCCCCTTATTCTAAGACTATGCCCCCTAGTTCTAGTTTCACCCATCATCGGGAACATCCTCCCCGCACCCACCCGATCCAACCCCTTCACAATCTTATATGTTTCAATAAGATCGCCTCTCATTCTTCTGAACTCCAATGAGTAGAGTCCCAATCTACTCAACCTCTCCTCATATGTCCATCCCCTCATCCCCGGGATTAACCGAGTGAACCTTCTTTGTACTGACTCGAGAGCAAGTATGTCCTTTCTTAAGTATGGACACCAAAACTGTACGCAGTATTCCAGGTGCGGTCTCACCAATACCTTGTACAACTGAAGCAATACCTCCCTATTTTTATATTCTATCCCCCTAGCAATGAAAGCCAACATTCCATTGGCCTTCTTAATCACTTGCTGCACCTGCATACTAACCTTTTGAGTTTCGTGCACCAGGACCCCCGGATCCCTTTGTACTTCAGTACTTTCCAGTTTCTTGCCATTAAGATAATAACTTGCTCTACGATTTTTCCTGCCAAAGTGCATAACCTCACATTTTCCAGTATTGTATTCCATCTGCCAAATCTCTGCCCACTTACTTAGCCTGTCTATGTCCCCTTGCAGGTTTTTTATGTCCTCCTCACTCACTACTTTCCCTCCCATCTTAGTATCATCTGCAAACTTTGATATGTTACACTCGGTCCCCTCCTCCAAATCGTTAATATAGATTGTAAAGAGTTGGGGACCCAGCACTGACCCCTGCGGAACACCACTAGTTACTGATTGCCAGTCTGAGAATGAACCATTTATCCCAACTCTCTGCCTTCTGTTAGATAGCCAATCCTCTATCCATGCCAGAATATTACCCCCAATCCCGTGATTTTTTATCTTAAGCAATAATCTTCTGTGTGGCACCTTGTCAAATGCCTTTTGGAAGTCTAAATACACTACGTCCACTGGTTCCCCTTTATCCACCCTATATGTTACTTCCTCAAAGAACTCCAGCAAATTTGTCAAACATGACTTCCCCTTCATAAAACCATGCTGACTTTGTCCTATTCAATTATGATGATCCAAATGTCCTGTTACTGTCTCCTTAATAATGGACTCCAATATTTTACCTACCACAGATGTTAGGCTAACCGGTCTATAGTTTCCAGCCTTCTGTCTACTGCCCTTTTTAAATAAGGGCGTTATATTAGCAGTTTTCCAGTCTGCCGGGACCTTTGCTGAGTCCAGGGAGTTTTGGAAAGTTATTACCAATGCATCCACAATCCCTACCGCCACTTCCCTCAAGACCCTAGGATGTAAGCCATCAGGTCCAGGTGATTGGTGTATGTACACTCAAGGGAGGAAATGAGACTAAATGTGCCAGATAGTTTAAGGGACGAATTGGTCAATTATGAAGATCCGGTGGGAGCTCCGATACCCCGCCTGCAGGAGGATCTGCAAGAAATGAAAGAGGATTTAAGTCAAATGGTGAAGCAATACGTAATGTTGCAAAGGAACCTTGGGGAACTAGAAAGGGACATAGAAGTAGAACTACCGGAAGTTCCATGGTATAAGAAGCTGTGGGATTGGGGGATGAATGTCAACATCCACCCCTGGATCCGCATTACGTCTCACATATTAGTTGTAGTACCATTGGTTTTGGCGATAGGAATGGGAATAGCAGCATATGCCGCCTGTAAAAAAAAGTAGAAAACAAAAAAGAAAGAAGGAAATGGAAGAAATGTACATGACCTTGATAAAGTAGTAATGTATGTCGTTCGGTGGTAATTGTTACAGAAACCTCCTGGGCAGATTCCCATCGAGCAGACAGAATATTACTATAAACGAGCGAAGGCTTAGGAGAAAGACCTGCTTAACGGATGTATAGTGCTAATAACATTAATGCTTATAACCTATGTAATTGGATGGATAATATGTCGATGGAAAGGATTTGGGGGCCTAGAAATCAGGAGGATAATATATATGATTATATAAACAAGGCGACCCAATGGGTTGGATTTGATCACCACCCCGGCAGGACACCATAATAGGAGAAATAATCAGGTTGGTCAATGATTAAAAGGGGGGACTGAAAGAGTTAAAAGGGCTAAAATAAGGGAATTTAGGAACCGAACATACATCCAATGTACATGTCCCATAGGGAAGTATGGTGGAATGTGCCCATATAGTCAAACTGTCAGCGGCTACCTAAATAATGGGCACAAACTGTCAGCTAATAATTGAATAATGTGGTCAAATGATCAAACTGTCATTTGCTACTTGAATAATGTGCCCAAACTTTTAGCTACCAATTGAGGAATGTGGTAAAGATAACATATGGGGTCACAGGACTATGTAACGGTCAAAATGTGCACACGGGTCGCAAGATTTGCACCCGAAATCAACTGCATGATGTAAGCCACAACTTAGAACAAAAAAACTGTATATAAGGCAGGGGACCTTAGCGATCGGAGAGCATTCATCCCAGCATGAGTGTCTCCCCTGCCGGCTTGTAAATAAAGTTGCTTTACTGAACGAACCTCCGGACTCCAAGTGATTGATTCGGAATAAGGTGGACGTTGACCCTTTATATCAGAGGGTCCGTCTCGGGGAGAAGAAGCTCTCCCGGTTATCCTTACACAGCTCCACTCTTCCCGCTTTCTCCCAGCTCCACTCTTCCCGCATTATCCCAGCTCCACTCTTCCCGCTTTATCCCAGCTCCGCTCTCCCCACTTTATCCCAGCTCCACTCTTCCCGCTTTATCCCAGCTCCACTCTTCCCGCTTTATCCCAGCTCCACTCTCCCCACTTTATCCCAGCTCCACTCTTCCCGCTTTATCCCAGCTCCACTCTCCCCGCTTTATCCCAGCTCCACTCTTCCTGCTTTATCCCAGCTCCGCTCTTCCCGTTTTATCCCAGCTCCACTCTTCCCGCTTTATCCCAGCTCCACTCTTCCCGCATTATCCCAGCTCCACTCTTCCCGCTTTATCCCAGCTCCACTCTTCCCGCTTTATCCCAGCTCCACTCTCCCCGCTTTATCCCAGCTCCACTCTTCCCGCTTTATCCCAGCTCCACTCTTCCTGCTTTATCCCAGCTCCACTCTTCCCGCTTTATCCCAGCTCCACTCTCCCCGCTTTATCCCAGCGCCACTCTTCCCGCATTATCCGAGCACCACTCTCCCCGCTTTATCCCAGCTCCACTCTTCCTGCTTTATCCCAGCTCCACTCTTCCCGCTTTATCCCAGCTCCACTCTCCCCGCTTTATCCCAGCGCCACTCTTCCCGCATTATCCGAGCACCACTCTCCCCGCTTTATCCCAGCTCCACTCTTCCCGCTTTATCCCAGCTCCACTCTTCCTGCTTTATCCCAGCTCCACTCTTCCTGCTTTATCCCAGCTCCACTCTCCCCGCTTTACCCCAGCTCCACTCTCCCCGCTTTATCCCAGCTCCGTTCTTCCCGCTTTATCCCAGCTCCACTCTTCCCGCTTTATCCCAGCTCCGCTCTCCCCGCTTTATCCCAGCTCCACTCTCCCCGCTTTATCCCAGCTCCACTCTCCCCGCTTTATCCCAGCTCCACTCTTCCCACTTTATCCCAGCTCCGCTCTCCCCGCTTTATCCCAGCTCCACTCTCCCCGCTTTATCCCAGCTCCACTCTCCCCACTTTATCCCAGCTCCGCTCTTCCCGTTTTATCCCAGCTCCGCTCTTCCCGTTTTATCCCAGCTCCACTCTCCCCGCTTTATCCCAGCCCCACTCTCCCCGCTTTATCCCAGCCCCACTCTCCCCGCTTTATCCCAGCTCCACTCTTCCCACTTTATCCCAGCTCCACTCTCCCCGCTTTATCCCAGCTCCACTCTCCCCGTTTTATCCCAGCTCCGCTCTTCCCGTTTTATCCCAGCTCCGCTCTTCCCACTTTATCCCAGCTCTGCTCTTCCCGCTTTATCCCAGCTCCACTCTCCCCGCTTTATCCCAGCTCCACTTTCGCCGCTTTTTATCAATTAGTTCAGATTATATTAGCATTTATATAACGAACCTTCCACTTGGATCCACACAACCTACTGAGTGAATAAATTAACCTTTTTTCACCAATTATTGAAGAATTCACAGTCATGAACTAAGAATTATTTGATAACATTAGAATCATAGTTTGCAGCACTTAAACTTAAACATTGACGATTAAAATAATTAGTAGATGAGGTTAATTGACAAAATAAATAACAGAGATTACAAAGGTTCATTATTGTCAGAGTAATTTGCCATTAACTGATTGCTGATTATAAATTTACAGTTGGGATCAGTGTCTAAGACTGACATAAATTGGTGAAATTCATTTAGAATTAGACTCCTTAGATAGCTAACAAGTTAACAGCATTATGGATAGCCAGGCTATTGAATAGATTAAAATCCAGGGCCTAGAAATTCACTATGGCCCCGCCAGCTGGCTTGCGCCCAAAAGTTAGCACTGCGCGCGGAGCCAGTTGCGCCCGTGAGATATTCAGTTTTTGTGCCCCAAGTCGGAACCGGGCGCTGTTCCAGGGTGTGCCCGCCCCCGCTTGGGGCGCTGAAACTGAATTTCAGCGATCTAGGTGCCGCTGCGCCACCTGATGTGGTGCGGCAGGCTGCGGTACTGCAGGCCTCCTCCTTCTCTTAAGGTGGAGGTGCCTGCAACGGGGAGATCGCCGCTGGATTGTGCCGGCAAATGAGCCCGGCACCACGGAGAAGTGCCGGGCTCGCGGAAAGCAGCCGGCAATGCTGCGGGGGGGGGGTGGTGGAGGAGGCCGGGGAAGGAGGTGCGGGCAGGCGGCTACCGAAAAAGCGGCCGGCCGCACCTCCACCTTTATGCGCCCCACTAAGGCTGCAGTAAGGCCCTGGTCTCCGGATGTTAGTAGCGGCCGCCACGGGGGAGGCGGCGGCAACTGAATATGGGGGTCGGGCCGGCATCGGGGCGGAAACGGGGCACTGCGCACACCGATGATGTCATCGGTGCCGGCGCAGCGCTACCGGCTACCACCGCCATTACCGCCGAGCTCAATATCAGCGCAACCTCCTCTACTGGCGCAGAGGCCCTCTTTGGGCCTTAACTGGGCGCAAAGCCCACTGAATTTCTATGCCCATATGTTTGTGGTTAGCAATGTTTCCATAACTGTTTCAACCTCATCCTTTAAAATCAGAAAGTGTATCTCCAACAGAGAGCAAGGTTACAGAAGTTAAGATTGTACGGCTTTTCTAGCCAGATACAGGCATTTACAGCAGATGCAGAGGAACTTGTTGCCTTGCCTTCCTCTGTGACAACGGTTTTAGCCTTCTCAAACCTCCATTGGTAGAGGTGCTACCTGTTCATCCTGGATCCTCTGCTCCTGGGTTAATTCACCTTCCATACTGCTAGCTCCATCTGGACTAGTTGACTTAAATCTCTCCTTCCTTGATCTCCAGGACATTTGTACCTCAGTGGTGCACTTAACACTGGTACACTCAGTGGTGCCTGTATCTGGCTGGTATAGCTGTACAATCTTAACTTCTGTAACCTTTCTCTCTATGCACTTTCTGATTTTAAAGAGGCACCATTGTAACTTTATACTTTTTTTTAACTTGTTTTTATGGGATGTGGGCGTCGCTGGCAAGTCCAGCATTTATTGCCCATCCCTAGTTGCCCTTGAGAAGGTGGTGGTGAGCCGTCTTCTTGAACCGCTGCAGTCCGTGTGGTGAAGGTACTCCCACAGTGCTGTTAGGTAGGGAATTCCAGGATTTTGATCCAGCAACGATGAAGGATCGGCGATATACTTCTAAGTCAGGATGGTGTGTGACTTGGAGGGGAACATGGAGGTGGTGGTGTTCCCATGTGCCTGCTGCCCTTGTCCTTCTAGGTGGAAGAGGTTGCGGGTTTGTGAGGTGCTGCAGAAGAAGCCTTGGTGAGTTGCTGCAGTGCATCTTGTAGATGGTACACACTGCAGCCACGGTACACCGGTGGCGGAGGGAGTGAATATTTAAGGTGGTGGATAGGATGCCAATCAAGCGGGCTGCTTTGTCCTGGATGGCGTCGAGCTTCTTGAGTGTTGTTGGAGCTGCACTCATCCAGGTAAGTGGAGAGTATTCCATCACACTCCTGACTTGTGCCTTGTAGATGATGGAAAGGCTTTGGGGAGTCAGGAGATGAGACACTCGCTGCAGAATACCTAGCCTCTGACCTGCTCTTGTTGCCACAGTCTTTGTATCTGGTCCAGTTAAGTTTCTGGTCAATGGTGACCCCCAGGATGTTGATGGTGGGGGATTCGGCGATGGTAATGCCATTGAATTTCAGGGGGTGGTGGTTAGACTCTCGCTTGTTGGAGATAGGCATTGCCTGGCACTTCTGTGGCGCAAATGTTACCTGCCACTTATCAGCATAAGCCTGAATGTCGTCTAAGTCTTGTTGCATGCGGGCATGGACTGCTTCATTATCTGAGGAGTTGTGAATGGCGCTGAACACTGTGCAGTCATCAGCGAACATCCCCATTTCTGACCTTATGTTGGAGGGAAGGTCATTGATGAAGCAACTGAAGGTGGGTGGGCCGAGGACACTGCCCTGAGGAACTCCTGCCGCGATGTGCTGGGGCTGTGATGATTGACCTTCAACCACCACAACCATCTTCCTTTGTGCTAGGTATGACTCCAGCCAGTGGAGAGTTTTCCCTCATTCCCATTGACTTCAGTTTTACTAGGGCTCCTTGATGCCACACTCGGTCAAATTCTGCCTTGATGTCTGGGGCAGTCACCTCTGGAATTCAGCTCCTTTGTCCATGTTTGGACCAAGGCTGTAATGAGGTTGGGAGCTGAGTGGTCTTGGCGGAACCCAAACTGGACATCAGTGAGCAGGTTATTGGTGAGTAAGTGCCGCTTGATAGCACTGTCGACGACATCTTCCATCACTTTGCTGATGATCGAGAGTAGACTGATGGGGCTGTAATTGACCGGATTGGATTTGTCTTGCTTTTTGTGGACAGGACATACTTGGGCAGTTTTCCACATTGTTGGATAGATGCCAGTGTTGTAGCTGTACTGGAACAGCTTGGCTAGAGGCGCGGCTAGTTCTGGAGCCTGGATGTTGTCAGGGCCCCGAGCCTTTGCTGTATCCAGTGCGCTCAGCCGTGTCTTGATGTCACGTGAAGTGAATCGAATTGGCTGAAGATTGGCTTCTGTGATGGTGGGAACCTCAGGAGTAGGCAGATATGGATCATCCACTCGGCACTTCTGGCTGAAGATGGTTGCAAATGCTTCAGCCTTGTCTTTTGCATTCGTGTGCTGGGCTCCACTTTTCTTTCCTAACATTCAGTCTGACTACTGATTCCAATTTCAGGACACATTTAAGGAAATTCTTAGGGCATTTCTCCTACAGTGGGCCGTTTCTGGCTTTTGACTTATACAAAGGTTTATTTTTTTCAAGAGTAATTGCAGATTTTTTTTTAACTTTCTCTGGTGCCAGTGCAAAAACTGACTTTATTGAGATTCTCTGTCACTGCACTGGTGGAATTGCCAGAGTTTGGCAATAAAGTGGGGTAGAAATGGTAATGTTCTTTACTGTACTGCTGCGATGAATGGTGCAGACAATTGGTTTGTTTGTGTGTGTCATAGTAACATAGAAACATAGAAACATAGAAGATAGGAGCAGGAGTAGGCCATTCGGCCCTTCGAGCCTGCTCCGCCATTCAATGAGATCATGGCTGATCATCCAAACTCAGTACCCTGTCCCTGCCTTCTCCCCATATCCCTTGATCCCTTTAGCCTTAAGAAATATATCCAACTCTTTTTTGAATATATTTAATGAACTGGCCTCCACCGCCCTCTGTGGCAGAGAATTCCACAGGTTCACCACTCTCTGGGTGAAGAAATTCCTCCTCATTTCAGTCCTAAATGGCTTACCCCTTATCCTTAGACTATGACCCCTGGTTCTGGACTCCCCGGCCATCATAAACATTCTTTCTGCATCTAGTCTGTCCAGGCCTGACAGAATTTTATAGGTTTCGATGAGATCCCCTCTCAATCTTCTAAACTCCAGTGAGTATAAGCCCAATTGACACAATCTCTCCTCAGACGTCATTCCTGCCATCCCAGGTATCAGCCTGGTGAATCTTCGCTGCACTCCTTCCATGGCAAGAACGTCCTTCCTCAGGTAAGGCGACTAAAACTGCACACAATACGCAAGGTGCGGTCTCACCAAGGCCCTGTACAACTGTAACAAGACATCCTTGTTCCTGTACTCGAACCCTCTTGCTACGAAGGCCAACATACCATTTGCCTTCTTAACCGCCTGCTGCACCTGCATGCTTACCTTCAGCGACTGGTACACAAGAACACCCAGGTCTCTTTGCACTTCCCCTTCTCCCAATCTATTGCCATTCAAATAATAATCTGCCTTCCTGTTTTTGCCACCAAAGTGGATAACCTCACATTTATCCACATTATAGTGCATTTGCCATGTTTCTGCCCAATCACCCAACCTGTCCAAATCGTACTGGAGTTTCACGACATCCTCCTCACAGCCTACCCTCCCACCCAGCTTTGTGTCATCTGCAAATTTTGAGATATTACATCCAATTCCCTCGTCCAGATCATTAATATATATTGTGAACAGCTGGGGTCCTAGGACCGATCCTTGCGGTACCCCACTAGTCACTGCCTGCCACTCGGAAAACGACCCGTTTATTCCAACTCTTTGCTTTCTGTCCGCCAACCAGTTCTCTATCCAAGTCAATACCTTGCCCCCAATCCCATGTGCCTTAATTTTGCACGCTAATCTCTTATGTGGGACCTTATCGAAAGCCTTCTGAAAGTCCAAATACACCTCATCCACTGGTTCTCCCTTATCTATTTTACCAGTTACATCCTCAAAAAATTCCAGTAGATTAGTCAAGCATGATTTACCTTTTGTAAATCCATGTTGACTTTGTCCGATCCTGTCACTGCTTACCAAGTAGCCTGCTTCTTTTCTGTAACTTGGGTGTTTTTAATGCATGCGTGAGGTCCCTTTGTTACTGTGGAGTAACCAAGGAAAGAGCCACACCACTTATATAGGTGCAGTCAACATCCATTGGGAAGTATGATTAAATAATCAATAAGAGTAGAATACCACTCCAGACTGCAGGCAGCTAGCTGCATGAGAGCACAAAATTTATCAAAAAAATCAATTTTAGCAATCTATTTTTAAAATTCTATGTTTGTTTTTGGCTCCTAATCTTGCTTTTCCAAATTTGCAATCAGGTAAATGATTCATTTCATTGTTTTACAGGGTTTGAAACTGGCAGAGTTCGCTCAATGGTTGTCATTTCCTGTAACAGTGTAAGGACAAACCCATTATTTTATACCAATTTTTATTGTTTACATAACTGCATTTTCGTGCACTACTTTTTATTTTAATGATTGCAGTATGTAATGATTTTATTTCCAGTAGAAAGAAATAAACCTTTCTGACAGGTTGAAAAGAGCAATATTAGCCAGACAGTACTGCTGGTCTTAATAGTGGATGAACACTTTGGGCTGGATTTTGTCAGTGTGGGCGGGCTGGGGCGTGCCAGGTGGAAATCATGTCAGGACCCCGACTCCGAAGTGAAGTGTTGAAAAAGTGCGATTTTCCCCTAATTGGCCAATTGATTTCCTGCATGTGGGAACCACTGGCCCAATTAGTCTTTTCATACAGAAAGTTGCCTCTGATAACGTCATCAATGCTGTTGGGTTTAAGGCCTGCAAGCAGCCTTGATTCTTCTGGAGACTGCAAAGGCTCTGCAATTTATATGAAGGAGTTGAATTGTGGAAAATGTCAACGATCAAGCAAAAGAGTGCTCCTCGGTTTGATGAGCCCTCCCTCCAAGCTCTGGTGTACGGAGCCAGCTGTAATAAAGAGGTGCTGTTCCCTTCCTCAGGGAGAAAAAAGCCACCCCAGCAGACAAAAGCTGTGTGGCTACAAGTGGCCCAGGCTGTCAACTCCATTTCAATGAGCCGCAGAACCTGGCTGCGATGCAGGAAGAGGTTTCATGACCTTCTCCGCACCGGAAAAGTGAGTATGACTTTCCCATCACCCTCAATCTGATCCCCATCGCCTCTCCTCACCAGCACTCTGCTTTGCCAACCTTTTCCTCCACATCCCACTTGACACTTACATCCCTGCACCCTTACCCATTCCCTCTCTCTCTATGGTCACATTCACTTAACTATTCGACCATGCAGCCCTCACACTTCCTATCACTGTGATGCCATGACAACAACTACTTACAACACAGGGAGGGTCCTTTGTATCCTTCTAAGCATCTATGCTATGCATTCACTACACTCACTCCTTCCATGGTCCATGGAGGAGCTTAGTCGCAAGGGTATTGAAAACATGATCATTGTTCAGAATAGAATGACATCTCTTGCAGAGCGATGGTTAGCTATTGGGTAAACAAAGCAGACCTTCATGCAAGTCCTCTGGAGTAGGACTTCCAGTGCAGAAATGGGTCCTCATGGCCCCCCCTGCAGTGCAGCAAGGTGCTGTCAAGTCACTTGCTAGCTCTGAAGTGGGGCTGACCCATGAGAGGGATGTTGGTGGCAGACAACAAGGAAGTGGGGGCTCCTCTCCAAGCGCTCACATGACCATGCCACAGCAAAGTCCTCACCCAAATGAGATGGGTGTCTCAGTCCCTGCACAGCCATAGGAGCAGCAGACTGTTGGCGAGCCCGCACAAGTTCGCCAAAGGTGTCGAGACAGGAGCAGCAAGAGAGCGAGCAAGGGGCCTTCACATCTGCTGAAGCCACAGGGGAAGCACCACGTAGGAGCACGCATAAGAGGAAGATAATGCACAAGTAGTCACAAGGGTTGTCAATTGGGTGTAACGTTGTGTTTAATTTTGAGAAGTCATCAGTTGCTTATTGTCATAAAAAATTCTGATGGCAAACTGTTGCAGTTGTGGCGTGTGTCATTTTGCTAATGGGACTTCCACATTGAGGGCTTAGGGCGACTTGCAATTGTCAGTATGGTGGTCAGAGTGAGAGGAATCCGCAGGTTCTTGTCCATTGTCGATGCTCTGGTAAGAAGGTGTGAGGCTAAACTGTTTGATTGTGCAGGCTAAGCAAATGTGACCAACATGAGTGCGTCCCTTGCATCCCGGGTAGCAATATGGTGGTGCTCTGGTGCCTTCTGGCTTGTGCATCTTCAGGTAGGTGACTAGCAGCTTGGCACTCCTGATGATGCTCCTGCTGTTGGTGCTGCTGTTGCTCATGGTTCTGCTGCTGTTGCGGCTGGTCTTCATCCGAATCTGATGTCCAGGAGGAAAGGAATTAAATGGTCGCCATGCTTCCGGTATATACCTCAGTTGAGGAAGCGCTTAGTCAAGGTGGGGAGAGGGGTTTCCCAGGAGGTCACACTGGAGATGGGTGTCAGGCTCCAAACTTCCACAACACTGAGTATGCCTGCTAAAAGTTCCCCCAGATCTGAAACTACAAAGTTCTGCCACCTGCAAATATCATCGGTGAAAACTCCTTTGTAATGGTGGAGCTGCAGCTGTTCGTAAGCAATCCACTAGTGAGGCCACCAGGATTACCTGGCGTGTTCCAGAGGAGGTGTGCAGGATGGGAGAAATGTGTTAAAATCAGAACGGCCTTTCAAAATGGGATTATAGAGGCAATTAAGTGGTTGTTAAGGGCCTTAAGGACCTATCCCACCTCTTGGAGGCGGGATGGAAAGCGGGTCAGAAAACACACACTTGGGAAAATTGCTCGGAGGCGGGATGGAGGCGGGAACGGGCCCGCCCGCCAGTTTTGGCGGTTTTAACAACTCACACGCCTCCAAACCTGCCTCCTCGGGGCTGGGAAATTCGAGCCCATAATGCGTTCATCTGACATTTCTATATCTGTTGTTTCAATGGATGGCATTAACCCATTTATTGTGATTTAGCGAAGTCTGTACAACTACTTTTGTCATTATACGGTAGGTTTCAAAATGCCATAAAATACACAAAATAAAGTGTAAAAAATCAAAACTTTCTGGGACATGTCTTAGATCCCCCTGGAATGTAAACCACACATTCAGCACTCACTTCCCTATCAGTAATTTCTAAATTCACTATTGATTCAAGCTACGCTTTTGTGCATTTTAGGATTTCGCCCCTATAATGAAAGTGATTAAATATTGGGGATTTCTGCAGCTTAAGTTATCACCTACCTATTTCCCAATGCATTTTCAATATAGCCCCTCATCGCCATGCATCATAAGGCCTATATTCAGGGTTATTTTTGAACTGTCAGCTTTTCTGGGCTTGTGTCAGCTTTTGTGAAGCTGTTGGTCAGTTTTTGCTAGTTTTCTCGTTTGGCATGTAGAACTATACCTTGCAAGAGTCAATGGCCGGGAATTTGCAGTGGGTAATAACAGAGAACGAATGGCGTTCGATGTTACTACCCCTTTGAAACTTACCGCAACTTCAGGATGTAGCATATGCGCATCCTAATGCGGATATTCTGAAGTTGCGGTCAGTCATTCACTGCTCCAACACTGGCTACCCCCTCCCCCCCTCCACGCCACCCCCAACTACTACAGCCGGCAATCAGTGTAATTTGTGAAATCAGGGAAACTGATGAAAACTTCGGCTCTTCCGCAGTAAGTACGCTGTTAAATTCCCCAATAAAAGCTAAACCTTTTGGCTTAGGTGTGACTGGGGTTTTAACAAACCCCAGCTAAACAAACATAATGGTCCTGAAAAATTTATTTAAATTTTGTGGAGTGTCAAATTTATCCATTTTAATAAAAATTACAATTTTTAAGTAACTTTAACATTTAAAAAAATATATTTTAAAAAAATTTGTTCATCTTTATTTCAGGTTTGGCTTTTCCCTATGTGAGAGCCCCACTCTTTGTTTTGCTCTTTGGAACATTTTTAAAAAGTTAGAATCAAAGGAGTTTACTCACTTCCTGGTCTGTGAGAATTCTGCCTTGTGATTGGCTGCTTAGATAGCTTGTTGACGTCACAGCAGCTCGCGTTAGGGATTCCCCATTAACCTACACTGATTTCTACTGCATGTCGGAAAAGCCAAACTACTTGCCACGGAAATCGCAAGATCTTTGTGGGAAGCTTACTTCGGGGCCGGTGGCGAACGCCTTTGCTTCGCCGCTGATCGCAGATTATTAGCCATAATCTTCAGTAGAATAGGAGTGAAACAGAGAGAATGAAAACTCTACAAGGCTAATTTGTGGAAATACTGCATACAGTAAATGGCATTGCAGGGTTGAAAGTATTTTGAATATTTAGTTCGTGCTGTGGCCCACAGGAAAAATGTTGGGTTACTAAGTATTCTAAGAGTATCAGAGAGTAGGGGGTAATTTTAACTCCCAAAAATGGGTGGGTTTGGGTCGGGTGGGATGTTAAATTTTAAAAATCTCAAACCCGAACCCAACCCGCCTCGAACCCGTCCACTTCCAGTTTTAATGGAGGCGGGACGGGGTGTGCGGGCAACCAATCCGCTCACAGGAGGCGGCTGCTCACTTAAATATTCTAATGAGGCTCTGTGCCTCATATTTTATCTCTCTTCCCACTTTCCCAGGCCTCAGGAAACCCGGCAGCTAAAGGAAGGCAAGGATTGCTGCATGGAAGAGGCAAGTTCTTTTACAGCACTGCTTGTGGACCAGGAGGAGCAGGAGTGCCCCACAAGCTAAGCTGCTCCCCCCCACAAATCAGAACCCCCAATTACCGAACCCCCCGCGATCAGACCCCACCCCCCACCCCGATTGGCCCTCCCCATGATCACCGACCCCCCCCACGATCACCCCCTGACCCTCCAAACCACGCTGTTCCCATCCTCCAACCCAAGGAGCAGGAAACCTACCTGCTCCTGGGCTGCGGCCTCTTATGGAGCATTCCCCACCCAAAAGGGAGCCAAGCCTATCAATCAGGCTGGCTTCCGGGCGGGAAACCTGTTAAAAAAATTTGACTGTTGTAGAGTTATAACTTCACGGTGTTATGACCAGAAAATCCTACCCCACCACCCCCCCACTGCCCCGCCAACTTGGAAATCCTGCTCCAGTAAATATCGGGGCGTAGAATATTTATTTAGAAAATTACAATGAGTACGTAACAGCTCCTCTTCCCAATATGATTGCACAATATGGGCTAAAAATTGAGTAGCGCTAACTTCGCCGGGGCACTAAAAGTAGCGCCCTGGAAAAATTAGCGTCCCCGCGTCGGAAATTGAGTGGTTGCGCCCCAAGAGGGAAGCGGGGCGCTATTGGAAGCGCCCCGCATCCCTCTTGGGGCACTGTGAGTCAATATTGCGGCGTTATGTGCCGCAGCACCACACGCTGCGGCACATCGTGCCGCGGTATTGCAGGCCTTCCTCCCCTTCTTAAAGGGGAGGGGCCTTGTGCAGCGTGACCTGGGGCCCAGCTGGGCCCCCGGGGATCAGGAGTGCAGGCAAAAGAGCCCGGCACACAAGAGAAGTGCTGGGCTCTTGGAGCGCTGCCAGCACCCCGTGGGGGGGCGTGTTTCAGGAGGTCTGGGACGGGAGCGCAGGCAGATGCTGGCAGGCAGCCAGCCACAAAAATGGCCGCCCCGCACCTCGCCTTTAAATTGCGCCTCCCTGGCCGAGTTACGCCCCCCTGACCCCGTCAAACATAGCGTCTGGCGGTAAGTTAGGGGGCACTCCCGAAGATCGTGGCTGGGGCGTGAGCGGGGCACTGCGCATGCTAATGATGTAATCACCAGCAGCGCAGCGCCGCAGGGCGCTACCGGTTAATGCCACCACTAACCTCCTGCTGAATTTTGCAGGAGGTGCAGGATCCGCAAAATTGGACTTTGTGTTAATAAGGGTCAAATGGCAGAAGAGGCCATGATTTTAAAGACTGTTTTAAAAGAAGCCCAGAAAAAGGGGCATACAAAATGGCCACCATACCATGTGACCAGCTTATTGGGACACTTTAAAATGGTTCCTGCGCAACCTCAGATAGATTTGTGGATTCAACCCACAGTAAGTTCTGGAAGCCGTTTCTGAGAGAACGAAACCAGACCTACACATATGCATATGGATTAGATGCAGATCTAGTCAAGATCGGCCTGGAGACAGAGGCCATCAAAATGCTGCCCCAGACAAAAGGGGACAATTTCATATTCATGAGAACAGCACCCAGGACTAGATAACGAGATCAGCAGGCCATTCAAAACAATGAAGGTAATTCCAGACCAGAGATGGGCCTGTTACCAGCCGTTTAAGACATTTTAAAATATAATAACTACCCCACTGTGCTCTCAGCCCGCCAAAAATAAAACAAAGACTAACCTGATTTTGGGCGGGAAGTGAAGCCTCTGGAAGAAAGGTATATCTGGAAGACTTTTTCGGCAGTTGAAGGGGGAAGCAAGCTTGGACAGTCACAAGGAGAGAAAAAAATAAAGGTCCCAAGCGAAGAAACCTTCCAGCCACCCCGGCTCGGGAGAAGAGAGAAAAGGAACCTGAAAAAGCGATGGGAGCCAGCCCAAGGCTCCTCTAACCAGGGTCGAGCCGATGATCCTCGACCCCGCCGACATCCAGGCCCGCCGGTGTCCAGCCGCCCCCGACCCCCACCTCAGGAGAGAGGTGTGGCGCAGCTCGCAGGAGCTCCACGATCCACGTGGAGATGAGACGCCTGAAAGGACCAAACACAGACTCAATTTCAAAACCTTGCACTTCCTAGTGGGATTGGTGAGCATGTTTCTGGCCCTTCACAATCAGATCTAGATAGGTTTAATAAGGGGGTGGATTTAAGGGTACAATTAACATGAGTTGTTGTCCCTCGATGTTCCATGTGTTTCCTTATTTCATGATGATCTTTGTAGAGTATAAGATGCCTGTATTTGTTTTAGTTAGTACTGTTTCGTTATGATTTGTTTGTGTGTTTTTCCCTCCCATGTACTCCCTTATCTGCTTGCATTTGATTTGATATTTTTCCTTATGCAATAAAATTTCATTTTGTTTCATCAAACTTGGCCTACAAGAGTTTTCTCTACATTGTAGTTCCTGCGCCTAAGTCCAGAGTATAGAATCTAAGGGGCGAGTGGGTCGAACCACTCAAGGTTTACTGTGCAAGAGAGAGAGGCCTCTAGAGAGAGAAACCTCAGGGAAACCTCTCGAGGAAAACCCCTTACAGAGGCGTGGGCAGTGCCGCGCCCAGGCGCTAGTTGCTTTGTGTCCCGTTAGCACCCTCTTAAGGCGCTAACGGGAGGTGCAACCAACTGAATTTTTCCCCCTATAGGTTTTAAGTAACTAGCATCTTCCTCACATCCTCCTGAACATAATGCATCTTTCTGTGTGCAAAACCATTCTCCACTGTTACCATGGTGTGAGGCAAAGTATAGGATAATGAAGGTTAGTGTGATTTAATTTAAGCCTGGCCTTCAGGGTAATCATAATGGCTCCAGGATGTACAATTCTCATCTATTTATATCAATATACAATGGAGCCACATCACTACAAACTGTATCATTACAAACCTCTCATTATAGCAAGCATCTCCACGGTGCTGCTGTAAGCATCATTAGTCAGTGGAAAAGTCCAGACATTGATAAAATACTGCCCTCCCACCCCCAATAAGAGCAACGATGCCCCCCACCACCTCTGAGTTTCTAATAACAAGGTTCAACTACATTGAAGGGGAAATCTTTTGTCCAGCTGGGTGAACCAAGATGCTGACCAGTTTTGAAATTAAAACGATTCTGATTCATTACTCTGTAAGAAGTCTGCGAAGACGCTCAGTGAGTAATCCCTTGAATACACTTTAATGTGAATCTCAAAAATTGCTTTTTTTGAAAGCTTATGTGTTGATTGAAATTGAACAAAAGTACAGATAGAATCCCGATAAATAGATGAGAGATAATGAATGGCTGTTTGCTTTCACTCCTGCCAGTTGATTGAATGTATACCAGGCTGTAAGGTATACAGCAGCTTAACAGTTGAAGCAATTTGATAAGCTTACTGCTTGTTAGCTTTGAAATAGTCTGAAGGCTTTAGAAAATATATGGAATACTACATTAATTACTTCTCAAGGAAGAAAAGCAACATAAAAAATGGAATATAATCATGATAGTTTATTTTGATACATAACTAAGTAGATCAGACAGACTAGGCAAGTAATAGCAAAGTAATAAGTACCTTCATGAAATGACCGATAGATTAAGAAACAAATTCAGAAGGTCAAGACCTTTTAAAGATTTATATCCCCACATTCTGTCAGCATTTAATTAAAGCATTTTATCATTTCAAATTTAGGAGTTAAATAATTGTATTTTTTGTAAATATTTGCTATATTTGATTGGGAGTCATGGAAATTATGTCATTTATTTGGGGTATAATAGACATTCTAATTGCTTGTATTTTTCCCCAAAGGAAGATGTGAATTCCATCTGAAATCAGCATTAATTTTAGTAATATCATGAGATTAATTAGTTTTTATAATCTCATCAACCTCTTGGTTCTCTTTCCTCAGGTACTGTCCCCCTCTCCCTCAAATCTGCCGTTATCACCCATCTCCTCAATAAACCAACCCTTGACCCCTCTGTCCTTGCAAACTGCTGCCCCATCTCCAACCTCCATTTCCTCGCCAAAGTCCTTGAATGTGTCGTCGCCTCCGAAATCCGTGCCCGTCTTTCCCGCAACTCCATGTTTGAATCCCTCCAATCAGGTTTCCGCCCCGCCACAGTACCGAAACGGCTCTCATCAAAGTCACAAATGACAGCCTTTGTGACTGTGACAAAGGTAAACTATCCCTCCTCGTCTTTCTCGACTTGTCTGTAGTCTTTGACACGGTTGACCACTCCATCCTCCTACAACACCTCTCCACTGTCGTCCAGCTGGATAGGACTGCACTCGCCTGCTCCCATTCTTATCTATCACCTGAAATGTCTTCTCTTCCCACTCCCACATCATTATCTCTGGTATCCACAAGAATCTATCCTTGGGCCCCTCCTATTTCTCATCTACATGTTGCCCCTTGGCGACATCATCTGAAAACACAGCGTCAGTTTAGCTCTACCTCACCACCACTTCTCTCGACCCCTCCACGGTCTCTAAATTGTCAGACTGCTTGTCCGACATCCAGTACTGGATGAGCAGAAACTTCCTCCAATTAAATATTGGGAAGACTAAAGCCATTGTTTCCAGTCCTCGCCACAAACTCCGTTCCTTAGCCACTGACTCCATCCCTCTTCCTAACATCTGTCTGAGGCTGAACCACACTATTCGCAACCTTGGTGTCATATTTGACCCTGAAATGAGCTTCTGACCACATATCCGTGGCATAACTAAGACTGCCTATTTCCACCTCTGTAACATCGCCCGTCTCCGCCCTTGCCTCAGCTCATCCGCTGCTGAAACCCTCAGCCATGCCTTTGTTACCTCTAGACTTGACTATTCCAATGCATTCCTGGCTGGCCTCCCACATTCTACCCTACGTAAACTTGAGGTCATCTAAAACTCGGCTGCCCATGTCCTAACTCGCACCAAGTCCCGTTCACCCATCACCCCTGTGCTCGCTGACCTACATTGGCTCCCGGTTAAGCAACGCCTTGATTTCAAAATTCTCATCCTTGTTTTCAAATCCCTCCATGTCCTCGTCCTTTCCTATCTCTGTAATCTCCTCCAGCCCCACAACCCCCCGAGATATCTGCGCTCCTCTAATTCTGCTCTCTTGAGATTATAATTGCTCAACCATTGGTGGCCCTACCTTCTGTTGCCTAGGCCCTAAGCCCTGGAATTCCCTCCCTAAACCTCTCGGTCTCTCTGATGTGCCTTCAATAACTCAAAGACAAGGAATTTAAAGGATTCAACTAAGGCTTTTAATCACTAAGAACATAGCAGCATAGCAGGTCTTCCCACATCAGGTTCATCTGGTAGTGAGTGACTCATACAGCTCCTGAGACCTTTATGTGGCAAAAGGCAGGGGCGTAGCCAATACACACAATAGGAACAAAAGGGTGTGGTTCACACAATACAAGCAGGTAAAATACAAGCAGGTCTGATGAAGGCATATTTCATCACATTCACCCCTTCTACAGATTTAGTCTGTCCGGGGGTGAGTTAGTCCTTCCTGAACGTCGCAACAGTACCTCGGGTTCCGACCGGGAGTCCGTGGTGCCCCCCTGGGCATACCCATGTGCCGGGGGTGTTGCAGGTACTTCTGGGGGTGGTGAGGATACCTCTGGGGATGGTGGAGGTTCTTCTGGGGGTGGTGGTGATGGGTCGTCGTCGTCGCTTCCTGCCGAGGCGAGGTCCTTTATGGACACGGTGTCTTCACGCCCGTCGGCGTGCTTGACGTACGCGTACTGTGGGTTTGCGTGGAGTAGGTGTACTGCCTCCATGAGGGGATCCGTTTTGTGGCCCCTCACATGCTTCCGTAACAGGACTGTCCCTGGGGTGGAGAGCCACGAGGGTAGGGATACTCCTGAGGTTGATTTGCGGGGAAAAACGAACATCTTCTCGTGAGGAGTGGCGTTAGTAGCAGTACACAGTAGCGACCTTATCGAGTGGAGTACGTCTGGGAGGACCTCCTGCCAGCGGGAGGTGGGGAGGCCTTTAGACTTTAGTGCTAAGGTGACCGCCTTCCACACTGTCGCGTTCTCCCTCTCCACTTGCCCATTACCCCGGGGGTTATAACTAGTGGTCCGACTCGTGGCTTTCCCCTTCGACAGCAGGTATTGGCGCAGTTCATCGCTCATGAACGACGCCCCCCTGTCAGTGTGGATGTAGTTAGGCATGCCGAACGTGCAAAACAGGTTGCCGAGGCACTTGATGATCGTGGCACTGGTCATATCTGGGCAGGGGTAGGCGAATGGGAAGCGGGAGTACTCGTCCACAATGTTGAGAAAGTACACATTGCGGTCGGTGGAGGGGAGTGGTCCCTTGAAATCTAAGCTCAGGCGCTCGAATGGCCATGTAGCTTTGATCGGGTGGGCTCGGTCGGGTCTGAAAAAACGGGGCTTGCATTCCGCACAGGTGCGGCATTCCCTGGTCATAGACCGGACCTCCTCGATGGAATAGGGCAGGTTACGGGATTTTATAAAGTGGAATAGCTGGGTGACCCCCGGGTGGCAGAGGCCATTGTGGAGGCCCTGTAGCCTGTCCCCCTGGATGCTGGCACACATCCCTCGTGATAGGGCGTCGGGGGATTCGTTGAGGGCCCCCGGCCTATATATTATGTCGTACTCAAACGTGGAGAGTTCGATCCGCCACCTGAGAATTTTGTCGTTCTTGATCTTCCCCCTCTGTTTGTTGTTAAACATGGGCAAAATTGCCATGGCCGATAAGACTCATACCTCAAAAATTACAGGTTTCTGCGCGGTTATGTTGTCGGTAAAAGGCAATGATTACAGAGATTTTAAACTACTGATAATGCCAGATCTCTGTGTGAGCGTGATCTTGGGTCTGGACTTCCAGTGCCACCACCAAAGTATCACGCTTACCTACGGTGGGTCCCAGCCGCCCCTCACAGTGTGCGGTCTGGCTACCCTGAAGGTCAAGCCACCCTCTCTGTTTGCCAACCTCGCACCCAACTGTCGACCCATAGCGACCAAGAGTAGGCGGTACAGCTGGGAGGATAGACGGTTCATTGTGTCGGAAGTAGAAAGACTCAAGCGGGAGGGTATCATCGAATGCAGTACCAGCCCGTGGCGCGCCCAGGTAGTAGTAGTTAAGGGTAGCGAAAAGAAGCGGATGGTGATAGATTATAGCCAGACGGTTAATCTATACACCCAGCTAAACGCTTACCCTCTGCCCCGCATAGCGGATATGGTTAACCAAATCGCGCAATACCGGGTGTTTTCCACCATCGACCTAAAATCGGCATACCACCAGCTCCCCATTAGGCCAGAGGACCGTCCATACACCGCCTTCGAGGCGAACGGACGTCTCTACCACTTCCTCAGAGTCCCCTTTGGGGTAACGAACGGGGTCTCGGTCTTCCAGCGGGAGATGGACCGCATGGTCGATGAGAACCAGTTAACAGCCACCTACCCATACCTAGACAACGTCACCATCTGCGGCCACGACCAGCAAGACCACAACTCGAACCTCGCGAGATTTCTGAAAACCGCCCTCAGACTCAATCTCACCTACAACGAGGATAAGTGTGTCTTTAGCACCACGCGCCTCTGTATCCTGGGCTGCATGGTGGAAAACGGGGAAATCGGTCAGGACCCCGACCGATTGCGCCCCCTACGGTAGCTACCCCTACCAAACACTCCCAAGGCCCTGAAAAGGTGCCAAAATCCTTGTTTTCAAGTCCCTCCATGTCCTCGTCCTTTCCTATCTCTGTAATCTCCTCCAGCCCCACAACCCCCCGAGATATCTGCGCTCCTCTAATTCTGCTCTCTTGAGATTATAATTGCTCAACCATTGGTGGCCCTACCTTCTGTTGCCTAGGCCCTAAGCCCTGGAATTCCCTCCCTAAACCTCTCGGTCTCTCTACCTCTCTTTCCTCCTTTAAGATGCTCCTTAAAACCTACCTCTTCTGCCCTAATTTCTCCTTATGTAGCTCGGTGTCAAATTTTTGTCTTATAATACTCCTGTGAAGCGCCTTGGGACGTTTTACTACGTTAAAGGCGCTATATTAATACTCGTTGTTGTTGTTGTTGGAAAATAAAGATACCACAATATTTCAGTTCCTGTTTAAGCCATTGAAAGGATAAATAACTAGCTATGCTATCAAAAATAGAGCAAGGTATCATGAAAATGAAAAGGATAGAGAGAAGAGTCAAGTAAAACTGGAACAGGGATGGAAAGGAAAAAGTAAGACAGGAAAACATGAGGGAAAGTAGGGTAGTTGGGTCAATAAGGAGAGGATGAAGTTAAAATAAAGAAATAGAATAAAAGGAGACAGAGCAGATGAAAAGAATGGGGATTTTTATTCATTGTAGAGAATGAGAAGGTGGAGTCCACAGACACAGCCTCCGTGAAAAGGAAAACAAATCTTTGATATCAGTTAAACCTAGGAATCTTTCCCAATTAATTTTATAATCAGAGACAACCCAATTTTTAATTTAATGCAAAATGAAAATCCTCCATATTTAGATGGTTAATATGTACCTAATTCCTATAGGAGTACCCATTTATCTTTCATTGCCAAGGTGATCCCTGCCTCATACTTATGTATAAAACAAGCACAAAGGAGACAGTGAGGCTAAATGCGCCCTGCGCCCAAAACTGCTGTGAAGTCGCTGGAGCGACTGCTCCGTGTGCCAGTCCATGCTGGCCTGATGTCCAAGCCAAATTCAAATTTGTCTCCCAATTAAACCTGGCACCCTGCTGTAGCTTACCGGTCGGGGCGTGCAGGAAACTGCCCGGCTCTCACGCAGAGCTGGTCGGAGGGTCGAGCTGGGGTAAAGAAGGTGATCCGGGGGAGGGGAGCCTTGAACACGTCAGCAGCGGGCTAGAGTTTGTTTGTCGGCCCAGGAGGAGCAGTCCTGCTACACCTTGGCCCACGAAAAAATAAAACTGAAAATTTCTTGGACCTTTTTTGAGTGGTCTCCAGTGGTCCCTTTAAGACCTGTCCCTTAAGACCTTTAAGGCTCCTTTCAAGACCTGTTACAACTAGATGGAGCATGTGCAGTGCAGCTCTGCCCACTTGTACCTGCATTTTGCATTCGGGGTCCTATGATGACATTAAATGGGGCCAATAATGAAAGAAAGGAAGACTTGCATTTATATAGCGTCTTTCATGACCACCAGACATCTCAAAATGCTTTACAGCCAATGGAGTACTTTTGAAGTGTAGTCACTGTTGTAATGTGGGAAACGCGGCAGCCAATTTGTGCATAGCAAGCTCCCACAAACAGCAATGTGATAATGACCAGATAATCTGTTTTTGTTACGTGACCAAAGTGCCGCGGTGCTGGGATCACTGCTGTTTGGGCGCTGTGTGCACCTTTAGCCAACTAATTGAAATAGATAGTCCTTGCTCCCAGAGCACAGTGCATCGTGCAATGGGAGTTGCAAAGAGCTATTGCTCGTTTTAAAGGAGGACGACTTCAAAATTGCAAAATACTTTGGAAGGTGCAGAAGCAGATGGGGTCCAGCTTGAAGCTATCTGTAAGTTGAATTGTTGTAAAGCATCCAAACAGATAAATGTATTAACATGTCAACAGGAGAACACCAAAGAATCACGGAAATAGCTGCAAACAAAGCAAGCAGCATTTAAGAGCAAGTCACTCTCGTGAATCCTAAAGGACCTGACATATTGGAAGAAGCTTCCCAGCAGTGTTCTTTTTATATGGGCACTGAGCGTCTGGAGTGCTGTTCTGGTGCTCCAAATGAGTTATGGAGCAATCCTCTAATCTGAATAAAATACAGAGCCATAATGAGCCTAGTGCATGCTAGGTGCGCAGGCTCTCAGTGCCACAGATGTTTGCTGACTGATTTATCACGCACTCTATGCATTAGGCACTTAGCAAGCCTTAAGCTTCAGCATCGCATAAAGCAGAGCGCCAGCACATGATGTGCCGGCTTGCTGTGGGGACCAACAGCCGTTTACAAGATGCTCATGATGCAACATCTCTTAATGGCCTCAGTATTTTTTGGAGTTGCTAAGGGTTATGTTGTGTCACTACTCACACAGAGACACAAAGGGGGAGACATTCATTATAGCCCAGTATTGGGTGATAACTTTTGAAAAGTTTGAGGCTTAGTGCCAGGCGCTAATATTTCAGAATGCATGCAAAATTAAGTCTCATTGCACAAAGAAAGGATTGGAGCACTAAATCAAGCACTAATGGCCTAGCTCAGTGGCATTAAACTCGAAGCGTTGACCAATATCAGGTACAATCTAATTACAAGTCATCATTGCCACAGGCTCTTTCCAGTTCTTAAAGGGGAGGTTCATTGATGCTGCAAGACCTCATTCTCATCATTGCTGTCTGTGCAGCCGTCTTACCAGCTGCAGCAGGTCAAGGAGAAGGAGCAGGACGACTCAAGCAGCCATAATGATGACAGATCCACGACCCAGGGAGAGAGCCCGCAGATTCTGCGACCATGCATTGGAGGCATTGATGTTCGCGTTGCTCTACCCGGCAAGTGGCAGGAGGCCCTCAGCGCAAGTCTTGCGCACCATGTGGAGGGAAGTAGCCCAGCACGTCTCGGGCAGCACTGTGGTCCCCAGGACCCACACACAGTGCAGGAAGAAATTTAATGACCTCACTCGGGTGGTCAGGGTGATTCAATGCTTCAACAAATGCTACATACCCACCCGATTTTTCTCAATTGCTGGCCGCCCGTTATTCAGGCGAAATCTAGGCAGCCGGAAGTTGAAAATCATTCATCTTGTCTCCAGACTTAAGGCAGATTCAGTGTGTGAATTTCACAGTCAAAATTTCAACCTGCTTGTGTTGTGTATGTGCCTTTAAGAGAAGAACTGATTCTATACTGCAGTACCGGCAGTGACCACCCCTGTATATAAAGCCAAAGCAGGCTTCTGTATTTCAGTCTTGAATTACTCTCTGTTCAGTAAATGCCTGTTTTATTGTTCTCCTGCAGTCTGAGTATTATTGATCCTCGGACACTACACTGGCGACGGGCAGGTTTGAACTCACCTGCAGTACTGCATCACCTCACGGGGATCTTTTCCCTGAAGAGAAGCTTCTTGGAGGCCGATGTCAGAACGGCGGGCGTCGACCGCGGGCAACCGCCCAGGGATCCATCGGAGAGCTGCAGGGGAGTCTGTGGAGAGCTGGGCCTGGCTCCCCAGTCGAGGTGTTCCAGCAAGTCGTGCTGGTAGCAGGTAGTGCGCTGACCCTTCCGGACTGCAGTGGGCTCGGGCTCGATCGAGCGGCTCTGCAAAGGGGCCGTGCAGCGTCGTCGGGAGGAAGAGAGAGAGAGAGGGTGGAGCACACAGGGCGCGATCGGTGCTCAAGAACCGGGCAGCGTGGAGAGGATAGAATGCGGGGAAGGAAAAGTGATATGCGCCGAAGCCGCGGGTCGCCGCCATTACCCTGTAGAACGCTAGGAGCAGCGTGGCAGCAAGGGGAAGAAGGAAAAGCGCGGGAGGCACCATTTTATTCCATTGGGGAAGAAGGAAAAGCGCGGGAGGCGCCATTTTATTCCATTGGGGAAGAAGAAAAAGCGCGGGAGGCGCCATTTTAAATCACTCAGGATGCCGAAGAGTGGCAGTATGACTGCTTTCGAGGTAGAAGACTGGACCACGTATGTGGAAAGAATTGAAGTGTACTGCGAGGCAAATGAGGTGGCCGATGGAAAGAAGGCGTCGGTATTATTAAATTTGATGGGCGCGAGAACGTACGGCCTAGTGCGGAATTTAATTACCCCAGCTAAACCAATGGAGAAAAGTTTTGAAGAGATTGTTAATATTTTACAGGAACACCTAAACCCTACACCGCTGCTGATAGCAGAAAGATTCACGTTCCATAAAAGAAACCAGCACAAAGATGAGAACAATGCTGACTATCTTACGGAACTACGCAAGTTATCGAAGCACTGCCAGTTCGGAGCAGGACTGGCAGACACCTTGCGGGATAAGTTTGTCTGCGGGCTCCAGAGTGAAGGAACCCAGAAACGACTACTTTCGGAAAAGGACCTGACGCTAGAACAGGCTTTCAGCGTGGCAGTATCCTACGAAGCAGCAGCACGGGGAGCTGCGGAAATACAACAGAAACCACAGGAATACAGCGCTAACGAAATGGCGTATGGAGCAGAAAAGTGCTATTGCTGCGGCAGAACAACCCATGATCAGAAGGACTGCTGGGTTAAGGACAAAGTATGCATGCAATGTGGGAAAATGGGACACATAGCAAGAGTCTGCCGGTCGGGAAAGAAAACCAACACTACAAGAACTACTAAGGAAAAGTACAAGAAAGTAAAGAAATTGACAAACAGTAGTTCGGAAGATCAGGAGAGTGATAAGGACTCCGGGAGCAGGAGACTAAGTTGTCTAAAGTTACACAACGTGATCGCAAAGGAGGATCACCGAACCATTTGGGTCACCCTCATGATAGCAGGGTCCCCAGTAAAGATGGAATTGGACACAGGATCAGCCCTAACTGTCATGAATCGACGAGACTATGAGCGGCTATTCTCACACATACCCTTGAAGGACACGTCCATTGTATTGAAGACATACACGGGGCAAAAGGTCTACCCCAGAGGAAAAATAAGGGTGCCAGTTGAATACAACGGCAAGGAAACACAGAAACTGTATCTATATGTACTACCAGATGGAGGACCACCATTATTGGGACGTGAATGGATCCGAAAAATACAATTGGATTGGCATTCCATTCAGGCGCTAACTGTGACTGATAAAAAGGATGATGACATCACACCTGGGTGACTGTCAAAAATTCTAACTGACGCGAAAGAGGTGTTCCAACAAGGACTTGGGACTCTAAAAGGAGTAACGGCAATGATAAAAATCGAAGATAACGCAAACCCCAAATTTTTTAAGGCCAGACCGGTACCTTACGCGATCCGCCCAGCCGTTGAAGCAGAGCTGGAGAGTCTGAAGCGTTTGGGTGTGCTGTCCAAGGTGGACTGGAGCGAGTGGGCCACACCCATCGTTCCTGTAATGAAGAAATCATTGAGCAGCACGCCTGGGGAACCGAAGAAGGTTCGCATCTGTGGGGACTTCAAGGTAACTGTGAACCCAGTCCTGCACACAGTACAATATCCACTTCCACGGATAGAAGATATTTTCGCCTCACTATCTGGAGGGAAACGCTTTACAAAGATTGATCTGGCCCAAGCGTATCTACAAATGGAGGTGGAAGAAGCGTCTAGGAAATACCTCACGATAAACACTCACAAAGGCCTTTACCAGTACAATCGACTGGTATTCGGGGTAGCATCAGCCCCGGCTATTTGGCAGAGGACGATGGAACAAGTACTGCAAGGGATCCCGGGGACCCAGTGTTATTTGGACGACATCCTGGTTACGGGCGAAAATGACAGTGAACACCTTGCCAACCTGGAGCAGGTGCTCACGAGATTACCGGAATATGGGCTACGAGCCAACCGCCCCAAATGTGAGTTCTTCAGGAGACAAATCTCATATTGTGGCCACATGATTGATGAGGAAGGGTTGCATAAGTCGCCGGACAAGATTGAGGCTGTAGTCAAGGCTCAGCAATGGTAAGGAGCGTGGAGGAGTCCACCTCCAACATTGCACAGAGCTCTGCGCACACCATGGAGCCCATCATTTCCAGTCTGCAAAGGATGGTAGACTCCCAGGGAGACCACGGTGACCCAGACCTGATGCAGCATGTGATGAGCAATCTGGCAGCTTCCATTGTAGCACAGGCGGAAGCGACGCAACCTCTTAGTGCTGTAATGCAGTCTATGCTTGTTGGCATTCAATCTCAGACTGCATTCATGCAGTCTCAGCTTGATGCAATGTAAGCTCTGACTGCTGCCATCATGGCTGGGTCTACCACCGTCGACCGGGGCTTTCACGGTGTCGTTGCAGGCCAGCATTCTGTGCTGAAATAGATTGCTAGGGATGCTGAGGTGCTGCCCCAGGGGAGTGGCAGTGGAGCAGGAGGCTGCTGTCCTCTCTCAGGATGACAGCATTCCTGCTCCCACCACTGGCACTCCGCCATTGCCCTTGTCGCTGCCTGCCATCCAGCCAGCTCAGACTGCTGCCGCCCATGCTGAGGTGGTGCAGTCTACAGCCGGGCCTTCCAGGCCCAGAGCTGGTCGAGGGCATCCTGCAAGGCCATCTGAAGTCTCCCGCACGGACGCTCAGCAGCCTTCCACCTGCTCTACTGCAGCCACTGGGCCTACACTTCGTAGGAGCACTAGAGTAGGCAAAGGCACAGTAACGAGAGACACTAATGTTGCTGTGTTCACTGATTATTGATAAGTTTATTAATTCAGTTTGGATTATTTTGTGGTGTCTCAGCTTTGCATTGTGATATGGCCTGCGACAGGGATGGAATGATAGGGATGTGGTGAGCAACGGGGATCTGGGGTTTAATTTATTGGATCCTCCTCCCCCTCCCCCTCCTCCTCCTCCTCCGCCGCAGCGGATCTTTGGTCAGCTTCATCTGATGTCATTGAGCAGAGTGAGGCATTGACTACCACTTGAACCTAGCATCCTCAGACAGAGGAATGACCTTTTGAAAACCTCCATGATCACAAACATCCCCTTCTCCACCCAACAAGTCTCACTGAGAGAAACTCAGTCATGTCACAGAATGATCACGACTGATCAGTGATAATGCCTGACAGCACCATCAGAGTCAAAAGTTTGACTCACCTTCCCCCTCCCTCATATGCCAGGGGTCAGTACTGAAAGGTGAGGGTAAGATTGTTCGCCCCAGGCATCTTAATATTGTCATGATTACAGGAGAAGGCAGCCCACAATCAAAGGCAGTGGCCTGTCCCTGGTGGCGGTTCAGCCAGTTAAAGTTTCATCCCTTGAGGAGAAGCCCATAACCATCCAGGACTGATACCTGGAGGAGGAAGCTGGGGATGGTCAGCTAGGAGGAGTGCCCCTGCAGAGGGTTGGTTAACATACGGGGTCTAACCGAATGTTTAGGATCCAAAGCAGAACCCTTGAAATAAAGAAATTTTGCTCTTGTGATCATCCACAAGGCCATGGAGGCATCTGGCTGGCATTATTCTAATATCTTTGTGTCTTTCATGCATTCTGCTTTCCCAGTTCCTGATGAAGAAACAAGACCAGGCCCATCAGGGAGATATAAATGCATCACCAGCTGTAATGTATATACCTTTAAGGGGGGGAACTACTTTTTACAGCTCATGTATACTGTAGTACCGGCAGTGACCACACCTGTATATAGCACTGAGTAGTAATCTGTACAGTCAGTTCCACTGTGAGCCACGTTGAGTAAACACCTGTTGTACCGTTTCTCCTGCAGTCTGTATCTTATTATACCCAGACACAACATTGGCGACGAGGCAAGTTCGAACCTACCTGCAACTCTGCATCACTTCCTGGGGATTCGTTCCTGGAGATCAGTGGATTGGAGGTCAAGGCCAGAGACTCGGGCGTCGACCACGGGCAACCGCCCAGTCATCCAGCAGACACTCGAGAATTGCGGGGGAGGCTGTCGAGAACCAGGCTTGGCTTTCCAGTCGAGGTGGTCCAGCGAAACGGGCTGGCAACAGATAGTGCGCAGACCCTTCCCGGACAGCGGCGGGCTAGAGCCCGACCGAGCGGCACAGCAAAGGGCCAAGCAGCGTCGACGGGGGAGAGAGAGAGAGCGCAGAGCGCACAGGGCGCAGCCAGTGTTCAGGGGCCGAGCAGCGTCGAAGAGAGGGAGAGAGAGACGCGCAGAAACCTGCGAGGCGCCGCCATTGCCACGAGGACCGCCGGGAGTGGCGTTGGCAGCAGCGGGGGAGGAAAGAAAGCACGGGAGACGCCATTTTAAGCCATTGGGAGATGCCATTTTAAACCACATCCAAAATGCCGAAGAGTGGCAGTATCACCGCATTTGACAATGAAGTCAAAGATTGGACTACATATGTCGAACGAATAGAGGTGTACTGCAAGGCAAATGAGGTGTCAGATGACAAGAAAGCGTCGGTATTGTTAAATTTAATGGGTGCAAAGACGTATGGTTTATTACGAAATCTAGTAACCCCAACGAAGCCAATGGAAAAGAGTTTTGAAGACATAGTAACGATACTACAGGGACATTGAAACCCCACACCGCTGCTGATAGCAGAAAGATTCCAGTTTCACAAACGGAACCAGCATAAGGATGAAAGCAATGCTGATTATTTAACAGAACTGCGCAAACTATCGGAACACTGCCAGTTTGGAGCGGGACTGGCAGATACCTTAAGGGACAAGTTTGTGTGTGGGCTTCAAAGTGAAGGAACCCAGAAACGGCTTTTATCTGAAAAGGACCTTATGCTGGAAAAGGCTTTCAGCATATGAAGCAGCAGCACGGGGCGCTGCAGAGATACAACAGAGACCGCAAGAATATGGCACAAACGAAATGTCATATGGAACAGAGAAGTGCTATCGCTGCGGCAGAACAACACACGACCAGAAAGATTGCTGGTTCAAAGACAAGTGTGCAGACAGTGTGGAAAAGTAGGACACATAGCACGAGTCTGCAGGTCGGGAAAGAAAACCAGCAATAAGAAACCTACCAAAGGAAAGTACAAGAAGGTACATAAGATGACGGAGAATAGTTCAGACGAACAAAAGAGTGATAACGACTCCGAAAGCAGGGAACTGAGTTGTCTGAAACTACATAATGTGATCACAACGGAGGATCACCGAACCATTTGGGTCACTCTCAAGATAGCAGGAGTCCAGGTAAAGATGGAATTGGACACAGGATCAGCCCTAACAGTCATAAACCGACGGGACTACGAGCGGCTATTCTCACACATACCCTTGAAAGACACAAAAATGATTTTGAAGACGTACACGGGGCAAAAAGTCTACCCCAAAGGAAAAATAAGGGTGACCGTTATATATAACGGTAAGGAAACACCAAAACTAGACCTGCATGTATTGCAAGATGGAGGACCACCATTACTGGGACGTGAATGGATCCGGAAATTACAACTGGATTGGCATTCCATACAGGTACTGACTGTGGCTGACAAAAAGGATGACGACGTCACACCTGGGCGACTGTCAAAGATCCTAACTGACGTGAAAGAAGTGTTCCAGCAAGGACTCGGAACACTAAAAGGCATGACAGCGATGATTAAAATTGAAGAAAAGGCAAGCCCAAAATTTTTTAAGGCCAGACCGGTACCTTATGCGATCCGCCCAGCCATCGAAGCAGAGCTGGAGAGTCTGGAACGTTCAGGTGTACTGTCCAAGGTAGACTGGAGCGAGTGGGCTACACCCATCGTCCCTGTGATGAAAAAGTCACTGAGCAGCACGCCTGGGGAACCAAGGAAGGTTCGCATCTGTGGGGACTTTAAGGTAACAGTGAACCCGGTCCTTCACACCATACAATATCCACTTCCGCGGATTGAAGATATTTTCGCCTCGCTATCTGGAGGGAAACGCTTCACTAAGATTGATCTGGCCCAGGCGTATCTGCAAATGGAGGTAGAAGAAGCATCAAAAAAATACCTCACAATCAACACCCATAAAGGTCTCTACCAATACAACCGGCTGGTATTCGGGGTAGCATCAGCTCCGGCTATTTGGCAGAGGGCAATGGAACAAGTCCTGCAAGAGATCCCAGGGACCCAGTGTTATTTAGATGACATCCTGGTCACGGGCGAAAATGACAGTGATCACCTTGCCAACCTGGAGCAGGTGCTCACTAGATTGCAGGAATATGGGCTCCGAGCTAACCGCCCCAAATGTGTGTTTTTTAGAAAACAGATCTCGTATTGTGGCCACGTTATCGATAAAGAGGGGTTACATAAGTCCCCAGAGAAGATTGAGGCAGCAGTCAAGGCTCCAGCACCGGAAAATGTGTCACAACTGAGGTCGTTCCTCGGGCTGGTAAACTACTACCATAAGTTCTTGCCAAATGTGTCTACAATACTACACCCACTGAACACCCTACTGCAAACTGGGGTGCCATGGAAGTGGAGTGACGAATGTAGACGAGCTTTCCAGAAGAGCAAAACACTAATCACATCGAAAGAGGTATTGGCCCATTGCAACCCAGCATTACCAATTCAGTTGGCATGTGATGCGTCACCCTACGGCATTGGAGCGATGCTGTCGCACAAATTCTCGGACGGCTCAGAGAGGCCAATAGCCTTTGCGTCACAATCACTAACCTCAGCCGAGCGTAACTATGCCCAGATTGACAGGGAGGCCCTCAGCCTAGTGTGGGGAGTGAAAAAGTTCAATCACTATCTGCACGGGCAGAAATTCACCTTGCTGACTGATCACCAGCCTCTTGTCTCCATTTTTATTCCGACGAGGGGCGTTCCGATGATGACTGCGCAACAACTACAAAGATGGTCACTTTTTCTAGGGGTGCACCACTATGAGATTGAATATAAGGGCACGAAACAGCATGGAAATGCTGATGGGCTATCACGCCTGCCACTGCCTACTGCGGAGGAAGCACCAGCAGTGGATCCTGTCGAAATATTCCATTCGACTATAGTTGAATACCTACCGGTAACTAACGCTTGTATCGAAAAGGAAACCCGAAATGACCCGACACTGTCTCGGGTATATGATTTGACGGTGAAGGGATGGCCAGCACATGGCGACTCACTGTTGCCAGCATTCTCGACAAGGAGAGAACAGCTGTCAGTGTGCCGGGGGACCTTGATGTGTGGATCCCGAGTGGTAATTCCACCCAAGTTAAGGGATAGAGTGCTCAATGAGCTTCATGAGGGTCATCTGGGAGGGGTAAAAATGAAAAGCCTAGCCAGGGCTTATGTGTGGTGGCCGGGAATCGCTAAACAAATCAAAGACCTGGCCAAGAGCTGCTCAGGATGCCAGAAAGTCCAAAATGCACCACAACAGGCCCCTCTACACCCATGGGAGTGGCCCTCATCTCCATGGCAACGGGTGCATATTGACTTTGCTGGTCCATTCATGGACTCAATATTTTTAATAGTCGTGCATGCGCACTCAAAATGGCCTGAGGTCATCAAAATGTCCTCCACCACCACGGAGAAAACTATTGCAGTCCTATGGACCATTTTTGCCAGGAATGGCTTGCCAGAACAGATTTGCTCCGACAACGGACCACAGTTTGTGTCCGAAGAGTTCCGGAGGTTCTTGAAAAAGAATGGGGTAAGGCATTACACATCCGCCCCGTATCATCCAGCCACAAATGGATTGGCTGAGAGGTTCGTACAAACCTTTAAGAAGGCAATAAAGGCTATGTACAATGACAACATTCCGCTGCAGCACAAGGTGGACAATTTCCTGTTCGCCTACCGGAATGCGACACATGCAGTCACCAACCAGGCCCCAGCCATGATGTTCTTTAACCGAAGGTTAAGATCGCGCCTGGATTTGCTCAGACCAAACATACGAAGAGATGTTGAGAGTAAGCAATTCCAGCACATCCATGAGAAGCCAACAAGGAGCTTCAATGTAGGGCAACCAGTCTTGGCCCACGACTACCGAACAGAAAAATGGCAGCCAGGAACGATATGCACACGGCAGGGCCCACTAATGTACACAGTGGACGTTGGGGAGAGCATCGTGAGATGCCATGCTGACCAGATCCTAGAGTCACAGGAACAAGTCAACCCCATGCCTCACCCATACGTACCTGGTGATGAACCCGATGTACAGGTCGCATCTACCCCAGAAACAGTAGCATCGGAAGCTGATGAACCAACCGACGACAGGGGGCCGGAATCGCCTCCGCATCAAGAGCAAGACACTCGGGAAAGGCGCTATCCAGGAAGGATCAGGAGGCCTCCCCAGAGACTGAATATATAAATAGACTATTTTCAGCTAATGTTGCATGTTAAAAGTGTTCATTGTAATTAGTTTGATATTTAATTGTTAAATGAGTGTTATGGTACTGTTAATCTAAAAGGGGAGGAATTGTAATGTACATACCTTTAAGGGGGGAACTACTTTTTACAGCTCATGTATACTGTAGTACCGGCAGTGACCACACCTGTATATAGCATTGAGTAGTAATCTGTACAGTCAGTTCCACTGTGAACCACGTTGAGTAAACACCTGTTGTACCGTTTCTCCTGCAGTCTGTATCTTATTATACCCAGACACAACACCAGCCACCCCATCACTACCTCCTGAACTACTGAGCACCAGCTCAGGTTCATCCACCAGGGGGGAGTTAGATGAGAACATACACTGGAGCACAACAGATAGACCAATTGACACAGGTGATCAAGCGGAAGGGGAGGAGGTGGATGAAGAATAGAAGGTCCTTTGTTGGAGGGTGAAAGTCCCCCACCCAGCTGCTGGCTAAAAGGGATTTTGATCTGTGGGTCCTGCTTTTAAAAGCAAAATGCTCTCAAAGCACAAGAGATTGTTGGATTCCTGAAAGGATTTATCTAGCAGTTTTCAACATACGGCTGCTACTGTAGAGGAATCTACTAGCGAGGTGTGTGGTATTCTACTGCAAGGAATGCCTGACCTTCAGATTGCCTTGTAGCAAATAACAGTCCCTGGCCACAATGCTGTCAGGTCAGTTCTCACACTAATCAGCTCACATTGTGGCATTGAAGCTACGGCCAGGGACGAGACAGGGTCTTCATTGGTGGATACCATGTACTCTTCAGTCTGCACCACCATCCCCAGGTCCATCTCCCTCTCCCATCAATTGCTGCTGAGCCTGAGAGCATGCAGAGCCAGACTGCCATTTCGTCTCCCCAGAGTCACAGATTGAGGCTGGAACCTCTGGGTCCCGAGCACACATATATAGAGAGCCACCTCAATGCCAGGAGCCAGCATCAGAGAGACAATTGCCAGTTTCCAGCTCCTCCAGTCACAGGAGTTACAGCAGGTAGGAGCACAAGAATGGGAAGTAGAACACAGCAAACATCTAGTTATAGGAGGGATGGGTATAGTGGGATAAGGGTTTAGCGGTAGGCAAATAGATGAAGAAAGAACTTACATTTATATAGTACCTTTCACAACATCCCGAAGTGCTCGACAGCCACTTTTGAATTGTACTGTTGTAATGACGGGAAATGCGACAGCGAAATTGCATACAGCAAGATCTCACAAACAGCAGTAAGGTAAATGATCAGATAGTCTGTTTTAGTCATGTTGTGTGAGAAATAAATGTTAGCTGGGACACTAGGAGAACTCTGCTGCCCTTCAAATAATGCCCTGGATGTTTTCCATCCACCTGAGTGGGCAGACGGGGCCCTGACTTAATATCTCATCCAAAAGACGGTAGCTGACAGTGTAGCACTGCCTCAGTGCTGCACTGAAGTGCCAGACTAGATTGTGTGTTCAAGTCTCTGGAGTGGGGCTTGAACTCACAAACGTCTGACTCCAAGGTGAGACCTGATAAATAGATAGAATAAAACGTCCTGGAGCACCGTGAATAGTGGTTCTTTGTGTTATTGAATAGGGTTCTGTTTTATTTTGTTATAATTGGTGGGAGTTTGAGAAGGCAGGGCTATGGGGAAAGGACAGATTGATGTAAATATGATGACCCTATCTGCCCCTTGGATCAGTGAACCTATAACTTGAGCAATATAGCAGCTGGTGTTTGCCATGTCCTCTTTCACTCCCTGGACAGTTCTTGAAACATGGAGGTTTTGGGCAGTTATCACTTTTACAGCGACAGTGACAAATGTTAAATATGCTATTGAGAAATTAGTTATTGCCAAAGAAAGCAATTTGAAAGGGGAGGGGGAAATCAGCAGTTAGTCAACAGGGTTAGATATAGATTCACTGCAGCCTAGATGCCTGTGGTCATTAGGTTAATTTAATGGAAACTAAGCTGGTATATATATGCCTTACTTAAACTAGCCGGGAGCCTAGCACAAAGAATGTAGTTCTGTGCACTTTTAAATTATATGGATTAAAATTGACCATTTGTTCAGTTACTGTGGTAAACCACTGTTATTGTTGTTCACTGTTGTTGTTGTTGTTGCACACTGTTGTACCTATGCATGCCTCAGCTTGCCTCTGCTGGCTCCGCCCCTGGCTCCACCCACAGGCCCGGGTATAAAGGTGACTGCTCTGCAGCCCCCTGCCTTCTTGGAACCCAGTCAACCACGAGAGGCATGCTCTGTTCTTTGCTAATAAAAGCCTTTTAGTTACTCTCCTAACTCTCCGTCTTTTATGAGTAATTGATAGCGCATCAATTTTATTAGCAAAAACAAAATGTTGACAACAAACGCTGAGCAGCAGGCTGCTGCACCAAACGCTGAGCAGCAGGGGCTGCTGCGAGCCCTCAGACCAACATGCCTGGACCTAGACCCCCAAGAAGTGGGTTCGGCTACCAAATTCGCGCATTGGCTGCGTTGCTTCGAGGCCTACCTGCAAGCCTCAACTGTGACCCTGGACGAAAACAAGCTGGAAATCCTGGCCTCAAAGGTGAGCCACCAAGTTTATACAATAATCCAGGACGCGACGACCTACGCGGCGGCTATCGATCTGCTAAAAGGGCAATACGCATGCCCGGTAAATACGGTCTATGCCAGGCACCTCTTAAGATCCCACAGACAGCAGCCCGGGGAATCGGTGGAGGCCTTCCTACGGGCACTACGGATACTCGGCCGAGGCTGCGATTGCAAAGAAGTATCAGCCGCAGCACACACGGAGGGACTGATCCGAGATGCTTTCGTTGCGGGTCTAAGGTCCGACTACTCCCGGCAGAGACTGTTGGAAAAGGGAGAAATGGACCTGAGAAAGGCAGTGTCCCTCGCGCTCTCGCTCGACGCGGCCCACAGGAATATGGACGCCTTCTCCCCTAACCGCTCCGCAACGTGGACGCCACAACCTTGGGTCATGGGACCGCCACCTTCAACTGCTGCTGCGATGTCCAAGGCACAGAAATGTTATTTTTGTGGCCAGGCAAAACACCCCAGAGCACGTTGCCCGGCAAGAAACACTACCTGCTCCGGCTGCGGGAAGAAAGGACACTATGTCAGCGCCTGCAAAGGTAAAACCGCTAACGCCAGCAGCGCCGCGTGCGAACCGTGGGGGCAGCCATCTTGTCCGCCATCTTGGGCTCCCCCAGCCGCGTGGGGATCGGGATCATGGGCGCCGCCATTTTGTCTGCCATCTTGGACGTCTCCAACTTCAACCACGGGGGACCCGGACTCAACCACCGCCCCATCTGACAACCACATCGACTCGCTCGACCATACGCTGGCCTCCGTGACGCTGGACCAATCTCTCCCTCATCAACTGTCCCGGTCCATGATGGACATTACGGTAAACGGCCGCGCCACTACCTGCCTTTTTGACAGCGGGAGCACGGAGAGCTTTATCCACCCCGACACGGTGCGCAGTTACTCTCTCCCGGTCCTGCCGACGTGCCATCGGATCTCTATGGCTTCCAAAGCCCAGTCAGCGGACGTCGTTGGCTACTGTGTAGTGACCCTTTCAGTACGGGGCACAGAATACAAAAATTTTAAACTTCTGGTCATGCCACATCTCTGCGCTGCCGTTCTACTGGGGTTGGATTTTCAGTGCCACCTTAAGAGTGTCACATTAGCGTACGACGGACCCCTCCCCCCACTCACAGTCTGCAGCCAGCAGCTTTTAAATCGCCCGCCGCGCACCATTTGCAGCCTCTCCACCCTTAAAGTCCCCCCCCCCCTCCTTGTTCGCTAACCTCACCCGCGACTGTAAGCCCATCGCTACCAAAAGCAGGCGTTACAGTGCCGGGGATAGGAGCTTCATTAAATCTGAGGTAGCGAGACTCCTGAAGGAAGGGATTATTGAAAGTAGCACCAGCCCATGGCGAGCACAAGTGGTGGTAGTGAAGACTGGCGAAAAACAGCGCCTAGTTATTGACTACAGCCAGACGGTCAATCGCTACACCCAGCTAGATGCATACCCACTCCCCCGCATATCTGACACGGTCAATCAGATAGCACAATACCGGGTGTTCTCGACGATTGATCTGAAGTCGGCATACCACCAGCTCCCCATCAGGGCTGAGGACCGCCAGTACACAGCTTTTGAAGCTGACGGTCGTCTCTACCACTTCCTCAGAGTTCCCTTCGGCGTCACCAACGGGGTTTCAGTCTTCCAACGGGAGATGGACCGGATGGTTGACCAGAACGCGCTCCAGGCCACTTTCCCCTATCTAGACAACGTCACCATCTGCGGCCACGACCAGCAGGACCATGATGTTAATCTAGAGAAATTCCTCCGTACGGCCCAGCGGCTGAACCTAACATACAACAAGGACAAGTGTATGTTTCGTACCACGCGCCTTGCCATTCTTGGCTGTGTAGTGGAGAACGGAGTCATCGGCCCCGACCCCGACAGGATGCGCCCCCTTATGGAGCTCCCCCTCCCCCACTGCCAAAAAGCACTGAAGAGATGCCTAGGGTTTTTCTCGTACTATGCTCAGTAGGTGCTCAACTATGCGGACAAAGCCAGACCCCTCATCAAGCCCACCTTCTTCCCCCTGACAGCAGAGGCCTGTGCAGCCTTCACTCTCATAAAAAGAGATATTGCAAGGGCCACGATGCACGTAGTGGATGAGTCCATCACTTTCCAAGTGGAGAGCGACGCATCCGACTTTGCCCTAGCTGCAGGCGGGGAGACCCGTGGCCTTTTTCTCGAGGACCCTCCAGGGCCCCGAGATTCGACACTCCTCTGTCGAAAAGGAGGCCCAGGCCATTGTGGAAGCTGTGCGACATTGGAGGCATTACCTGGCCGGAAAATGATTTACCCTGCTCACTGACCAGCGTTCAGTAGCTTTTATGTTTAATAATAAGCAGAGGGGCAAAATCAAGAATGACAAGATCTTGAGGTGGAGAATCGAACTCTCCACCTACAATTACGATATCTTGTACCGGCCCGGGAAACTCAATGAGCCCCCAGATGCCCTATCACGTGGTACATGCGCCAACGCGCAGGTTGATAGACTGAAGACCCTCCACAATGACCTCTGCCACCCGGGGGTCACCAGGTTTTTTCACTTCATCAAATCCCGTAACCTGCCCTACTCCATCGAGGAGGTCAGGACCATGACCATGAACTGCCAAATCTGTGCCGAGTGCAAACCACATTTTTATAGGCCAGACAGAGCAAACCTGATCAAAGCCACGCGCCCCTTTGAACGGCTGAGCATCGATTTTAAAGGGCCCCTCCCCTCCTCCGACCGCAATGTGTACTTCCTCAACATAATTGACGAGTACTCCCGTTTCCCGTTTGCATTCCCTTGCTCAGACATGACCAGTACCACGGTCATTAAATGTCTGAATGACCTCTTCGCCTTGTTCGGTTTCCCTAGCTATATTCATAGCGACAGGGGCTCATCCTTTATGAGCGACGAACTTCGTCAGTACCTGCTCGCGAGAGGTATTGCTACAAGCAGGACCACCAGCTACAACCCCCGGGGGAATGGCCAGGTGGAAAGGGAGAATGCGACAGTCTGGAAGGCAGTCCTTTTAAACTTGAAATCTAAGGGCCTTCCGACCCCTCGCTGGCAGGAGGTCCTCCCTGCGGCGCTCCATTCCATTCGGTCACTGCTCTGTACAGCCACCAATGCCACCCCTCACGAGAGAATGTTCTCCTTCCCCAGGAAGTCCACATCGGGGATCTCGTTACCGACATGGCTGACTTCTCCAGGACCCGTCCTACTGCGGAAGCACGTGAGGTCCCATAAGACGGACCCCCTGGTCGAGAGGGTGAGCCTCCTCCATGCCAACCCTCAGTATGCTTACGTGGTGTACCCGGATGGGCGGGAGGACACAGTCTCCATACGAGACCTCGCACCTTCGGGTGCTCCCGAAACACCTCCCTCGCCACCCACCACTACCCACGCCTACCCCCAGTACGCTTACGTAGCGTACCCGGACGGGCGGGAGGACACAGCCTCCACACGAGATCTCGCACCTTCGGGTGCCCCTGAAACACTACCATTGCCATCCACCACTACCCACAACCCAACCCCACTAGGCGGCATGCCGCAGCCCCAGGACCCGTCATTGACCACCCAACCACTCAATGAGACGCCAGATTCAACGTTGGATGCTGCACCATCACCGCCGCCACCACGACGATCAGGACGGCATACAAGGCCACCTGATAGACTTACTTACACGAACCTTTAGTACACTTCACCCCGCCGGACTCAATTTTAAACAAGGGGTGAATGTGGTAAACCACTGTTATTGTTGTTCACCGTTGTTGTTGTTGTTGCACACTGTTGTACCTATGCATGCCTCAGCTTGTCTCTGCTGGCTCCGCCCCTGGCTCCACCCACAGGCCCAGGTATAAAGGTGACTGCTCTGCAGCCCCCTGCCTTCTTGGAACCCAGTCAACCACGAGAGGCATGCTCTGTTCTTTGCCAATAAAAGCCTTTTAGTTACTCTCCTAACTCTCCGTCTTTTATGAGTAATTGATATCGCATCAGTTACATACTTTAATTTAATACTTATATTTACATTAAAATCCATAACTGACTCTTTAGAAAAACAGAAAATGCTGGAAATACTCAGCAGGCCAGGCAGCATCTGTGGAGAGAGAAACAGAGCTAACGTTTCAGGTCGATGACCTTTCAGATTTCCAGCATCCGCAGTATTTTGCCTTTGTATTAAGGATTCCTTATCTTGTCCACATTTCTTTGAATTTTGTCCATTTCCGTTATGCTAATCGCTTTGTTCTGCCTTATAATTGCACGTGTTACGTTTTGATGCCGCCAGTAGGTGGCAGTAGATGGTAATGGCCAGTAGGGTCACTCAACAGGAACAGGAAGTAGTATAGTGATAAGCAAACAAAGAGGTCACATCAGCATATTCCAAAATATGCCTTGTAAGAGTCTACCCACAAGGACAGCGCGACCACTCAGTTAACATGTACGCAATACTCGATGACCAAAGTAACCGGTCACTCGCATGGTCAGACTTTTTTGACATATTTGGCGTCGAGAGTAGCCCAGCCCCTTACTCACTGAGAACCTGTGCCGGACTCTTGGAGATGGCAGGAAGGAAAGCAGATGGGTTCTGTGCCGAGGCAGTGAGTGAAGGGGTGAGCATAGACTTACCGCCACTGATAGAGTGCAGTGAAATCCCGAACAACCGATCGGAGATACCAACGCCTGAGACAGCACTTCACCATGCCCACCTAAAGCCCATAGCATCATGCATCCCAGCATTGGATCCAAAGGCCCAGCTTCTCCTCCTGCTCGGGAGAGATGTGGTGAGGGTGCATAAGGTGAGAGAGCAAGTTAACGGACCACATGATGCCCCCTTTGCCCAAAGACTCGACTTAGGCTGTGTGCTCGTGGGAGAAGAGTGCCTAGGCCAAGCTCACAAGCCCAACGTAAGCACCTTTAAGACCAACGTGCTAGAAAGTGGACGACCCTCTTTCCTCACTCCCTGCCCAAGTCACATCCACCTGAAAGAGAGAGTGAGCTACGGCGGGGAGCAACAAGGTGATTTCTCTTACACAGCATGGGGGTGTTCGGCTGACACCAGAGCTGTCGACAAACTGGGGCACACCGTGTTTGACAACAAAGGTGCTCTCTCCTTCGAAGACGAAGCTTTCATGAATATTATGGAGAAAGAATTTCACAAAGATGAGGCGAACAGCTGGGTTACGCCTCTCCCCTTCAAGGTACCCCGGCTTCTTCTGCCTAACAATCGCGATCAGGCACTGTCATGCCTCGCATCACTGCGGCGCACATTAGATAGAAAGCCCGAAATGAAGGAACAGTTCATTGCCTTCATGGAAAAGGTTTTCGAGAGTGACCATGCTGAATTAGCACCTCCACTCAAAGAAGGAGAAGAGTGCTGGTATCTCCCGATTTTTGGAGTTTATCACCCCCAGAAGCCTAGTCAAATAAGAGTAGTTTTCAACTCGAGCGCTCAGTACTGTGGCATCTCATTCAACAACGTTCTGCTCACGGGTCCAGACCTAAACAACACCCTCCTTGGCGTGCTGATTCGCTTTAGGAAAGAGCTCGTAGCAGTATCCGCAGACATCCAACAGATGTTCTGTTGCTTTGTGGTGAGAGAGGACCATAGGAACTATCTGAGGTTCTTCTGGTATCACGACAACAACATGTCAAAGGACATCACTGAATACAGGATGCGGGTCCACGTTTTTGGTAACAGCCCCTCCCCTGCAGTCTCCATCTATGGGCTCAGAAGTGCAGCCAAAGAGGGAGAACACGAGCATGGAACAGACACAAGACAGTTTGTGGAGAGACATTTTTATGTTGATGACGGCCTCATATCCTTACCTTCAATAGCAGAAGCCATCAACCTGCTGAAGTGAACTCAAGCTTCATTAGCACAGTCCAACCTGAGGCTGCACAAAATTGCCTCAGTGTAGCAGTGATGAAGGCCTTCCCAGCTGAGGATCTCGCCAAGGGCATTAAAGACTTAGACCTCAGTGACGAAACCATGCCAGCCCAGCTAAGCCTTGGTTTACGTTGGGAAGTTGAATCTGACACCTTCACCTTTGCAGTGTCTGTAGGTGACAAGCCATTTACCGTGGAGTGCTGTCAACGGTCAACTCACTCTTTGACCCTCTCGGCATGGTGGCGCCCGTGACTATTCAGGGAAGAGCCCTACTACGAGAACTCTGCACAGACATGAGCGACTGGGACTCTCCACTCCCCGAAGGCAGGTTAACAGAATGGGAGACATGGAGAAATTCTCTCAAAAATCTAAAAAATCTTCATATCCCATGCACCTACTCACCAGACACACTCTCCAAATCCAAATGCACTGAGTTGTGTGTATTCTCAGATGCGTCCGAGAAAGCTATTGGCGCGGTAGCCGACCTGAGATCCCTGGATGATGAGGGCCAAAGCAACGTGGGATTTGTCCTGGGAAAGGCGAAGTTGACACCCCGGCCAGAGCCCACCATACCACGCCTGGAGTTATGCGCTGCAGTATTAGCGGTGGAGATGGCGGATCCCATCCTGGATGAGATAGATTTCAAGCTTGATGCAGTGAAATTCTACTGTGACAGCAAAGTTGTGCTCGGTTACATCTCCAATGAATCAAAGAGATTCTTCATATATGTACACCACAGAGTTCAGCGAATAAGACAATCAACATGCCCTGACCAGTGGCACTATGTGCCCACAGAGCTGAATCCAGCTGACCTCGCCACCAGGTCAGTGCCTGCCTCCCAGCTCTCCAGTACAATGTGGTTTACCGGGCCAGCTTTCTTACACAAACCTGACCAAGCTGACCATATGGCACAAGAATCATTCAAGCTCGTCAGCCCAGAACTAGATGTGAAGGCCACTGTTCAAGGGACGGTCAAAAAGTTCTTCAGACCCATCTCAGAGGTCGTACTCCTCTTACCTAAGGAGGACTGAGTGTTATTGATTCCACAGTTCTGTATGTTTTATAAGTAGTGGCATCTAATAGACGCCAGGCGGGGAGTGTTCTGCCTTATAATTGCACGTGTTACGTTTTGATGCCGCCAGTAGGTGGCTGTAGATGGTAATGGCCAGTAGGGTCACTCAACAGGAACAGGAAGTAGTATAGTGATAAGCAAACAAAGAGGTCACATCAGCATGAAGTGTGCTGCAAGTTAATCTGCTGTAATCTTACATTGTTACGCCTTCGAAGGCATTGCCTGTGAGTTGAATGGTTTCATTACATATTCATGTTTAGATGTTAGTTATATCTCATGTATGTAACAAGGTGCATTTCTTTCTTTTTTCTTTCTCAGTTTTACTCCAACCCAATACAACTGATTTGTATTGTTTCATTGACCTCATGCAAGTGTGGCATCATTAAACACCGGAGCTTGGATGCTACATCCTGACTCCCATGTCGTTATTGAAAGGAGTTTGGCTGGCTATCTAACTGCGTACAGACACATACACGTAGGGAGGACGGTACAACTTGGTCACATAGTTTAATGTCATCAACAAATTTTAATACAATCACCAAAAATAATTTCCTCCGTGTACTCTAACCAGTAGGGAAACCAAAGCAGATCACAGGGAACTATACCGGTCACTGCCCCAGGCAGTCTTCTCCATTTATAATCAGATTCTGAGATTGAACACCAACTGAAGACTGATATTTTTCCAGTTGATAACTTTAGCGATAAATTCAGTGTGGGTACAAAACAGAAGTCTCAATTCATACTCACGCTGATTGTGTTTTTGCTAAAATTATCGAAATTTTATCCCCTGCTTTTTATTGCCAAGCCAATTTTGAAACCAGCTAGATCATTCATCATGAATTCATTAAACTCCATCTTCTTTAAAAGTCTCACACAGAGAAAGTGGACAAAGACTGTCACAATTTTGGATAGTTACTCCCATAGAAAATGAACTGTCAGAGGTTAAAGCTTAAGTTTATGCTAAAAAGCTTCCAATCAAAATCTTGCATAGTATTATTTATTTTGTACCAACTTAGAAATGGGGATAAACAATTATCCCGCGCATCAAAATTGTACCAGTCATTTTGCCAAATTTAAGGTAAAAATTACTGTTGCTGAGATTATCACTTAATGCAATCATACGAAATTCCTCTCTCTGAATTTTAGCGAATGCTGGTTTAATTAAATGCGTTAATCTCTCCATTAGAATTATAGAAAGAAGAATTTAGTACCAGGGCATTAAGCATTCGTATGATAACACCACCAGTCATTTTTACCCTTATAATTTGTTGCTATTTACAGCACCATTGTACTGATTTCGAACCATTCAATCTGCATAATCTAATACTGTTCAAACTAAGCACAAATCACGTGAATGGTATTGGTGAGCACTTATGTGTTACTTCCGTTCCCATCAAAAAATTAATTCTGCTATTGTGACCCAGGCCCAACATTTTTATGCATGTGTGAATAAGGCAGTATCTTAGTGCCAGTCCACCCCTCTCCCACCATTACAAACACAAATAAACTCACACACAGTTTAAAAATGGCTCATATGATTTGGAATCTGGTGCAACCATGCATCATATTAATATCAAATTGAGTATAGATGCATATGGTACAAGTTAGCACCATCTGTGTCACATTCATTACCACCAGGAAAATTGAAAACATCCAGCTCCATCCTGGAGAGGGTGGAGAGAAACAAATTCTGTCTTAATATTGCCACAGATATGGGCGAGAAATTCGGTATCGCCCCGTTTGAGGCGCTAAATTTTGAAAGCTGGAAAAATTAATGCCAGGCTCGAATCATTCTCAGCTTTTGGTAAATTCAGTGTTAGTGCTCCAGGAAGGAAGTGGAACACTAAATCAAGCACTAAACCAAGCAGGGGGGTGGCAGAGGTGCAGCGCTGCCTGGATCCGAGGGCTCCGTCCCTCCCTTAAAGGGAAGGGCCATTGCTGCAGGCTGTGCATTTGAATGATCTCCATCATTGCAGACGGCAGTTGAGATCCTCGCCGATCAGCCCCAAACACTCTAGCAGGGCTGATCAATCGTGCCATTTAAACATTTTCAAAATGCAACCTAAAGGAAGGAAATACATTTCTACTGAAGACCAGCGGCCTTACCTTTAATTAGCGCTCCCAAAGCGCCCGGCCTCCCGAACAATGCCTCCTGCAGCGTCGGTGTTATCGGCTGGTGGTGCTGCAGGGGGTCGAACCGAATTTCGGGTCCGGGATGCTAACAGGGCGCTGCGCAGCTGGATGATGTCACGATCTCCGGGCGCAGGAGAGCGTGGTGCTAGGGGTTACCGCCACCGCAAACCGCCAGGTGAATTTCGCGGGTGGCGGTAACATTGCCGTGCCTGGGCAGTAAGTCGTTAGAGCCCCATTATTGCCCCTGGAGGTGCTAACCAACTGAATTTCTCCCCTATAGTTTCTTGTGACTAAACCAATGTAATATAAGTTTGTAGTAGTGTAATAAAAGTTAAATAAGTTCTAGATCTCAATTTTTATTCAAGCTCAAACTATGTAAACACTTGTATGCCTTTTTGGTATTAAACAATGTCTGTTAGGGCACGTTATTATATTTCAGTGAACAAACTTAGGGAACATACCAACTGAGGAATACATTTGTATTGTAATGTACTTTTGTCCATTGAAGTTGAGAGATGTGTTAATTACTGTTGTGATAGAATTTTTTTTTTAGTTACAGAGGGGATGAAACTCCATATGGGCTCCAGCGGGAGACTGGGGTTCCCCCAGAAAATAGTGAAGTCCTGGTTGTGCTAGGTTTCTGTCATTTCCTGGAGTTTACAATAAGCCTTGTAAGAGGTGGAACCTTCCCCTGCATCGTACAAGGAAAATATCACCGGGAGGGCAGAGCCAGGGGCTTCCTGTGCCAGGAGTTTCTGCTTTAGTAGGGATGCCAGATCTGTGAAGGCCAATACACCGAGTGAGCTGAGATGTACTGGCCTCTAGATGTAGGAATGTGGACCCCATCAGCAGGGCCCTGGACAGGCCTAGGTTTGGGTGGGCCTGGGCAACCCCGAGCCCCAAAGCCAGGTGGGCGATTGATTTTCCAGTTGCATGGGGCAGGCAGCTGCTGGAGGTGCATCCACAGTGACACTTGTGCCTGCCTGCCCCATGCGGATGAGGTGTCCTCCCATTTACCAAAAATACTCCAGCCAGCTCAGTTCCAGATAACATTGATGGAAGGTGTTCCGGTGTAACTAACCCAAGGAATTTTGTAATTCTAGAATGTGCCAGTTAATTAGTGGTCCAGAGTAATGCCAGATCAGATAAACAATTGAAGACTTCCTGAAGGGTTTCCCAAATACTGGAGAAGGTATCTCAGCCCTAACTTGCTGCCATGCATCTCCTTGTGACTGGTAAAGAGAAGCATTAGTAGTAGTGTGGAATCAGATCTTCTGCCTGCCCTCTCAGGCACAGCTGGTGTGTGTGGTCTGGGAATGTGAGAGTGCAGAGGTTTTAAGTATCTTCTCAAACATTACAGAATATATCTATGCTAACTGATGAATCTTCAAGATACACAATTCTAAGTTTTGTAGTTGCTGGAAATTGTGTGAATATCAAGTCGCAGACTTTGATAATATGGTGGGGATTTCAAGTTGGGATTGGGATAGAGACATGACTAATTTAATAAGATTGTATGGCCTAAATAAAGACACTAATCATCCAGAATTGTTAATGTTACATTCTAAAGAGACTCTGCACCTAGTTGTTTGGAATTTCACTGGATGTTACCATCGGAGATACTTCACTAATAATTACCATTAAAAGTAAAGCCTTGATTACTGAGAGGGGTCCTGCTCATTCAGGAGTTAAAATTGAAGATGGAGGATGTCAGTAATGTGAGGAAACCACAAGGACCGTTGGAGTAAGTTTTTGCAGATAAGTGACTTCGGTCCATTGTGTATACTGCTTCCACTGAAGCACAGTGGATATATTATTGTATATATTGAGTGTATATTGATTGTACAGATAGTAGATTTGTATAATACATTTTATTCCCTGATTTGGAATGGCTATTGATTCTACCTCAGTCAGGAACTCCCCTGCTACATGCAATAATTGCTGGTAGGTAGATGCATACTAATTGAATCTGTATGTACCAATTCAAGCCTCATTAAATTGTTGGGAAGCATTTTAATCTGTGCAGAAAATGGGCTGTGAATTTAAGGTAAGTAACAATTAAAAAAATGATGTCCATTGATTGTGAACTACGATTGAAATTGTATAAATTTCATTGTCCATCTTATTACCATGCAAGATATACTGCAGTATTTTAATGCAAACAGGTAATCGATTTTTACCTCCCTATAGAAACAGACTGGCTGCTGAAGAGGACTACTTGATAAATGGTGGCTTGAGTGAACTGTATCCAGGCTTACTGAGAAAATTTCACAAAACACAAGAACCATTATTAAGGACTTACACTTTTTTTCGCTAATAGAGCTGATGATACAGGAAACCAGCATTTCACTAGTAATAATTACAATGTAAAAAATGCAAATGAGAAGCAGGGACAACTGTTTAATTTGCTAATAAATATTTTAATAAATGAGCTATTTTAGTCTGTAACACTTTTAATGCTTCATTAAGAAATAATAGAAAAATAAAATACAGCAATAAGTAACTTGTACTTTGTACAAAATCTCTTTACATCATTGCTCAGCAGATATTTGCCATACAGCATATTCTGTGTGAATAAATGTTCTAGATTCAGACAACACAATTCTATCTGTCCACTCCCAGCTTTAGAGAGCTGAAACTCTAATTACTATTAACTCTAGGCATGCTGGTACATGATGGAAAATTTACATTAATTGATATTTGTTTAATGAATAACTGCAGTTGGTCCACAGATTGCTTTGTTTTGATTAACATTTAGAAAAGATTTCTGTGTTTACTAGAGATCAACTGACAATTTTACAAATCACAGAAGGCTGACAAATATTTGTGCAACATTAGCATTAGACATTGGCTGCAGTTGAGGGCTCGCTGTAAACTGTTCTTCCAAAGGATGCAGAAGTGACTGAGAAGGTAGTAAGATGTCAGAAGATTGGACACTTAGGATCACTTCTGTAGCCAGCACAGAAAAGCCTGAAAACCTCAGTCAAAAATTACTGTACCGTTGGACTTAGCTAACCTCAAGAATAAAAAAAGGAAACATTTCACTCATTTTGGTGAGCAAGTTGTCGACAGCTTGTACTTAGTGCTGATGGTGGTGAATTGTCTCTTTTTTTATCCACTAACATTATTGACAGAATACTATTGCTTACTTATATCAATTGATGGATACTAATGAAAAGTATATATAAATATGTACATATATTTTTAAAATTTCCCAGCCATTTTGTAGTTATTTTCTATCTGCTGTTCAGGCCTTTGATGGTCATAAATCATTTCCTATTGAGACAGTGGGCAGCCAATCTACTCCCAAGCTTCTGTCAATGGTGCTCTGAAGCTGGGTGCTCCTGGTGTATAAGCATGACCTGGATTCACTCATTATCCAATTTTCCACTTCTCCCTCTGGGAATTATCTCTGCCACACACCCAGGTTAAAACTGGGAACTCAATTTGTAAGAATTATGGAGGTAAATCTATACTCTACTACTTTGTAGAAACAAATAAATATATTACCGATATGTAGGATCACTTCAGCCAATCACTATGGCCCAAGGGTACGGCAAAGAGTATTACACTTTGTTATATCATCGGTATTCTAGTAAAATCATAAGAAAAAGTTCTTGTAAACTTGGACAAAAGTTGCATTCCTTCTACCAGGCCCTTTATATATCCATAATAATAAGAACAGGTTAAAGAAAACAAATGTATTTTGCCTCCTCTTTTAATTCATGTAATAATTTTATCTACCTCACTTTTTTTTAACAGTTTTATGGCTGTAGTTTATGTTGATCAATTTAAATAGACAAGAAGCTAACAAGCGTGCAGGTGAATAAGGAATATGCAGCAACCTTAAGACAAAAAAAACAGAAAATTAAGACCAAAACAGCTTTTAAGTGTTTGAGAATCACTATAAATATAGCTTGCTACGTATACTAATTTGAGATCGGTAACATCAACAGTATCACACTAACTGTTGTTAAACAGAAAGTCTGCATTAACATTCAATAGAGTGAAACAAGCTTTTGGTCACCTGCCCTAATTTCTTATGTGGCTCGGTGTCAATTTTTTGACTCTTATAACGCTCCTGTGAAGTGCCTTGGGGCGTTTTACTATGTTAAAGGTGCTATATAAATACAAGTTGTTGTTGGTGTTGAAACCTGCTTACAATAATCATCTTTCAGAATAATGTCAAGGGGTTAAAGTTCAAAAGGGAATGGGATACTTCTAAAAGGGAATTGGATAAATACTTGAAGGGGAGAAATTGCAGGGCTATGGGGAAGGGGCAGGGGAGTGGGACTAATTGGACAGCTCTTTCAAAGAGCCGGCACAGGCACGATGGGCTGAATGGCCTCCTTCTGTGTTGTATCATTCGATGATTCTATGGTAGGGGCTGCATTTACCTTACATTGCTCTTGCTGGGAGAGGTCCAATCTTGGTGGAAGTGTTGAAAGCTGAATGAGGCACTTCAGGAGGAAGTTTTTACCTTTGTTGCTGGATCCAACAGAACCAGACTAACAGTGTAAACACCCCTGCCAACCTGTATTTATCTGGCCATGCCTGGTTTGAATGCTCAGGCTATCTGGTTAAACCAGAAATCCGGTTTTCACATAGATGGTTCTGCACAGACCTTCCTAAGTATTGCTACTTTGCTATTTTTATGCAACTGCACACACAAAGAGTGCGCATGTGCAGCTGTTTATCGATTGTAGCCAGTGCTCGGAAATCTGCCCTGCAATGTAAATGGGGAGAACTCACACCAATGGTTGCCAAGAGCAGCAAAACACTTGAAGAGGCTCAGTATAATATAACTGCAGCAAATCTCAATGATTTATTGTCATCATTGTGGTCATATGGCCACTATAGGCAGGTGATCTTCCTAATCTTGTCTTGACCAAAGATGTCTATGTATTGAATTAGCTCATTAAAGCTGGCTTTCTTTGGGATTTAATTTCAATACTGTTTATTAAATGGGTCTTTGTAGCTCAAAATGAAAACAATCAACATTAATTTGTAGGAGCTCCAGTGGTTTTGTCAATGGAGTCTTGACTCCTATTTCCTTGCTTAGGTGGAAAAGCACATGTACGGAACCATACAACAACTTACATTTATATAGCGCATTTAACATATTAAAATATCTCAAGACGCTTACACAGACCAGGAAGGCTCAGGTTTCGATCTTGGTCTGTACTGGGTTAGCTGATCTAAGCCACAGTGGGTGTGCTACAATTGACCTAAATGTTACTGTTCTGTGGAAGGGGAAAATATATCAGCCAGGGTTCCTGCTCTTGATCACTTTCCAGTGACCCCTCCTCAGAAATATATGTGTAAGGCTATTGGGTGAAGACAGGCGCATGTTCAGTTCTGTGGTCCCACATGATCGAGCAGCGGGCCTATACTCACTGTTCAAGTTCATACAAGAAGAATTGCCACTAGTATGAGATTCTGGAAAGCTGATGATGCCTGTGAAACTACCTCAATAAAGGACACTGCCTTCAGGAGAGATGGGGATAAAACTGAAAAAAAAATACACACTAACAGTCTGAGACCTGTAATAGGACAGGTCTAATAAAAATACAGCATAAAACCAATGGCTCCGTAAATACTAGCAAGATTGAAAATTTGCTGGTTCCAGCTTAAATAAAGTACTACTATTAGGTTCTGACTAGCAGAAGATACTCTTTACAGACATAGAGAAAAATTTAATTTTCTCTGTATTAGTATTTTACAGTCCTGCTGATTTCAACATATTTTTTAATATGATGTAGACATTGAGATATCAGAATTAGTGTGCGCCATTAATGGTACAGTGCTGTTTCAGTGCTGGCGGTGTATATAGGACTTGACTCAAATTTAAGATAATTACCCATGAGGTCAGGTGAGGATTTAATTGCATTATAAACAAGAGTTGAGATTCAAACCCAAACCTTGACTGACATAAATGTCTGTTACTTCCAAAAGTAAGCTTTGTTACTCATTGGCTGGGCCATGAAATGGAAGTGCCTTTGCAGTAGGTCAATACGTCATAACCAGGGGAGGAAGTTGGATAGGTGGACCATGCAAGAAACATCTCCAGTCAGCTGACAGTAAGACAGCATTGACTGTAGCCTTGGAGTCAACAACATCCAATATTCTTCCTGCCCCGAGTGACCATGGACAGCATTAAGGAGGGAAAACAGGAGTTGGGAGGGTGGAGATCAAAATAATGTTAAGAATAATATTACAATTTAACATTTAATGCTAAATACAGAAACAACTGATATACAAACAAATCAAGAATCATTGCTCAGAAAGCAAACACATAGTTTAGAAATATAAAAAATGGAAGGGGACAGCACAGTCATGTAATGAATTTTACAACAAACAGAATTTTTGGTTGTTTCAAAGGCGAGAACATTCAAATTAAAGTGGTTCTGAAGATTCCCATTAGAAACCTGCCACAACATATATTTAGTGGAAGAATCACAGTGAATCTGCACTGTACACCAGCTTTGATATTTATTAAATTGTCTATTCTCAAAGGAGTGACAACAGCAGAAGCAGCACAACCTCTCAATGCTTAAACTGGAAGCTGGAAATTCCCAAGTGCAAACACTTCTGTTTTCCTAAAGGAAAACCATGCCTCTGCAGTTGCCATCACTTCTTGAAGATATCAGCAGCGCCAACTGTTAAATTTAAGTGGGTTAGGTTCAAATCCAGTTGAGGGCTGGATGTTAAAAGTTGAGTGTTTCAGACAGTGTCTGTCCAAAATTCTATGGACAAAAGACTCCAATTGTCTAGAGATGGAACAACATAACTCACCTTCAATTTGGCACCGATAGTCGTACACTGTATCAAGCTCTGAAATGTAATAGATATATGGAGCAGGGGAAGATTCTCCTCATGTGCTATGTGTAACAAAACTATAAAGCCATTCATAAATAATAACTTTATAATTTTGTTACACATAATAGAGCAAATCTTCCAGTTTTATATAGTTACTAAATTTGAAACCCTATACAGTGTCCAACTAAGGTCCTATTAACTCCCAAATAAAACCTGAAAATGGTTGATACACAGCAATCAGCATCTGTAACAAGAAATGACAGGGTGGACCCGTCAACAAAACCAATCTGATGAAGGGTCAATGACCCTCATTTCTCTTTTCCGATACTGTCTGAACTGCTGTGTATTTCTAACACTTTCTGGTTTTTTAAATTTCAGATTTGAAGCATTTGCTGCCTTTTCTTTTTATTTAACTAGTAAACTCCAATGTATTATTTTTTCCAGTAAAGCTATTAATTGTACTAAAGCTACACAACCTGGTCAGTATTAACTAGCAAATTTGTTATCAGCACTGAACAAAAATATTTTCACGCTCCTGAATTATCTTCTGAACCTTTCATGATTGGCGCTAAAATAGTTATGCCCTACTGAAATACCATTTAATCCCTTCAGAAAATATCCACTTTAAGTCCTTCGCCAGTAAGCCTGGACAGATATTTGCTGAATATTTATTTTCATCATTTCCTTGTAGTTACCAAGAACTCACATTCCTTGCGTGTGCTACATTTTGCTAAGATTGTCTTTCTCCAATTCTCACCTCGCTTCTGTGGATTGCGCCATCCAGCGAGTGGGCTGGCACTAAACCGATGAAATTCACCAAACTGTAGATCGGTTGAGGTGACTGGCAGTTCCGCATTGCAAACTGAACACTCCAAGGGGTGAAGCTAACAGCTAGAGAAATAAAGTAAAACTGAAACATAGCAGCCCTCAAAATTTATAGGGGGAAATTTGAACTTGTAGCGGGATTCGGGTGGGCGAGGGGGTGGGGTGAGTGCCAAAGCCTCTCTCCCCTACTTTGGCAGTGTGATGCCTTGGTCATTTTAACTCCCGGACCTCATTTGCATGCTGCCGCAGAAGATCAAGTAGCAGGAGGCCACCGCGTGCACCAAAGGGAGGCTTGTTGGCAAGAAAGTTAGTTGTGGGGAGTGGGTTTTGGGAGGGTCTCACAGCTGGGAAGGGGGAAAGCTTGGGGCTGGGGAGGTCGAAACTTTCCCAGTGGGGCCCAGAGGAGCACTCAGCTAAACTGGCCTCGCAAGGATAGCAAAAAAAAACTTACCTGCTTGGGCCTGTTCTGGTCCTGGATCCTCTTCGCACTATAATCACCTGGAGGGAAAGCCACAGAGGTTCCCCCGCTCAGGCCAGAGTTAAACTTGAAGTTGGGTCCTGGTGACATCGTCGGACCCCAATCTGCATGTTAAAAGCTGAGCCCCGCTGGCTTCAGGTGGGTGTTGGTGGGTAACTCGCCTGTCTGATTGTTTGGTTTCTGCCAGGCGGGAAGGGTTAAAATCACATCTTAGAACTTTTCCAAAGGATTCAGGTAATAAAATAGAATTTTAGAAGTCTAAGCTACAATTGATATTACAGAGTACGGTGAGCTGAGGAGTCAATAGGTATATTTGCAGGCACAATCAGGAACATAGGTGCATTAATGAACAAAATGATTGCAGATTAAGGCCTGATGAATACTCACTTTTACTGACACACAATAGACTGGCGATGGCATTAAACTGGTAATTACAAATTATTTTCTTCTGTTAAAAATATACCTACACACATCATAAAATCTGTTCTCAGGATGAACATAAACAAGAAATGAAATGAATAATGCAACCCCCTGCATCTATTCCCATGAGTTAAACCATAAGATCTTTTAATTGTGTAAGCAAGTTCGAGACTTGACACTTTCAAGTTCAGTTGATCCCTAGTTTATCCATATACTAGCATACCAAGAATTAATTTCAAAAACAAAAAGAAAAAAGAAAAACCTTTAAAATCTGTACAGAATAAATTATAAAAAGAATAGCATATTAAAGTCAACCTTTTGATTGCACATTTGATATTAGCAGCTAAACAGTCACAAACATGATAAAGAGATTATTTCTCAACCTATAATTCTAAAGGTATCAATACTGTTGCAGCCACATGGCTATTAGAATATTACCAGAAGAGGTATCCATCTACACATGAAGTCTTCTTTAAATAACGGGGAAATTGGCAATTAATGTGTGTTAGACTCCACTTTTATTAGCAATAGTTTCTTAGCTCTACGGGTAATTGGTTTGTAAAGTTTTAGCTAAAGGATGGAAACTTGTAGAGGATTAAGATTCATATTGAAAACTTGTCCAAATGAAGGAAATGCCAACTGTCAATGTCTGGTGATATTTTGAAATAGACAAAGCTAGGCATTGTAGTTATAAAATGTTCTCCCACTGAAATTGCTGAGACACAACTCAATGGCATTTATAGAGCATTCACACATGAAATCCTTTCTCCTGTATGTGGAACATGTGCAGTCTCAAAGTCTGTATACTGCTCACTATTCGTCTCTGATGTCCTATTAATGTGACCCCGATTCTTCTCACGTCACTAGAACAAAACAGAGTAAAATTGGTGTGATCTCATAGTACGCTAAAGGTTGGAAATTTACGATAATGTATTGTCAACTGTGACCAAGGAGGGAGCCAGTTCACCCTTCTAGTGTCTAATAGGTAATGAGCTGATAATTGAGGAAAATAGAAATGAGTGCAAATGGTGATCCCAGCTTTTTACATTTAAACGATCTGGAATAAAGAAAACATGTGACACAGATAAAGGAAACAGAAGTGACACTGTAATTATTACCTTTCCATGCTTCTGCATGTACAAGCAACAAAGATTAGAGTACAGAAGGCTAGTATTGAATAGCTTGTGACAAATAAAATCTTATAACCAATATTTAGCTTGTGTGCACGTTAAAAATTGTCAACTAATTCTAAGACATAGAAGACAATTTGACATTTTGAGAATGAGCTCATCTTTTGCTGTCTGATTTGCCATCTCTGACCTTTCCCAGCTTGTCTGCCTCAAATTTCCACCCCATTGGCACTCTATGCATTTTAAACTCACCCTCCATATAAGGAAAGGTTAAAAATGGATAGAGGGATTTGGAGTTTGAAGCAAATGAGAAGGGGAATGGGAGGCATTCATATAGTAGATGGATTGTGGGGGCTATTAATTTATTTTATTCATTCACAGGATGTGGGCGTTGCTGGCGAGGCCAGCATTTATTGCTCATCCCTAGTTGCCCTTGAGAAGGCGGTGGTGAGCCGCCTTCTTGAACCGCTGCAGTCCGTGTGGTGAAGGTACTCCCACAGTGCTGTTAGGTAAGGAGTTCTAGGATTTTGACCCAGCGCCTATATATTTCCAAATCAGGATGGTGTGTGATTTGGAGGGGAACTTGGAGGTGGTGGTGTTCCCATGCCTTTGTCCTTCTAGGTGGTTGAGTGGTTAAGTTGATGCAGTGAAATAATAAGGAGCATCTTGGAGGCATAGAGTATGAAGAATTTAGACATGAATGGGGATGTGAGCTGTCCAATCAAGCCCACATTATTTTGTAAAATTATTTTAAAAAAGCAAGATTCGCTGATGGTTGTTCATTTTCATAAAGTAAGGTATTTCCCCAGAATGTTTTCATAGAAAAGGAAAAAGAAGAGGGGAAGAGAACCCCAGAGCATACTGGAGATCAATTGTTCTTTTCTAATTATCTACTTTGAGGTTTACAAAATGCCAGAATGCTGATGACACAATGAATATTAAACTACATTAAATTGGGTGGCAATGCTAGCCAAAGCCCACTCAGGGAATAGACAGATCAAGTGGATCAACAGTATTCTCCAGTGATGCCCAAACAAGCTTACACCAGCTTCAGGTAATAGTCTAGACCAGCTAACATTTGTATTGCTCCCACCATGGTCCTCAAATTAGTTGAATGAAAATCTAACCATGAAGCAACAAATTGTTTATCATTTAGGGGCAGGCTTGATGGACCAGCTGGTCTTTTGCTGCCCATCAATTTTGTAGGTTTGGGGGTGGTTGATAAAGATTTTATAGGCTAGAGGGTGTTTTTGTCCTTATATACTAGTTATATAAATAAATCTCTGCATGTCTCTCAGGGGAAAGCAGGCCATTGCAAGGATATCAAATGGGCACTCTGTCCCATCAGGAGTCTGGAATAGTGGAAGTAGTATGTCAGAGGATGATGCTAGGATGTGGGGCTCGATTTTGCCAGTGTGGGCGGGCTGAGGCGTGTCAGGTGGCATTCGTGTCAGGACCCCGACTCCGAAGTGAAGTGGGGAAAAACTGCGATTTTCCCCTAATTGGGCAATTGATTTCCAGCGTGTGAAAACCCCTGGCTCAATGAGTCTTTTCATCCAGAAAGTCGCCTCCGATGACGTCATCAATGCTGCTGGATTTAAGGCCTGCAAGCAGCCTTGCTTCTTCTGGAGACTGCAAACTTTATGGTGATTGTAGTAAGGAATTCATTGATCGACTATGTCCACCAGCAGGCAAAAGTGTGCTCTGCACTTCGATGAGCCCTCCCTCCAAGCTCTGGTGGAGGGAGCAAGATCGAATAAGGAGGTGCCCTTCCCTTTCTCAGGGAGAAAAAAGCCACCCCAGCAGACTAAAGCTGTGTGGCTGCAAGTGGCCCAGGAGGTCAGCTCCAAATCGATGAGCCGCAGAACCTGGCTGCAATGCAGGAAGAGGTTTCATGACCTTCTCCGGAGAGGAAAAGTGAGTATGACTTTCCCACCTCCCTCAATCTGATCCCCATCGCCTCTCCTCACCAGCACTTTGCTTTGCTAACCTCTTCCTCCACATCCCACTTGACACTTACATCCCTGCACCCTTACCCATTGCCTCTCTCTCTATGGTCACATTCACTTAACTATTCGACCATGTAGCCCTCACACTCCCTATCACTGCGATGCAACAACAACAACAACTTACAACACACAGGGAGGACCCTTTGTTCCCTTCTAAGCATCTATGCTATGGATTCTCTACACTCACTCCTTCAATCTCATTCAAACTACACTTGTGTCCCTCATTGCAGGAAAAGAGAGCCCACAATAAGAGGGAAAGAGCCATGACAGGAAGGGGGCCACCCTCAGTAGCCCAGCTCACCACCTGGGAGGAGGCGGCCCTGGAAATCGCCGGGATCGAGGAGAATGCCCAAGTGGGGGACGGACAGACGGGCGCATCGCAGCAAGCTGGTGACAGAATAGTTTGGCATCTCTCTCATTGACATTGCATGAGTCACTGATAATGAATCTGATGCTCTAACAGATTGACTTATGATCATCTGCACTATTCAATGTGCATGTAACCTTGACCTCACATCTCTAACTCTTTCCTTTACTCCCCCACAGGACCATCGAAAGCCCCCGTCCCCACTGTCCAGGAGGAAGAGCCTGAGCTTTCAGACTCCTCAGAGGAAGCTGCAACCTCTGAGGGCGCAGCGTCAGCAGAATTCAGCGCACCCAGCACCAGCGCAGACACTCACACCTCGGTGGGACCTTCGCGAGATAGAGTAGTGTTGGCACCTGGTATCACAGCTCACAAGTGTGCATCAGCAGATGATGGAGACAGGGACAGCAGTGGAGAGTCCTCGGCGGAGGGCGCAGGACTCAGCCAGCTCGGATCTGCTGCATGTCGACCCTCTGCCTCCGGGTCCATCCAGAAGGAGAGCGGTGCTGGAACTCCAGGAACAGGTGCAGGAGTCTCTGGCAGGTTTTGTCTCCAGGGTCGCTGCGACTGTGGAGCAAATGGAGGAGTCCATCGTGAACATGAGCAGAGCCTTTGTGGAGGCATTGGCGCATGAACGCAGCACCGCGGAAAGGATGGCAACCTCCGTGAAAAAGATGGCTAACTCCATGGTAAGGCTGGCTACCATAGAGGAGAGGATGGCTACGGTAGAGGAGAGGATGGCTACGGCCATGGAGCAACTTAGTCGCCAGGGTCTTGAAAATACGGTCATTGTTCAGAATAGAATGACATCTCTTGAGGAGTGATGGTCAGCTATTGAGCATAGAAACCAGACCTTCATGGAAGTCCTCTGGAGTAGGACTTCCAGTGCAGAAACAGGTCCTCATGGCCCCCCTGAAGTGCAGCAAGGTGCTGTCAAGCCACTTGCTAGCTCTGAAGTGGGGCTGACCCATGAGAGGGATATTGGTGGCAGACAACAAGGAAGTGGGGGCTCCTCTCCAAGTGCTCACACGACCATGCCACTGCAAAGCCCTCGGTTAGAGACCCACCAGAGTCCTCACCCAACTGAGATGGGCATCTCAGCCCCTGCACAGCCGCAGGAGCAGTAGACTGTTGCCGAGCCCTCACAGGTTCACAACCCCAGAGGACGCCCGCCAAAGGCGTCGAGACAGGAGCAGCAAGAAAGTGAGCAAGGGGCCGCCACATCTGCTGAAGCCACAGGGGAAGCAGCATATAGGAGCATGCGTAAGAGGATAGTCACTTGGGTGCTGTGATGTATTGTATTTGGACCAGCCATCCTTGTCATGGTATCATAAACAGGTTTGATGGCAAACTGTTGAAGTTGTGGCCTGTTTCATTTCGCAAATGGGACTTTCACATTGAAGGCTTAGGGCGACTTGCAATTGTCAGTACGGTGGTCAGAATGATAGGAATCTGCAGGTTCTTGTCCACTGTTGATGCTCTGGAGTGAAGGTGCGAGACAAAAGTGTTTGATTGTGCAGGCTAAGCAAATCTGGCCAACATGAGTGCGTCCCTTGCTTCCCGGGCAGCAATGTGGTCGCGCTCTGGCATCTTCTGGTCTGTGCAGTTTCAGGTGGGTGAGCAGCAGCTTGGCGCTCCTGTTGTTGCTCCTGCTTTTGGTGCTGCTGTTGGTAAGGGTTCTGCTGCTGCCGCGGCTGGTCTTCGTCCGAATCTGATGTCCAGGAGGAAAGGAAATAAATGGTTCCCATGCTTCTGCTATATACCTCGTTGAGGAAGCGCTGTCAAGGTGGGGAGAGGGGTTTCCCAGGAGGTCACACTGGAGATGGGTGTCAGGCTCCAAACTTCCAGAACAATGAATATGCCTGCTAAAAGTTCCCCCAGACCTGAGACAACAAAGTTCTGCCACCTACAAATGCTGCAGCTGTTACTAAGCAATCCACTTGTGAGGCCGCCAAATTGAGGTTTGGGCGCATTAGGAGCATGGTTCAAGGGATGTGGGATTCTTTGAAGAGGGAACAGAGCAGGGAAGAGGACAGTACCCTGGGGAACACCTGAGCTAATAGTGAAAGAGTCAGAGGATGAGCTAGCAACTGCAGTATAGGCAAAGAAAGAAATTAGTAATGAAACACAATAGCCATGAAGGAGACCATAAGATGGTAACTTGTTCAGAAATTCACTGGCGTGTTCCAGAGGAGGCGTGCAGGATGGGGGAAATGTCTAAAAATCAGAAAGGCCTCTCAAAATGGGATTATAGAGGCAATTAAGTGGTTGTTAAGGGCCTTAAGGGCCTATCCCACCTCTTGAAGGCGGGATGGAAATGGGGTCTAAAACCCTGATTCTGGGAAAATTGCTCAGAGGCGGGATGGAGGCAGGATTGGGCCCGCACAACATTTTTTGCGTTTTTAACACCTCACACGCCTCCAATCCCGCCTCCTTGGGCCTGGCAAAATTGAGCCTGTGATGTCAGATTCTGGTGTTTGGGAACACTGAGAAAGGGGCATCAATATGGGTACGAATGGGAGAGGGTTCTCAGGATGTGGGAAGAGTAGGAGAGGGTCTAGGTGGATGGGAGTACTAGGAGAGGGGTGCCAGGGTGGGAGATGGTAATAGAGGGGTCTGGGGGTCTAGGGTGGTGCTTGTGTGGTGTGGCAGTAGTGTGGAGGGGGGGGAGGGTTAGGGGGGGCTTCTGAAGTCTGAGAGTAGCGTGTCTGATGTGGCAGTGCTGTGATGGGGGTTGTGAGTAATAATAGTGTTGGGAAACTGGTTCAGGGATGTGATATTGATATGCGTGAACATTAGGAAGGGGTTTCTGGGATATGGTAGTCCTGGGGAAATTGAGGTTTGGGCGCATTAGGAGCATGGTTCAAGGGATGTGGGATTCTTTGAAGAGGGAACAGAGCAGGGAAGAGGACAGTACCCTGGGGAACACCTGAGCTAATAGTAAAAGAGTCAGAGGATGAACTAGCAACTGCAGTATAGGCAAGGAAAGAAATTAGTAATGAAACACAATAGCCATGAAGGAGACCATAAGATGGTAACTTGTTCAGAAATTCACTGTGCCAAACTCTGTCAAAGACTTTGGAGACATCCAATGCAATGACAGATGATTCTCCAAAGTCATCAAGAACAGCGCTCCAGAGGTGCATAACATAAGCATGGAACAATGCCAAAATCATTCTGATGATCATTGATTAGGCCAGAACTTTCAAGGTAATTGAAGATTTGAGAATTAACAATACCTTCTTTAACATAGGAAAATACAGATGAAAGGGCAATAAATTGGTGGTTTGAAGGATCAGGGGGAATACAGTGGACATCAGCTAATTTTAAAATAGGAAAGATGGGCTGGGATTAAGGGAGTTGAGATAGGAGACAGATCGGTCTGGTGGTGCACATCTAGAGGATGATGGAGAAAAATACTTACTAGAACTCAGTGAGTATAGGATCTACAGGTCTATCAGAGAAACAACTTGATAATGGTAGAACATAATGGAGCAATGGAGAGAGATTCTTTACTAAGCTTAATTAAAGTTAAAATTGGAGGAAAAGAGTACCATCAGGTGGCAGCGGGGTAAAAAGGATTCACAGATGTTATAAGGCGCAGCTTTGGCAAGTGACTGAAAAGAATTGCAACACTGTGGATTTGTGCCTATCATTTGGGGGTCGACAATGTGATGGCTAGTACTTGTTATGTCGATGTGCATTGGATGTTGGCTCCCCATATTGTCAAATATGAAGGACTGAAGTCTACCATGTACCTGATGTGCGCAGTACAGCACAATACAACCAGCTGACCAGTGCGTAGAATAATGGGAACATGCTCACAAAATGAGCCAAGATTTATTAAGGCTCCACAATTTATTTAAATTAGGAGCCTCTCCATAATGTGACTGGAACACTTGAGTGGTGCTCCAGATGCTAAGTGCCTGTTTAGAAAGAATGCTTCAGGGGAATGCTGCGAGAGAGAAAAATAAATTACTGGTTGGCACTCCCTAATATAGGGGCTACCCTTATTTGCTGCTGCTGTTATTTTTATCCTTAAATAATCAAATCAAGCAAGGGGAACTTAAGTCCCCAATAGCTGACTAATCCCCCAAAAATTGCGGCATTGTACAGGAAGCCTGAGGCCTTTCACTGGCTTCTGACCTCTGATATTCCCGATTGAGCCCCACGGCACTCTCAGCACATCATGCGTTTATATGCCTTAGGAACAGTGGTCCTGGCTCAATTTAGCCAGGCTCACAATTTTGGCGCTTTAATGGTGCAAACCATGTGTTTGCATTAGTCTAAGATAACATACTAATGAATATGAATGGTACCCAGGCAGTGGTCTCAGAGAACTGAGATTTGGTCACCCACCATAAGAGTGGGTGATGTTGTATTCCACTTACTCAATACTCATCCTTGTGACAGAATCCAGAGTTGTGAGGCCTGCAGCCATGAAATTGTTCTTGTACTGTTCCATCTTGATTGAGTCCAGCCAATCATTTACTGAGACAAACAAAGAGAATTCTGGGAGTTCACCAGGCGATTCTGGTAATCTGTATTAAACAAAAAATCAAAAATCATCTGCATTCAGAATCAAAATATAGACCTTGTTCCAGCATTAGGTTCCAACTGTTACACACAGAGATGCATACATTATTTGGATCATGCCCACAAAGGCTGCACTCTTCATTCAGATGAGAATCCAATTCAGTTTAACCCAGAACAGCATCAACAAAACACATTTGAGCACCTTTTATTATGTGTGTGCATTTCACTGCCACAGTTTATCACCTGAACATAAAAAACTTGCCTAGATTATTCTCATTTACTTAGACCTGCCATTAGTCAGTTACCAAGACTTTAATGTTTAGTGAACAATATTTGTAATGAATGCAGAGGAAAACAATAAACACAGTCTGAACCTTTAAAAAAAGTTAAGATAGGGAAAAAGGCTCAATCATGCAAAGGCAATCCAATACATTATTCCCTCAGTATAAAGCAAAAAAGATGTATAACAATTGACCAATTGTAAAGAACAGAGAAGAAAAATGATTCAAACAGGAAAAAAGAAAAAAAAGTCCAACAGAAAATAGGGGCCAGACATATTCAGACTGTGGGGATAGGCACAACCGAGCACAACTTTAAGCCAAAAAACAGGTCAGGAAGCTATGAAGGAAAAGGCATCAGGTAGGAAACAACTGAAGTCAACTATCAGGTTTCTGATGTAGGACAGGCTGTGGAGGGTAATATTGTAGAGAGTTCAAAGGTAGAAAAGGCAGCTGCATGGGTAAGTTTAATGATTTTGTTCTGAAATTAATTTTTTATGCATTTATGGTATTAGAAATTTTATTTTCAAAACAATGGGCTGGATTTTTCCTCTGTTGGCCGGTCAGTCGCAGAGCAGGATGTTTTATAGAGCTGACTAAAAGTAGCAACTGACAGGACCTCCAAATTACCAAACATATTGTTTACTTCATGATGTGAGAAGAGACCACTATATAGGAGATGGGTGAGAGTAGAAATGTACTATATGGAGAAAAAGAGGTAGAACATAATCAAAGTGTTCTGATGATCTTATAAATATTGGAAACACAAACTGGGAGCACTGAAAGCAAGATTATCTGCTAAGTATATATGTTAGATGTAATTTAAATGAATAGCTTGGAGTACTGTGTACAGTTCTGGTCGCCATATTATAAAAAGGATATGGAGGCACTGGAGAGGATGCAAAAAATATTTACAAGGATGATACCAGAAATGCGAGGGCATACTTATCAGGAAAGGATGAACAGGCTGGGTCTCTTTTCTCTTGAAAAGAGAAGACTGGGGGGGTGACTTAATAGAGGTTTTTAAAATTATGAAAGGTTTTGATATGGTAGACACGGAGAGAGTGTTTCCACTTGTGGGGAAGAGCAAAACTAGAAACCATCAATATAAAATAGTCACCAAGAAATCAAATAGGGAATTCAGAAGAAACTTCTTTACCCAGGGAACTTTCTACCACAGGGAGTGATTGAGGCAAATAGTATAGATGCATTTAAGGGGATGCTAGACAAGAATATGAGGGAGAAGGGAATAGAGGGTTATGCTGATAGAGTTAGATAAGCAAAGATGGGAGGAGGCTCGAGTGGAGCATAAATGTCGGCATGGACTGGTTGGGCTGATGGTCTGTTTCTGTGCTGCATATTTTATGTAATTCTATGTAGCTAGGCTGATGCAAAGAGTGTGACGTGACACTTCCTGGAAATGCAGGAAGTGTGTGCATATACATAACTTTTTTTTCTTCCAAAGTACTTCATTGGCTGTAAAGTACTTTGGGACGTCCTGAGGTCATGAAAAGCATTATGTGAATGCAAGACCTTTCCTTTTTCCTTTCCTTTCCTTTCCATCAACTTTGAACACATCTAGCTCTCTAAGTGAGTTCCTGCTGCTAAATATTAAAAATTCTACTTGTTTTTATGTGCAGTTGTGAACATTTTCAAATGCAGACAAACTGAATTTTAAAAAATAACTAACTGCTGTTGAGAATGCAACAAGTGAACATTTATCCTGTACGATGTCGATGCCCATTTATCTAAATTAGCTGTAAGTACCAACAGTTGTAGATTTTATCAGGTGCAAAAAGAAGTATCTGAGATACCGATTTAAAAGACAGATAAAGCAACCTCCAGGACTGCTTCCTCAGAGGTTTAATTGTTTACAGGTCTCCTCTGAATATACCAGGCTTTCAATGTACACAGCAAACCCATTTCATTAGATTTTCAAAGAACTGACTGATATAAATCAAAAGGTATAAAGTGACATGTTCCCTTCTTGAGAGCTTATATTAGGAGTGAACAACTTGGCTCCACCTCTTGATAGCCACAACTTTATTTTTGGATCTCTACTTTTTAATAGTGTGTTCTACACATCAATCTTTGTGGGCTGCAGAATATCAGCTAACACCAGATTATTAGCTAAACTACTCCACAATCAGAATGGCTTTATATTTTTTTGAATAAACTCCCCCTCATTTTTCGCTCCTCTTAAAGGCGTTGACATTTGCTGGGATCTAGATCCCTAGGAGTCAGCAGTGGTCTGACATTCTCCATGTGTAAGCCCGAGTGTTAGCAAACTATTCAACCATATGGTGCATCATAGCCAAGCCCAATCATGTCCTCACCCGATGCCCACGCATGCCCTTTCCAGCATGGGTTACTCAATAGTGACCTTTTTCTCCTCCCCTGTCCACAGCACGGAGGTCAATTTTCCTTCTATCTTGAACTTCTGCAATTCTTTGTAATGGTTTGATAGAACTGACTGGTTTACTAGACCACTTCAGAGGGCAGTTAAGAGTCAACCATGTTGGTGTGGGAATGGAGTCACATATAGGCTGGACCAGTTGGGTTTTTATGACAATCCGACACCTTTACTGATATCAGATTTTATTGCCAGATTTTTAAAAACTGAATTCAAATTCTTAAACGGCCATGGTGGAATTTGAGCCCATGTTCTCTTAGACCAAGCCTCTAGATTATAAGTCTAGTAACATAACCACTACACTACCATTCCCTTCTTTAATTTGTATGCTCAATACCTAAAAGCTTATTCCACCAATCTATTAGATCATGGGCTGATCTGTATCTTAACTCCATCTACCGGCCTTGGTTCCGTAACCCTCAATACCCTTGCCTAACAAATCTATCAATCTGAGTTTTGACATTTTCAATTGATCTAGCTTCAACAGCTTCTTAGGGGAGAGTTTTCCAGATTTCCACTATCTTTGTGTGAAGAAGAGCTTTCTGACATCACCCCTGAACGGCCAAGCTCTAACTTAAGGTTATGCCCCTTGTTCTGGGCTCTCCCACCAGAGGAAATAGTTTCGATCTACCCTATCAAATCTTTTAATCATCTTAAATACTTCAATTAGATCAATCTTTAATCTTCTATATTCAAGGGACAAGCCTAGTCTATGCAACCCTCCTCATAATTTAATCCCTTTAGCCCCGGTATCATTCTGGTGAATCTGTGCTGCAACCCTCCAAGGACTGTATATCCTTCCTGAGGTCCGGTGCCCAGAACTGAATGCAGTGCTCCAGATGAGGTCTAACCAAAGCTGTAACATAACTTTCACCCCTTTTGAGATAAAGGCCAACATTGCATTAGCCTTTTAAGTTATTTTTTGTACCTATTCATTAGCTTTTAGTGCTTTCTGTACACGAACTCCACAGTTCCTAGCTTCTCATGATTAGCAGTGAACTGATCCATTAAACCACAAGGAGAAGCCTAATTACTTAGATATCAAGGTTATAGAACTGAACTATACAGTTAAAACACAATTTTAAGTAAACATAAAAATATTTGGACTCTTTAATTCTTCTAACCTTGTTCTATCAGTTCTATTTTTATTTTATCTAACCTTTTATTTTCAGGAAAAAAAAATGAAAGGAAGTCTTTATAGATGATGATGCAATATGGTAGTAAGGTCTATGGCTGTGAATATCAGACAGAACATTTCAAAGACGCTCTCAGCCTTGTGTGGCTTTCACCACAAGCTATTTGCAAAGGTTCTGCCTACAAAGAAGAAACGCATTAAAATCAGCAGGGTGGCCCAAAATCATAGGTGCTAGAATGTCTGCTACCCAATAAGGTCAAATCCCAAAGCTTCCTTTTGAACAGACTTAGGCTGGCACGGTTAGGAATGAGCTTCATTAGCACTTGTCTAGTTGCCACATGCAGCTCTGCTGTTGCTGGGGCTCGCCATCTGAGGGATGAAAAACTGACAGTCAGTCCACCATCCAACAATTACACAGCAGCAATGACAGGCAGTGAAAAGGAGTTACTGCTGTTTCCAATTGAAGAACTCTGTATGCCAACAAATCCTTCAGGGGAGTAAAGCAGAAAAGTTGAGAGAGAAAAGAAAACTGAAGCAACATTCTGTCTTAAACTTTGTGGTAAAAACCTTAACTGCCATAAGTTAATTTGCTTCATATACCAGTTTTCTCACCCTAAGTTGAAATACATATTTGAAACAAAGGATACTTCACCTAGCAGCACTGATAAATCTACAAATAATGACATACAAGTAGAAAAATTGCCCATGTTAATTCACCAAAATCAAACTGAACAGTTTTTAATAGTCTTATATAAACAAAGTGCCTCAATGTTATTTCTGTTTGCACACATTTATTTTTTGGGGTTGGTAAGATGTTGCAGCTCTGTATTATTCTGTGCTTGAATTCTATATGAAGTGAATGAAATTAAATTTAAAAATTGTACCAGATTAATAAAATTTGGCCAAATAATAAACTGAACTGAAAACATAACTTCATTACATCAATAAACATAAACGGCTCCCAAGGAAAATGGAGAATGATTGGGGGTAATTTAAACCACATTCAGTAGGAAACAGAGAATATTTCTTCGCCATGATAGAGAAGTAAAGGTATACACGCCACTGAAGCATTAACAAAGATACCTCTGTAGTGCTCTTAAAGTAAAAAAAAAAATGTACCAAGGCTCTTCACAGATAGCCTTAAGGAAATAAGATGACAAGCCAGGAAAGAAGATATTAGGAGGGTGACAAAAGCTTGGTTAAAGAGATCGGTTTTGAGGAGGTTTTTAAAGGAAGGGAGAGCTGCAGAGGTGGAGGGGTTTAGGGAAGGTTTTCCAGACAGTAGGACCCAGGTGGCTGAAAGCTCTGCCACCAATGGAAGGTGACTGTACAAGAGACTGGAGTCAGAGCAATGGTGAGTTGGGAAAGATGTAGGGCTAGAGGAGGTGGCAAAGATGAAGCAACAATTTGGAGGCATTTAAAATTGAGGTGTTAGGGGATAGGAAGCTAATGTAGCTCAACCTAGGAAGGTGTGATGGGCGAGTGGGATTTAATGTGCGCCAGGATACGTGTTGGATAAGTTGCAGTTTCTGGACAGTGGAGCATGGGAGGCCAGCAAGGCAAGCATTAGAGTAGTCAAACCTGGAGGTGATGTATCAGGTTTCAGCTACAGTGGCTGAGCTAGGAGAAAGAGCAAGCAGTGCTATGGAGCTGGAAGTAGTTGGTCTTACTGATAGACAAGCTCTGGGGGCTGAAGTTCAGTTGAAGGCCAAACAGGAGTTGAGGATGCAAACTGTCTGGATCCGCCAGAGACAGTGGCTGGGAAGTGGGACTGAGTCAGTGTCAAGAAGGTTGTGGTAGGGACCAAAGACAATGGGTTAGATTTTCCCGATACTGAGCTAGATGAAGTTATTACTCATTCAGTTGAAAGAAAGCATCACCAAAGGTCCATCAAAGGCTATTATAAGATTTTATATGCCTGTTGCAATTAGAGACACTCACTCTATTTTTGTTCAACGCAAAGACAGTTTCCATCTTGGTGGCAAAACACCATGCTAACACCATGCTGAACTGCACGATGGCCCAGAATTTGTTGGAGCGGGGAATCTCACAGCGTGTGTCGTGAGTTGTATTTTTTTTGCTCACCCTTCAACTGTAATTATTTTTGCACCGCAAATTGCTGGAAGTGCGAGCTGATAGCAGGGTCAATGGGGCATCTGGGACCTAGGTGAAAGTCGGGACCAATAGTTTATCTCCTTAACCGATTACATTTAAGGATAGAGAAAGAAACAGCGTGAATAACAGAGAAGTAAATAGGATGCATTAGAGTCAAATTAGATACTGCTTCACCTTTACCAGGGCCAGCTTAAAGTTCACCTGCAGAGCGATTGATTGCTGTTAGGAAAGTGGCAACAGAAGACTTCTAGTATCTTACTGAAAAATATTATCTTTGGCTGCAGCAGTGTGGCCCCTAATGGAGTAGCTGTTGAGATACCGCGGCAAACGTGGGAGTCGAGACAGAGCTATTGAAAACACAACTGCTTTATTCTGACCACATGGCAAACAGGAACTAGAAAAGCCCGCACATCCACTTAAATACTTCCCAGACAGGAAGTGCTCCCGGCAGCCTGTCCCTGCGGGAAACAAGTTGCTGGAGGAAACGGCCCCCGGCTGGGGGCTTCTGCTTAGACTGTCTGTGCCGCCGTGAGCGGATTATGTCCAGTGGTGGCGTGTCGCCACAGAGCTCCCCCCAGAATCCGCTTAGGAGGAGTGGACGAGTCGTGACGGTGATCTAATGGTTCTGCCACAGCGGCTCTGAGTGGTCGCCGGTCTGGTTGGTTGGGTCGGGCGGTTCGCCGCCGGCTGTGCTGGCTTGCCGGGGGGACGGCCTCTGGCTGGAGGCTGGGCCACGGGGACCTGTTCCCCTGGTTCTGTGTGTGCTGGTTTGAGCCGGTTGATGGAGACTGTCTCGACCCTGTCGCCGAGTCGCAGCTTGAATACCTTGTCCCCGGTTTGTAGTACCTCGTACGGACCGTCGTACGGGGGTCGCAGGGGCCCGCGGTGCGCGTCGAGTCGCACGAAGATGAAGCGCGCCTGCTGTAAATTTGGCGGGACGTGAGGTGCGAGTTCGCCGTGTCGGTTGACCGGAAGTGGGGCGAACTGCTGAGCGGAAGAGAAAGAGTTGAGCCGCTGCTGTTCGGCCGACCAAGACTTGGTAGGCTCCGGAAGGAATTCGCCTGGGACGCGCAGCGGTTGTCCGTAGACTAACTCCGCTGCCGAGGACTGGAGGTCTTCCTTGACCGCGGTGCGTAGGCCGAGTAGCACCCACGGTAGGCGGTCAGTCCAGGTACTGTCCTGCAGGCCGGCGCGGAGTGAGGCCTTGAGTGACCTGTGGAAGCGTTCACAAAGTCCGTTGGCCTGCGGGTGGTACGCCGTGGTGCGGTGGAGCGTCACCCCGAGGTTGCGTGCTGTGGCCGTCCAGAGTTCGGAGGTGAACTGGGCGCCTCTGTCGGAGGTTATGTCGGCCGGTACGCCGAACCTCGCAACCCAGGTGTTAACGAACGCCCTGGCGATGTCGGCTGTGGTGGTGGAGGTCAGCGGCACTGCCTCAGGCCAGCGTGTGTAGCGGTCGACCATCGTGAGGAGATAAGTTTGGCCTTGCGATGGCGGCAGGGGACCGACGATGTCGACGTGTACGTGGTCGAAGCGGCGGCTGGGTACCTCGAAGTCTCCCAGGGGTGCTTTGGTGTGCAGCTGTACCTTAGCCCGTTGGCAGGCGAGGCAGGAGGTGGCCCAAGTCCGAACATCTCTGCTAAGGCCGCGCCAGACGAAGCGCTTGGAGAGGAGTTTGACGGATGCGCGGGAACCCGGGTGAGAGAGCCCGTGGAGCGCGTCGAAGACGCGGCGGCGCCAGGTCTCAGGGACGACCGGCCTGGGTTGGCCGAGTGAGACGTCGCACGTGACTGCCGTGGCTTCGGGCCCGTGCGCGACCTTGGCTAGGCGTAGCCCTGGCAGGCTGGTAGCCGCCGAGAGGAGGTCTGGGTCCGTGAGCTGGGCCGCTGCTAGTTGTGCGTAGTCGACCGCGAGGTGATTCGCACAGACGGCGGGACGGGAAAGGCAGTCGGCGACCACGTTGTCTCTACCGGAGACGTGCTGAATGTCCGTAGTAAACTCGGAGACGGCCGCGAGCTGGCGTTGCTGCCTAGCGGACCAGGGTTCGGTGTGCTTGGCCATCGCGTATGTGAGTGGCTTGTGGTCCACATACGCGGTGAAGGGGCGGCCTTCCAGGAGGAACCTGAAATGGCGGACCGACAGGTGGAGTGCGAGAAGCTCGCGGTCGAAAGTGGAGTATTTGACCTCCGGGGGGCGCAGTTGGTGGCTGTAGAAGGCAAGTGGCTGCCACGCGCCATTGACCCACTGCTCGAACACGGCCCCGACCGCGTGGTCGGAGGCGTTGGTGCCGGGCATCGGCCCTCGGGTGCGCGAGCAGAGTGGCGTCGGCGAGCGCGTTTTTGGTGGCGTCAAAGGCAGCTGCCGTGCCAGTGGTCCAGGCTACGTCCATCTTGCCGGATTTTCCTCGGAGGGAGTCGTATAGGGGCTTCATAAGGGCTGCGGCTCTGGGGATAAACCTGTTGTAGAAGTTCACCATCCCGAGGAACTCCTGGAGGCCCTTGATGGTTGTGGGGCGGGGGAATTGCTGGACGGCCTGCACCTTGTTGGGCAGGGGGACGGCCCCAGCAGGGGTGATGTGGTGACCGAGAAAATCGATCTCGGTTAGGCCGAATTGGCACTTCGCCGGGCTGAGGATGAGCCCGTGTTGGGCTAGGCGCCCGAACAGGATGCGAAGGTGTTCGAGGTGTTCCTGTTTGGAGGAGCTGGCCACGAGAATGTCGTCTAGATAGACGAATAGGAAGTTCAGGTCCCGGAGGACTGAGTCCATAAGGCGCTGGAAAGCCTGTGCTGCATTCTTGAGGCCGAAGGGCATCCTCAGGAACTTGAACAGGCCGAATGGGGTGATGACGGCCGTTTTGGGGATGTCCGCGGGGTGTACGGGGACTTGGTGGTAACCGCGCACCAGGTCGACTTTGGAAAAGATGGTTCGTCCGGCCAGTCGGGCCGAGAAGTCCTGGATGTGTGGCACCGGGTACAGATCGGGGGTGGTGGCGTCGTTGAGGCGGCGGTAGTCCCCGCAAGGGCACCAGCCTCCGCCGGGCTTGGGGGCGATGTGGAGGGGCGAGGCCCAAGGGCTGCTGGAGCGGCGGATGATGCCGAGTTGTTCCATGTTGGTAAACTCGGCCCGCGCGATTTCCAGCTTGGCCGGGTTGAGTCTGCGGGCGTGGGCAGAAACTGGGGGGCCGGTGGTGGGGATATAGTGTTCCACACCGTGCTTGGCGGCTTTGGCCGAAAAGGTCGGGTTAGTGAGGGCGGGAAACTCAGCTAGGAGTGCCGAGTAGTCGTCTGTGGCTCTGGCGAGGCAGTAGGTCGTCGGGCCGGCCGAACGGGCCGGGGTAAAGGCGCCGGGGATGGGGGCCATAGTGTTGATGTCGACGAGGCGGTGCCTCGGAATGTCGACAAGGAGGCCGTGGGCGCGTAGGAAGTCGGCGCCAATGAGTGGGCAGAGGACCTTGGCTGTCAGGAACTCCCAGCGGTAGCGGCGGCCTGCGAGGTCGAGCGTGACCATGCGGGTGCCATATGTGCGGATTTCAGAGCCGTTGGCTGCAGCCAGTGTGATACCCCGTGTGCCGCGTTGGATCTCGAGGGTAGAGGCGGGGGTGATGCTGTGCTGGGCCCCTGTGTCGCACAGAAATCGGCGGTTGGTTCTGTCGTCAGTGACGTACAGTAGGGGCTCCTTCTGCCCCGTGGCCATCGCGGGGGCCGGTGCGGGGGGGGGTTTGAAGGAACACGGTGGCGTGCAGCGTTGAGCCCTAGCGCCAAAACGGGTGTGGTAGTAGCAGTGACCCGGAGTGGTAGAGCGGTCGGGCCTAGCGGCCCGGGAAGACCGCGTGGTCGTTGCCGTGAGGTCGGGCGCGACGTCGCGAGCGGCCTGTGCAGAGAGCAGCCGGTCGGCCTTTTCGGCTATCTCATTCAGGTCCGTGGAGTCAGACTCCACAAGGAGCGGGCGGATGCTGGCGGGGAGCTGCCGAATGAAAAGCGTGCGAAAAAGGGCGCCGGGATTTTTGTCGTCGGAGAGGGACAGCATGTGGGAAAGCAGGTCTGATGGTGAAGCATCACCAAGGCCGGGGAGGTCCAGGAGTTGGCAGTGGTGCTGGTAAGAGGACGTTTGAAATTTTTTAAGTAGCGCAGCCTTCAGATGCTCGTACTTGCCCTCCGTTGGTGGATTCTGCAGCGCTGCCCAAACCTTGGGGACTGTAGCGTAGGTGAGCGAGGCGACGAGGTAGTTGTACTTCGTGGCGTCGACTGTAATGCCTTTCAGCCGGAATCTGGACTCAGCTTGAACGAACCAGGCTTCGGCGAGGTTCTCCCAAAAGTCAGGTAATTTAACCGTGACTACGTTTGTATCCGCCATGCTAGCTTAGGATTCGTCCTGAGCGTCGGGGTCACCAGTGTTGAGATACCGCGGCAAACGTGGGAGTCGAGACAGAGCTATTGAAAACACAACTGCTTTATTCTGACCACATGGCAAACAGGAACTAGAAAAGCCCGCACATCCACTTAAATACTTCCCAGACAGGAAGTGCTCCCGGCAGCCTGTCCCTGCGGGAAACAAGTTGCTGGAGGAAAGGGCCCCCGGCTGGGGGCTTCTGCTTAGACTGTCTGTGCCGCCGTGAGCGGATTATGTCCAGTGGTGGCGTGTCGCCACATAGCAAATAAAAAGCAATACAGTACTTAACTTTCATCAACACTTTAAGATATTTCCTGAAACTAAAATAACTAAAGCATTGGAATTCTTAAATTCATTTACACACTCCTTACACTGAGTGGTTCTACATGGAACACATCTTTGCCCTCCACCATCCCCCCTCCTATACAGAGTTCTATCTCACCACAGTGACAGCGAAGCAGTGACCTAACCTAAACACATAGTGAAAATACCAGGTTGTAGCAGCTTTTTATACCTCAGATCAAAAGCAGAGCTTTCACAATGGGAAATATCTCAGTGGAAATCCCAAATCCGTTCCCAGCAGGCTGGTAATCAATATTAATTATTTCTATCACTCCAGGTGGATGAGATGAGGAAAGCAGTCTGAATGAATTGTTCACTAAGTCTGGCTCAGGGTTGTTGGAGCATGGAAGGCTTTGCCACAGGGAATAATTGAGGCAGACACAATTGCACCTTTTATGGGAAAATGGGACAAACACTTGAAGTGGAGTAAATAATAGGGCTATAGGAGAAGAGAGAAACAGTGAGATCAGTTTTGGATTGCTCTAGCTGGCACAGATACAATAGACCAAAGGACCTCCTTCTATGCTGTAAAATGCTACGGTTAAATTAAAAGATATAACAAAGAGATACTTTATAACATGACATGGGACAGAGTCCGTCTGCCATAATGCCAACCCAGAATATAAAGAGTTAATATTTCTCTTGTTTACCATTTGTAGTGAATTTGTAAACACAAGTATAAAGAAAGTCTTTACGATTTGTCTACCAAAAGCAAAAAGAATAAATGTTTCTCCAAGCAGAGATGCTTAGTTGAGAAGGCAAATTCTAGATAACTCTTCCTTTGTTCAAAATGTCTTCTGTATCAACAAAATACAGCTGATAATAAATACTAGCACAGGTGTACAAGTGAGTCTTGCTATTATCATCAAAGTCAATTAAATATTTAGAGATACTGATCATATTTGTGGCTGTTTAGGACAATTTTTTATTCTTATATTCTATATTTGCAATATAAATTTTGAGCAAATTTACAATTTATGACATGACAAGTATGGAGATCTGAAAATAATTCATATCTCCACACTTATCATGTCATAGTTGTTACTTGTAAAACATAAAGAAATAGTGCAATCCTGCATGACATACTGAGACTTGTACATGGAAATGTATCTTTAGGTGTACCCACCCATGCACCTCTTCCACTAGGGCCTGAAGGCTGCTGGGATTGCGAATCACCTTGTCCAAGAAGCTGACAATTTCTGTGAACTTTGGCCTGTGATTTCGTTCCTTTTGCCAGCAATGAAGCATGAGCTGATGGAGAGTGGCTGGGCACCCCATTGGAGAAGGGAGTCGATAGCCTTCTTCTATAGATAAAATGACCTAAAAGAACAGGGTATGGAAGGAGGAGAGAACAGTTTTGAAAAAGATACTTCAGAAATGTAATTCTATTGGAATGTCCGTATAATATTAGCAAGCTATAAGACCAAAGCATAGTCAGTTTGTTTTCATAATTATATACGTTCAATACTTTCATATTGGTTATAAGAATGAGGTGGGGCAGCATGGGATACAGAGTATTACAACTGATTCTCATGTTACACCTGAAGGTATTGGGGTAGACTTTCCACTTTGGGCTCAATCGGCAAACTGGGCGACAATTGCACTTGATATTGTGCCGTTTTTCTGAAGTGAAGTTATGGTTCAAGTTTCCCGCCCAAACTTATTTGCATAATCACAAACATAAAATCTTAGGGGTTAGTAATTAAGATTACTGTCTAGGCGGCGAAGGTGAAAATGACCCCAAGAGGTCTTTTATGCCTCCTTACTGAACCATTGCTTACTTAAGCAGACCTCTTTTGATACACCCTCGAGGGAGCCATGTGGTCTGTAGGCTTTGATGGAAGGGTACAGCCCAGCTGCTGGTCTTCCCCTTTGATGTAGCCTTATCATGCATATCTGTTTCATTTTCTCTTCCTCCTGCTCTTGTTCTATAAGGACATGTATGGGAGTGTCCATCATGAACCCTATGGTAAGGGTTCCATGACAGAAGGGTGGGACGGAAAGATTTCCCTGCCTTAAGCTGCTGAAGGGCACCTTGCAGTTTAATGAGTTGCACATCTCTAAACAAGTAAAATATGTTGTTACATAACTGACAAAATTCACTGTATGAATAACTTACATCTTGGTTGGACATCTCCCAGTAAGGTCTTTCCCCATATGACATCACTTCCCACATTACAATCCCATAACTCCACACATCACTTGCTGAAGAGAACTTCCTGTAGGCGATTGCTTCAGGAGCAGTCCATCGGATAGGAATTTTTCCACCCTGTACCAAGAAAGAAGTCCATGTGAGTTATCTGTATAATTGGGCGGGTTCTACAAGACACTTGCTTTCTTATTCCACTTAAAGCCTTGTCTACATTGTTATTAAATTAACAGCTTGAAAAAGTCTTGTTTTACAATTAATAATTCTTGGGCGATTTTGGTCATGCACGCGTGTGCCTAAAGGTGTGAAATAACAGTGCTGAGGAATAAAGTAGATTTAAACAAGCTCCAGTAAAGCCTAGTCCAGGTTACATACAATGCAAGAGTTTAGTGGAATTCTTCGAGGTGGTAACTAAGTTGGCTGACGGGGGCAATCAGCTAGATAAATAGACCAATGCCAGAGTCCCATTGCAGGTGGGATTGTTGCTCCTGAAATACAACATACACTGCTAGCATACCTGACCTAACCTTATGAGGTCAGGTTGTGTAAATCCATAGAATGCATTCCCAGCACACATTGGGAAAGACATTGGGAGATACATAGGGAGAGCACTTGAGGGGGCGGGTGGGTGGGGGTTGGGAAGGTGTAACACGGCTGCTGGGAAAGATTAAAGGGATGTGGACACTTAAAAGGTAAGTGGCTACATAGGGGAGAAAGAGAGAGGCTGGAATGTTTTATATATTTACCAGCCTATCCAAAGGTTTTATGGGATGATGGGGACGAAGATAGAGCAGGCCAAAATAAAATTAAGTCGAGTCAAATGTCAAAGTATGAAATGTAATCTCTGGGCAAGTGATGCAGTCCCCACCCCCATTAAATGGCTAGTGAAACTTTGCATGCATGAGGTGGGAGTTAGAAGGATTTGCCCTATTTGATACGCGATGGCACACCCTTGTACAAGACAACAGTGCACCATTCCGGCCAGAAGGTGGTGGCCAGGCTCAATACTATGCACAGTTTGTGCAAGACCTGGGAGCAGATGTGGAAGAAGACTGCGTACCTTAATGAATCTAGCACTCAGCCTTGGCCAACGGTAACAGCCTTCTATCTCCGAGTCTGAAGGTTATGCTTCAATCTCTAATTCTGGACTTGAGCTGACACTTCACTGCAGCACTAAAGTAGCACTGTATTGTCGGAGATGCTATCTTTCAGATCAGACATTAAACTGAAGCCCTGTCTACCTGCTCAAGTGGCACTATTCAATGGAGAGCAAGAGAAATCTCTCAGTAGCCTGCCAACATTCATCCCTTAACCAAAGCCACCAAAAAACAGATTCATTGCCCCTTCATCGCATTGCTGGTTGTGGGGCCTTGCTGTCTGCAAATTGCAAAAGTAATTGGCTGTAAATTACTTTAGGACATCCTGAGGATGTGAAAGGTGTTATATAAATACAAGTTCTTTCTTTGCAAGGTTTGAATATTCGTCTGTATCATGTACCTATTAGGCTGCCTAAAATTGCATGCTGCAAAATCATAGATACTAACCTAGAAAACTAGCAAAAGTTGACCAACAGTTTCAGAAAAGCTGACATAGCTCTAAAAAGCAGACACCTTGCGTGGTCCTTATTATAAACCAATGACTTGTGAAAACAAGCAATTACATGGGCCTTGTAAATTAAGCTGTAGGTCTATCCAACTTGTATAGGAGAGAAGAAAACATAAGCACATGAAAGCCTGAAAAGGAAATCCAAATATTGAAGGCATAAAATTGGTGGTACATTTCTGGGGAGGATCCCATGAGCAAGATTCCCAGAAAGCTTAAAATTTTTATATTAAAAATGGTGCATTCTATTTAATTTTCAGCAGTTTTACAATTAATAGATTTTTAATCTGAAGAAAGTAAAACAAAGTGACATTTGAATTTTCAACCAACTGACCAGATCGTCACTTCAACAGTCATTCTCCCACATCCAGCTGTGTTTCCCCAGTTTAAAGAATCCCCACCCTTTCACAGCAACACTTTCCTCCTCCTCCAACCCTTCCACTTCATAATGGGACTCTTCTCTCTACTGCTCAATGCAAAATGGCCTCTTCTCCCCTTCAACCCAGCTCAAGCTGGTTTTCATCTTTCATCTCTCCCCACTTCAAGCTGATACTCTTTTCCCCTTCCAACCCTCTCAGTTCAAGCCGTCACTCCTTTACCCTCCAGGTTGTGGTGACACGCTTTCCTCTCCTCAGTTCAAAATGACACTCTTTCCACCCGAGCCTTGTCATTAATGCTGGCACTTACTCTTCATTCCTCATCAGTTAATGCTGGTGTTCTCCATCTTTCATCATCCTAAAGCACCACCTCGCTCCCCATCAATTCCATCCATCTCCCCTCTCCGTTCATTCCTATTCATTGCTCATTCCCCTTCTCTATCCCCTTCAATGTGATCCATTGTCCCCCATCCTGTTTCTACCCATGTTGAGCTGCCAATGGACTGGAGTGGGGCACCCCTCTCCTTAACATTCCTCCTGCAGCTAAAGTCAGTGATTCTCCCTGTATGCCATAAGCGAGAACTTCTCACAAGAATTCCCATCTACAATGTACAGCAGCTATGATTGCTGCCACTAGCAGCATTAATAAGAGCGGGGCCCCGGTCTGGTCCATTAGTAGCTGTACTCAGATAGGAGTGGGGGAACCGAGAAACAGAACAGTGGCAGTACTGATTGGAAAGAGCTTCATTTACTCTGATTTTTATCAGCAAATACTGACATGATAACCAGTCCTCAAAATGCTGTATGTCAGCATGAAGTACGGATGGTTGGAATATATGCAAAACTTTACCATATCATAGAGGTTCACAGCACAGAACAAAGCCCTTTGACCCTTGCTCCTTACTGTCAACCTGCTTTGTATTTATGGTTTGCCAATGCTAAACCCTCATACAACCTTACAATTATTTCATTGCATCTCATGCATACCTACATTTCATCTGGGCACACATTCAAACTGCAACTTTCAATTGAAAGCCTTACCACACTTGTATCTTCCAAGGACTTCACAAACAAAATAATAATATCACAAATATAGTTACTTACTGACACCCAGGTTGAGCTTGAGGTTGGGCATATAGCAGCCATCAGTGACCATTGTACTTTGGGAAATGCAGCACTGTGATGACATCAGGTAGCTGTGGGAAAGGCGATGAAAGTTCCGGCCATGCTGACTGATGCATCAGTCACTCTTTGATACATATGTGAGCAGAAGATTAACTGATGCTGCAATGCTTTCTGGGAATGAGCTCCAGGTCTGGCAGTTGAGGGCAGTGATGATCTTATTAACTACTGGCACAGTCATCCCAATGTTGCAATGTAGCTGCAGATGTCAAAGCTCTGTCTTTGTTGACCTGGAGAAAGCCGAGGCAATTGACCTCAGTCGCTGGCAGGTAGGTATGCCAAGGTCTGGAGTTGTGGCCTGGCACATGCTAATCTGACCGGCATGCATTCTTTCAGCCTATACATCCTCAACCATGAAAGACTATGGGGGAGCAATTCGGTATCGCCCTGTTTGGAGCGCTATTATCGGCCGGGTGCAAAGTTTAGCGCCTGGCGCGAATTATCGCCTCCGCCTGCAAAATTGCCCTCTATTGTCCCTGGAGGTGATTGGAGCGCTAAATCAGGCGCTACACACCTCTCTTAAGGTGCTAACGTCGAGGAGCGAGGCGCTACCTCAGAGCGCTGCTGAAGCTCAGGTGATGTCAGTTAGCAATGGAACACAGACAGACTGGCACTGGCCAGTTCTTAAGGGGGAGGGTTCATGTTGCTGGCCAGCCACACCCTGCTCATTGCAGCCTTGAATCTCGGCCTGGAGAGGCCTCTAAAGCAATTATGCTGGAACCACTAATGGATAGGCCTAGGGAAAGAGCTCAGCGCTTCAGCGACCAGGCCTTAGTGGCTCTGGTTGGTGCTGTGGAGCGGCGACGGGCACTGCTCTACCCACAGAGTGGCAGGAGGCCATTGCCCCGTGAATACAGAAGACTCTGGAGGGAGGTGGCTCAGCATGTCTCCTCCAGGAGCCTGGTGCCGAGGACCCACACCCAAGAAGTTCAACAACCTCACTCGAGTGGCTGCTTTTCAATACCTCTGCATCACTCCATCTCAACTTCACTCTGTGCCCAGAGGGTTTAAAAACCCCAAATTCCCAACACTCATCCAAGACCTATGGCCATCTCATAAAACACACACGCACATTCCACACCTTGCATACATTAAGGGCTTTTCAACTATGGGAGGCACATCAGGCAAGCACATGGCTGCATATTCACTCAGACGCTGTCCTTTTTCTTGCAGGCCAAGCTCTCTCATAACAAGCGGGAGCAACGCACAGGAGGAGGACCAGCTGACCGACACCCTCAGCAATTTGGAGGCGCGTGTGCACAGGATCGTTGCCAGCCAGGTCATAGTTGCCATGGCCGCTGGAGAGGTCGACCCCCCTTGGGGACAGCAATGGTATGTTCATCAGCTTTCTCTCCTCTCTCATTCCACTTGCCCCTCACAACAGCAGCCTTTTACACTTTCAATCCAACTTACTAACTCTCTCCAGTCCTTCCTCCCTTACTGCCCCCCTGTCCTCACACTAAAGCCACTCTTGTACCTCCCTGCTTTCAGATAGTGAACCACCAGCTGATCAGCCTGTCCCTCAAACTACCAGTGGCAGCGACGCCCTAGGCGAGGAGGAAGAGGAAGCCGGAGCCTCACCACCTGCGTCTCCCGAGGGAGCCCATTCCGACACTGGGACCATGCCTTCCCTGAAGGGGAGCAGGGGGTTAGGGTCTGATGAGGGCGAAGCTCCGGGACCCAGCAGGCTGCAGCAATGCCATGGGGGTAGGGAAGCTCGGGGGCCAGCTCCCCGGAGGGCGAATAGGCAAGTGAGTCCTGCTGCACAGGACTCAGATGAGGACCGCGCCATCACGGCCATGAATAGCCAGGTCTTGAGCATGCACACTGAGCTCATGGGTGCAATGGCAAGGGTGCCCGAAAGCATGGATGGACTGGCTAGGAGTGTGGAGCAGTCTACTACAGCACAGGCCGACGCAACGCAGTGGCTTAATGCTGCAATTCAGTCATTGGCTGGTGCCATCCAGTCTCAGACTGCTCTCATGTAGTCTCAGATTGATGTCACGCAAGCACTGACTGCTGCCATCCTCTCTGGGTTGGCCACATTGCCCCGGGGCTCTCACGGTGCCGCAGCAGGCCAGCAATCTGTGCTTGAGCAGATTGCGCCGGATGCTGAGGTACTGCCCCATGGGAGTGCCAGTGTGTTGGTCTAGCAGGAAGGTACTGTCCTCTCTCAGGATGACAGCATTCCTGCTCCCACCACTGTCACTTCCCCCATTGCACTTGCCATGGCCTGCAACACAGCCAGCCCAGACTGCTGTCGCCCATGCAGAGATGGTACCGTCTGCAGCCGGGCCCTCTAGGCCCAGAGCTGGTCGAGGGCAACCTTCAAGGGCATCTGCAGTCTCTGGATCCAGCATTGAGCAGCCTTCCACCAGCCATTGGTGCCCCATTACGGAGGAGCAGTAGGGTGGGAAGGGGGGAAATGCGCAAGGGATGGAGATCACCCTCGAAGGGCCACCAGTAGGAGGCCTAAAGAAATGGTGGGAATGTTTGTGGTAAAGATTGAGGCTCATGTGACTACATTTGTTTACTGTTTTGCCGTTTATCTCCATCTTGAGAGAACCAGTTCTGTTAGTTCATGATTTGTTGTGTTGGTTTCTAATTGTTTGCCCTGAATAAATGACACACAGAGAGTTTGTTAAATAAAAAAGTTTTTGTATTCAAAATTTACATGTTTGGCCTTTGGAATCATTGCTGCTTTGGCCGGCTATGGGGGTTGCGGGTTGCTTTCCATGATGTTGTTCTCCATGCCAGACGCCATCTTCTGAGTAGGGGCCTAGAAGCGTCTTCTTATAAGCTGTTCATGGACGGCCCTTGCACTGGCAACATTGTGGGCCTCCCTCCCACCTTGGTGCTGCTGCTTATCATCCTCCTCCTCTTCCTCCTCCTCCTCCGGTGGTGCACCAATCCCTGGTGGCATTGGCTGGGTCCTCAGGATTGCCAGGTTGTGAAGCATGCAGCACACAACTATGAACAGGGTGACTTGCTCAGGAGAGTACTGCAGGGCTCCTCCTGAGTGGTCCAGACAGCGGAACCGTTGCTTGAGCACACCGATCGTCTGCTCAATTATGTTCCTGGTGGCGATATGGCTCTCATTATACCACAATTTGGCAGGACTGTTGGGGTTACGGAGTGGTGTCATCAGCCAGGTGCAGAGTGGATAACCCTTGTCCCCGAGGAGCCATCCACTTGGGTGATGCGGAGCCTGGAAAAGGTCTGGCACACCAGTCTGGCGCAGGATGAAAGCATCGTGGCTGTTGCCAGGATAGCGGGCATTGACGGCGAGTATCAGCTGTCTGTGGTCACAGACCAATTGCACATTTAAGGTAGCCCTTGCGGTTTCGGAAAACCTCTGCATTTTCATGTGGTGCCCGCAATGCCACATGCATGCAGTCAATGGCGCCCTGCACCATGGGGAAGCCCCATCCTAGCAAAGCTACATGCGTGTTCATGCTGTGTGGCCCGGGTCATGAGGAAAGAGATGTACTGGTGTCTCCTTTTATAGAGGGCATTTGTCACCTCCCGGATACAGCAATGGACAGCGAACTGGGAGATATTGGCGATGTCCCCAGTAGAAGCTTGAAAGGAGCCGCTGGCATAAAAATTCAGAGCCACTGTGACCTTCACTGCCACTGACAGAGACATCCTGGTCCGCAGATCTGGTTGCAACAGGTGGCAGAGTTCAGTGACCAACTCCTTGCTGAAGCGCAGCCTGCGCAAACACTGCTCCTCAGACAAATGAATGTAGGAGAATTGTTCCCAGAATACCCTGGGAGGGTAAGGTCTCCTGTGCAGAGGCCTGTTGGCTCTCCTCCCTCTGGCCATGTTTGCCACTCTCTCTCTGTGTCTCTCCTGCCTCCGATTCTGCAGGTGCAGGACAATGCCCCGATTCAGTGCAGCCCCATAGTCTCTTCTAAATCGCTGGAATGAAGGTCAAATCAAAATAAACCTGCAAAGTGATGCTCAGGACCCAAAACTCCTTCACACAGCGATGAATCTCTCAGAAGTCTCTCTCCCTCTCAGAATGCATGGTACAAAAATTTTGCCAACGAGAAATGGCAAGAAGCGGCATCCTTTAAATAGCGCTCTCCTAGCCCCTTCCCGACTGCAAAATGTTCCCCTCTACCTGTGGTTGCTAGCGGCAGGCGGAAAGGCAGGGGGTGCGACTCAATATCCGGTCCGGGGCGCTACCGGGGCGTTGCATGCTCGACTGACGTCACGATCTGCGGGCGCAGGAGATCGTGGTGGTAGTGTTTAGCGCCACCGCAAAATGTCTGGTCAATTTTGCGAGCGGCGCAAACATCACCGCGCTCGGGCGCTAACTTCCTAGCGCCCCGTTAACGCCCCCCGGAGGCGCTAATGGGAGGTGCAAAGCAACGGAATTTTCCCCCCTATATGTTTGTATTTTTAAAAACAAACACATTAAGGAATAGAAATAAACTCCTATTTTTTTTAAGAAGAAAATGAATAAAAAAATCAGAAGCATGTCTAGTAGAAACAGAGTATTAATATCATGCATCGACAGAAATAAAGACATCACTCACTTTCTTGTCTACATAAAGGGGTAGATTTTTGCTTTCACTGCCTGGGCAATAATCTGGCAGAGCAGATCTTCAATGAATGAAAATTGGCTGGGTGGGGTTTAGAATGGGTGGCTGATGTGCTCTGCCAGATTACTGCCCGGGAAGTGGATGGAAATCTATCCCATAGACTTTAAAACAGAAGGTTACTTCTTATGCTTTGAAAGATCACCGTTTCAAAAGTAATCTAACTTCTCTGCTGGTGGACACAAACTGAAACACATCACTCTTCTGCTGGTGGCCGTGCTTTCAGCTGCCGAGGCTCTGAGCTCCCTACACATCGCCGCCTCTCTAGCTCTCTCTCTCCCTTTAAGACGCTCCTTGGTCACCTGTCCTAATATCTCCTTATGTGGCTCAGTGTTAAATTTTGTTTGATAATCACCCCTGTGAAGCGTCTTGGGGCGTTTTACTATGTTAAAGGCGCTATATAAATAGAAGTTGTTGTTGTAGAAAGATGAAACTCACTTTTTCTCAGGATAACAGGCTTTCCATAGAAACACAATCCAAACACTATTGAGGTTACACTGAAAAAAAAGGCTGCATTTTTATTATCAATATTAAATGTATAGCCAGTCTTTGACCATGACTTTCAGATGAGATGTAAAATCGATGTCCCGTCTCCCCTCTCAGGTAGATGTAAAAGATCCCACAGCACTATTCGAAGAAGAGCAGGGGAGTTCTCCCAGCGTCCTGACCAATATTTATCCCTCAACCAACACCTAAAACAGATTATCTGCTCATTATCTCATTGCTGTTTGTGGGAGCTTGCTGTATGCAAATTGGGTGCTGCATTTCCTATATTATAACAGTAACTACACTTCAAATGTAAAGCGCTTTGGGACGTCCTGAGGTCATGAAAGTCGCTATATAAATGCAAATCTTCCTTTTTCTGTTTACGGCACAGGGGCAATGTGAAATCTGCGGCACCTGAGACTTGCCATTCTGGTTTTCTATAATATTTCCCACCTTGGAATCCTACTGTAGCCAGCTGGTCTGATCACTGAACTCGTGGCTTTTCCTTTGTGAAATACCATGTGTAATCCTGTGCTTTATCCCCTCACATGCTTTTTAGCAATACAAACTATAAGTTAAAAATTAAACACAGATCAATTTCTTGTCACAATCCTCCTGCAGCCCTTCGCAGTACTTGTCATAATCTGCTATACTCCCAATTTGATGTCATCAACATATGTCAATATCAATCCTCAATCCTGATCATTTCTGGATGCATTATTAACAATATTAACACAAGTTGCCCCAACACAGATCCATGTGGAATGCCACTCACTACATCTTTCCAGTTTAGGAAACCTCCTTTTGCCCCTACAGCTTTCTGCCCTCAAACCATCTCTCTATCCATGTGGCCACATTTCCCTTAATTCCGTGTGTCATTACCTTTGTCAAAAATCTCTTATGTTGTACTTTTTCAACTGCTTTTCAAAAACCCTGTATGTGACACCCACACCATTTCATTGAATTCAGAATAGCTTTGTCTGTGGATTTCTGCCCAATGGAAGATGGATTGAGAATGCTTAAACTCATTTTACTCCTGACCTTTAACACCCATGAGCGAGAGGAGATCTTTATCCTCTCTGCATGACTGAATTGAAACCAAATCCGAGAAGTGAAAGGACGGATTGTCAAACTGTATGAACTCTGGAACTCCTGGATCTAAAACAAACATAGAGCTATTTTGTCAGTATTTCAGTTTCTACCTATTTTTGACATATTGCAGTATGTATAGTTAAGTATTGTTGGTATTGATTTTCACTGGGATTATGTTGCATAATGACAAAATTATCCCTGTTTAGAATTTTCCAGCAAACTCTGCTGAGCTGACAAGCAGCTCTACTAATGGGATGTCTGTCATATCCTTTACTTAAGAGAAGTTGCTGTTGCTGCAAGAGAACTGTGGGGGAAAAATGTTTTTAACATACCAGGTAATGAAGGGTATTTCTGCTAATGCCAAGGGAAGGAATAAAGAGTAGAAAGATTTTAAGGTTTGTTATTTCTCTACGGTTTGGTTATAAAAAGAAATAGGAAGAAGACAGAAATATCAAAACAGTCCCTCGACTCATTATAACATTTTGTCATCTATTATATAAAACAAGCCCAAAGCAAAGCATGACACTAATGGAGTTATAAATATCACACTGGAGCTCTCTTATACAGGTTTTTTTTTGTTATAGCTTTAGTTTCATTTTTTGCTCCGATGAATAATATTTGGTTGAGTGAAAAGACTATATTGAAATGTCAAAGTTTAGTCATGCAACTTAATCCTACGTACCCTAGTTATTCTGCTCTTACCCATATGCTCATCAATAAGACTAAAAAGTTCATATCTAACATTGTGGAATACTTCAGACTATCAACCAAAATTTATGCTTTTTCAATGTTGGAAATAATTTTGATTATCTAGCTATTAAAGTTATTCAAATTCCACCCAAGCTAGCTATAACATAAACATAAAAAGCCCAGTGTTAATATTATACATATTTCATTAATGGTTATGGTAAATGTTACTAGCTGTGTAATGAAACAATTATTTCCGAAATTCTTAACATTAAGACTGTAATTTCCTTTATCCGATAAGGTATCTGGAATCTAATCGCAGACAAGCTGGACTAATTAAAACAATTCATCAATCTGAATGAACAAACTTGACAGGGTAGCAGGCATGAAATCCCTCCTGCCATCGTGAGTGCAAAATGGTATTTTGGTAAAATTATTGAGAGGAGGAATTTCACCCCCAAGATCTTTTAATTTCTAGAAAAGTAAGCAATTTTGAAAAGATGTAGACCAAGCATTAGAGGCATCCATATGCTTTTATAGTTGTACAATATATGGTATATTGGGCATATGCTTTAAATATTGGCCTGTATTTTCTGATGCATACGGGTGTGTACGCGCCCGTAGGAGCCTCGCAAGTGCAGGTTTCAGGCATGCGAAGCACATGCGCTGAAAACCGGCACTTCTGATCTGTCAAGAATCCTCTTGACAGATCCTCCGCCTACCCTGGAGAAGGGCCTCTGCGGGGGGAGAGTTCCGCTTTCTGCAGAACCTTCACCCGCTGAAAACCTTTAAATATCTTACGCCTGGTAAAAGCAGGTGTAAGGCCTGCTTTTACCAGCAAAACAGTTTAAAAAAGTAAAAAAATAATTTTTTTCACTCATTTATAATTTAAAAATACTTTTTAAAAAAGGTAAGTTTATTTTTAGCCCCGTAAAAAACTATTTTTTTCAAAAAATTAAATTTTGTTTAAAATATTTAATGTAATTTTAACTAATTTTAAATACGTGATTAAAAAAAAATGTATTTAATGTTTTAGTGTGTTTTAAGAGTGATCCCCATTCATACTTTTGACAGGTCTATGTGGAGAGACCTGTCAAAAGTGTGAAGGGGGATTCCCTTCTTTGATTGGTTCCCCATGGCCCACGTGATCCCAGGGATGCTTGCGAATTGCCTGCGCCCCTGGGATACCTGGGCCTCTGCGCGCGGACCAGGAGAGGAGAGGCCCAGGAGCGGAAGTGTCGGGACCTACGAAGCCTGCAGGTAAGTTCGTAGATTTTTTCCAGATCGCAGGCATCCGCATGCAGGAAGCCTCCGATCGGAAAATCCGGGGCATTATTTTATTTTGTGTGTGTTTATAATACACATCCCATTTACTCATGCCTCAAGCAGTGAACAAGCAAGTGCTAGTATGAAGTCTGAAATATGGAGATATTGTTCATGGTTCTTTTGTCTAAGACCTCTCTGACTTTGGGTTGCGCCACCTAACACTCAAGTGAAAATAAAATCATCACACGTACCAGTAAGTGGAATGGAATATACTGCTTTTGATTTTGGCAGGCAAGCACTATTTTCTGGATAACCTGAGGTAAAGAGACTTACTGCGATGGAGTAATTTTAAATATGCAACCATTTCCATCCAAGTGTGGAGTATTGATTTTGGTCCTAAAGACATCATAGAACCCCAATCTGCATGGAACAATGAAGCTCTTGCCTGCTTTCGGTGGGAACACTGGCTGTTTAAATTGAGGGCCACTCAAAAACTGCATCTAGCAGGCCTTGGCCGGGAAGTCAGCAGTAAGTTTGCTTTTACTATTTTTGTCTGCTCCCGCCCCAGTCACACAGAAAAAATGGGGTGGCAGAGAGACAGAAATTTTCCCCCATGAGTATAAGTTCCTCCAGTAGCACACTGCTTAATGTGTTTGTATAAAAATTCATTTGGATGCTGTTTAATGCACTCACTAATCAATTATTTTAAATAGGTGGGTGCTTATAATCAGGAGGCTGAGTGTGAGAGCACTTGGTCTTCATTTTGACAAGTTTAAGTTTCCAACTTAACACCAACAAGCTGTGAACATAACTCCAGCAATCCTGAGAACATCTTCACATTCTGCTGTAATTTCAACATAGCTCCATGGAGTTCACACACAAAAATACTGAGCTTTGAACCCAACCAATGGTAGATATAAATCTGTTCAGTTTACACAGCAAGACACTTGAGTCACGGATCTTCTAATCTCAGTGCACTGCGGGGAGGGAGGGGGGCTTGTCTAGTAACAGACAAATATGAGGCCCGTGTCTTTGCCTTAGTTTCCAAAGAAGACAGTTCTGTCACCAGGACCTGTCAAGCTTGTGAACTTTTATCTTCTGACATTCTATAGGGTAAACTGCAGTTATGCTGTTTACTCCATCTGTTACAAAGCATAGCAAGAGGTTGGAAGCTGTAAAAAAAAAGGTACAGACTAAGGAACACTGATAGGGACAGAACTTATAAACACCTTCAGAATATGATAATTTGCTTATTATAAGGAGAGTGGAGCTATTTTCTGGAAAACCTGAGGTAAAGAGACTTAAGAAAAATTGTGCATGCTGAAAATTTGAAATAAAATCATAATGGGGTCAATTTTCTGGCAGCCGTCGGGCGGCTTTTCATGCGGCCGGGGGCCGAAAATCGCCGAAAAAGCGGTTCGGGACCCCCCCCCCCCGCCTGATTCCCCGCCCCGTCCGACTTTCGGACTGCTGTTTCTCCGCGACCCGCTTCAGTCCCGGCCGCCGCTGGCGGGACTGGTCGTCGGGACCCTAATGACCAATAATTACCTTGTTGAAGTAGATTTTCCGGGGCCGTTGTGACTTTGGGGCTTTCCCCACATCAAACACGCCTGTGGGGAACCCCGCTGATGAGACCTGGCGTGAAGCTTGTCGGCTTGCTTGCTCTCAGCTGCAGGTCAATCGGAGAAGCTGCGATTTAAAGGGCCAGCACTTGTATGTTGAAGGACCTTATTGTTGCAGGTTTGGGGCTACTTCTTCAAGGCTTAGGCACAGCTGTGGAAGGTTGGAGCCTCACACACTTCTCCAATGCGATCTCCTGGGAAGCCCCTCTCACCACCCTCACTCAGCGCTTCCTCAGCGGAGGCATCTACGAGAAGCATGGGATGCCTTTTTCTCCTTCCCTTCTTGCCATTAGAGGATCTCCAGCAGCAGAGGCGGCAGCAGCAGAACCAGGAACAGCAGGATCAGCAACAGGAGCACCAGGCTGCTGCTCACTCACCTGAAGCTGCACAGGCCAGAAGGGGCGAGCGCTTGGAAGTGGCTTGAGAGCACCTTGCTGCGCTTTAGGGGGCCATGGGGGCCCGTTTCTGCACTGGCAGTCCTACTCAGAAGGACTTCCATGAAGATCTGGTTTCTCTGTTCAACAGTTGGCCAACGCTCCTCAAGAGATGTCATTCTCTTATGTGCACTCACCATGTTTTCCGTACCCTGGCGAGTTATCTCCTGCATGGAGGTTGCCAACCTTTCCATGGTGATGCGTTCATGTGCCAATGACTCCACAAAGGCTCTGCTCATGGTCGCTATGGACTCCTCCATTCGCTCCACACTCGCAGCGACCCTGGAGACAAAACCTGCCAGAGACTCCTGCATCTGTGCATGGAGATCCATAACCTCTTCTCTTGCGGATGGACCCAGAGGCAGAGGGTCGACATGCAGCGCAGCTGAGCTGAGCTGGCAGAGTCCTGCGCCCTCCGACGAGAATTCTCCACTGCTGTCCCTGTCTCCAGAATCTGCTGAGGCTCACCTGAGAGCTGTGAAACACCAGGTGACAACACTACTCTATGTCCCGAAGGTCCCTCCAAGGTGTGAGTGTCTGCGCTGGTGCTGTGTGCGCTTACTTCTGCTGACGCTGCGCCCTCAGAGGTTGGAGCTTCCTCTGAGGAGTCTGGCTGCACAGCCTCTTCCTCCTCCACAGTGAGGACGGGGGTTGTGGATGGTACTGTGGGGGATTAAAGGAAGGAGTTAGAGATGTAATGCCAAGGTTCTTCTGGTGACTCCCAGCGAGTTGGCATCTGCTGACACCTGCATCCATGCAGCATTGGTCTCAGTGGGAGGCCTCTTCCTCCCTGACCTAGGGAAGAGGACCTCCCTGTGGGCCCTAACCCCATCCAATAATGCCTGCAGTGAAGCCTCGTCGACTTTGAAGGCAGCTCGGGGTCTGGCACTGGCCACAGCTGCTGCAGGCTCCTCTGCCATCCTGTATGGTTCGTTTGGAAGCCTTCAGAGGATGCAGTGCTTGCTATGGACCTTGAAAGCACCACGAATGATGACATCATACTGTGGGGATTTCTGACTCGAATTGGACAATTAGCAAGGCTTCCCACATGCTGGGAATTAATTGGCCACATGAGGGAAAATTGCGTGGAGCTGGCTGACACTTTTTTACGTGTGTCAGAAACCCCACATTCGGGGAAACCCGACCATTTCCCACACAAGCCGAAAATCGGGGCCAATGTGTTCTTTGTTTTTACTTAATGTATCTGAAAGCCAGTCTGCACTTCATTCATAAAGAGCTCTTCATTGAGCTTCTAACAATTGTTTTAATTTACAATTTGCTACTGCAGATATCTTATGCTGCATATATGGAAGGGCTAACTGCAGAGATCAGTGAGGCCCAGGCTTCAACACCCAGTTGTGCTGCACCAGTTGGTGCAATAACAGGTGCCTTTTTAACAGCAACAGCATTAGTGAGTACTGTCCTCTTGCACTGTTGCTGACTTGTGGAAATCACAGCTTGGTGCACGCATACATTAAGCTCTGCTCAGTGACTCTGTTCATGATTGCGGATGAAAGTTTAAATAAAATTGCTGAAGGCATAGTGAGCTCTTTTATATCATTCAAAAGCTAAATACACTATAATGGACTACCCTAGTTCTCATAGAGTCATACGGCACAGAAGGAGGCCATTCGGCCCATTGAGTCCGTGCCGGCTCTCTGTAGAGCAATCCAGTCAGTCCCATTCCCCCAATCTATCCCCGTAGCTCTGCAAGTTTATTTCCCTCAAGTGCCTATCCAGTCTCCCCCTGAAAACATTAAGGGGGAAAAATTGGGTGAGTAGCGCCACCTGTTAGCGCCTAAAGAGGCAGTCAGTGGCTGTAGCGCCACTGGCTGCGCCTCCCGCGATATTCAGCAGGGGCGCTAATGGTGGCGTTAGCCATTAGCGCTGCGCCGCCACCGATGACGTCATTGGTGTGCGCAGAGCCCCATTCGTGCCCCGTTCACGATATTTGGTAGTGAACGCCGCAGTTGCGACGTTCGCTACCCACGCCCGGTTCACGGGGCCTTACTGTGCCGGCAGTGGCGCAAGTTAAGGTGGAGGTGCGGGGCGGCCGCCTTTTTTGGCGGCTGCCTGCCAGCACCTCTGTCCCCGGCCTCCTGAGCGCCCCCCCCCCCCGCGGCATTGCTGACTGTTTACTGAGAGCCCGGCACTTCTCCTTGGTGCCGAGCTCGTTTGCCGGCACTCGCGAGCGGGGATCGCGCTGTTGCAGGCCCCTCCCCCTTAACAGTGGGAGGAAGGCCTGCAGTACCGCAGCATGCCGTGCCGCAGCGTGTGGCACTGCGGAACGTTGCACTGCGATATTCAGTTTCAGCGCCCTAAGAGGGATGCGGAGTGCCTCGAGCCTCACCCCGTCTCCCTCTAGGGGCAATGGAACTGAATATCTGACGATCGCTAAAGCCTTGAACGCTGCGCTAAATCCTGCGCTCAGGTGACTTTTGCGCCACTTTGGCGCCCCAACCCAATTTCTAGGCCTAAGTGTCTCCGCTTCCACCACTTCCGTCGGCAGCGAATTCCAGGTCCTCACCACTCGCTGCGTAAAAAAAGTTTTTCCTCACTCTTTTCCTGTATCTCTTGCCCAAAACCTTAAATCTGTGTCCCCTAGTCCTTGTACCATCAACTAGTGGAAAAAGCCTTTTGCCGTCTAGCCTTTCCAAACCCGTCATAATCTTGTACACCTCTATCAAATCACCCCTCAACCTCCTTTGCTCTAATGAAAACAAATCCAGCTTCTCCAACCTGTCCTTGTAGCTAAGATCCCCCATCCTCGGAACCATTCTGGTAAATCTCCTCTGCACCCTCTCAAGGGCCTTCACATCCTTCCTAAAGTGTGGTGACCAGAACTGGACGCAATACTCCAGTTGTGGCCTAACCAGCGCTTTATAAAGGTTCAGCATAACTTCTCTACTTTTGTACTCAATACCTTTATTTATGAAGCCCAAGATCCCATATGCTTTGCTAACCACTCTCTCAATAAGTCCTGCCACCTTCAGGGACCTATGCACATTAACTCCCAGGTCCCTCTGTCCCTGCACACTCTTTAAAACTGTGCCATTAAGTGTATATTGCTTCTCCCTGTTCCTTCTGCCAAAATGCAGCACCTCACACTTCTCTGTATTAAATTCCATCTGCCACTTGTTTGCCCATTCTGCTAACCTTTCTATGTCCTGTTGCAGTCATCCTCACTGTTTGCCACCCCAAGTTTGGTGTCAGAGGCAAATTTAGAAATTCTACTCTGTATGCCAATATCCAGGTCATTTATATATATCAAAAAAAGCAGTGGCCCCAGCACTGACCCTTGGGGAACATCACAGTCTACCATCCTCCAGTCTGAAAAACAGCCATTTACCACAACTCGCTGTTTTCTGTCCTTAAGCCAATTCCTTATCCAAGCTGCCACTGACCCACCTATTCCATGAGCTTCAATTTTGTTAACCAGCCTTCTATGTGGTACTTTTTCAGACACATTCCGAAAATTCATGTAGACAACATCCCTTCATCAATCCTCTCTGCAACTTCATCAAAAAATTCAATTACATTAGTCAAACACAATCTGCCTTTTACAAATCCGTGTTGGCTCTCCTTAATTAGATTAAACGTCTTCAAGTGCCCCTTAATAATCAAGAAAAAAATTGTTGCTAAAACTTTATCCACCACGGATGTTAAAGTGACCGGCCTGTAGTTTCTAGGATTGTCCTTACACCCTTTCTTGAACAATGGTATCACATTTGCCACTTTCCAATCCTTAGGCACCTCCCCTGCATCTAGGGAAGATTGGAAAATTATGGCAAGCCTTTCTGCTATCTCCTCCCCAATTCCCTTAGCAACCTAGAATGCAAGCCATCTGGACCAGGCGACTTGTCCACTCTAAGCATACCCAACCTTTCTATTACATCCTGTATATCAATTTTCACCCCTTCCATTGCTTCTACCTTTTCCACTTCTACTGATATTTTGTCAGCATCCAATGACTCTAGGGGGTGATTTTGCCAATGGGAAGCTTTTGGAGGTGGGACTCCCACTTGTCGGGTTTCAGTCCCGCCTCCAACAACTTCTGGCCAACCCGCGTTATTTTCCCTTGATTGACCTTGTTAAGCCCGCCCAGCGAGATTAGCAGGCCAATTAAGGGAAAGCTGGTTTTTGACAATGTTTTTGACAGATGAATTGTCATCGTTTGACAGCTCTGTGAAGCAGTCAAACTGTGACATTCCCTGTAGTTTGATGAGGTCTTGAATTCAAGACCTCATCAAACTTCTTTCTTTTACAGAAATGAGATGGTTGTTGCATCTGAGAATGCAACAGCCATCTATCACCCCCAAAGCGGAGGTGCGAGACTCTCCGCATACATACCGACTGAAGCCTGCATGAAGAAACAAAGGTAAATACACTTTTAATAACACTTTGCACTTACCTCAGATGCTCACCTCTCCATTCTTGCACCCATCACTTACCTTCACAGCACACTTTTGCACCCCCCCCACCCCCCGCAGACCCACTACTCACCTCGCTGACCTGGCGGGTTTTGGAGCCGTCAGGAAGCCCGCACTTGTGAGGGCAAAAAGGGGATAATCCTATTTCCTGCCTGTTAACTGTAATGTATATACCTTTAAGGGGGGAACTACTTTTTACAGCTCATGTATACTATAGTACCGGCTGTAGTGTATGTACCTTTAAGAGACAACTACTTTTACAGCTCCTGTATACTGTAGTACCGGCAGTGACCACACCTGTATATAAGACTTGCGCATGCCTCTGTACCCCCAGTCTTGAGACTACCCGACTCCAGTAAATACCTGTTGATTGTTAAGTTACAGCATCCATGTGGTTATTGAAAGACATCATACTCTCAGAATCACGGATCTAACAGTGGCGACGAGTGTCGATTCGAATCTACCTGCAACTCTGCATTTCCCTTCGAGGATTCGCTCCGGGAGGGCGGTGGAAGAAAGTCGAGGCCAGAAACATGGGCGTCGACCACGAGCAACCGCCCAGTCGTCCGGCAGAGAGTGAACATCGCAGGGGAGGCTGTGGAGAGCCGGGCTTGGTTCCCCAGCCACGATGATCAGCAATAGACTGACGACAGGTACAGCGCAGACCCTTCCCGGACAGCGGCGGCTGGAGCCGACCGATGGCGGAGGGAAAGCCGAGCAGCGTCGACGGGGTAAGACAGAGGGTGAAGCGCACAGGGCGCAGCCGGTGGTTGAAAACCGAGCGGCGCCGAGGAAAAACAAAACAGAGAGAGAGAGGGTAAAGCAGCAGCCGGGTTCAGGACCGAGCGGCGGAAACGGGAAAGGCGCACAAAAAAAAAAAAAAAAACGTGCAGAGCACAGCCAGGGCTCAAGGGCTGAACAGTGTCCGCGGGGAGAAGAAGGGAGAGCGCGGGAGACGCCATTGAGCCGCGGAGAAGAAGGAAGAGCACGGGAGACGCCATTTTTAGAAGCAGCAGCGGAGAAGAAAGGCGAGCGCGGGAAGGAAGGAAAGCGCGGGAGACGCCATTTTGTGCCAGCGGAGAAGAAGAGGAAGCGTGGGAGATGCCATTTTTGACAGTTAAATCACACCCAGGGATGCCGAAGAGTGGCAGTATCTCTACGTTCGACAATGAAGTCGAAGATTGGGCGACATATGTGGAACGTATGGAGGTATATGCAGGGCGAATGAAGTGCCAGATGCTAGGAAAGCACTGGTTTTGTTAAATTCCATGGGTGCAAAAACTTATGGGTTACTGCGAAACCTAATAACCCCAGAGAAGCCTGTGGACAAGAATTTCGAAAACATAGTAGAAATCCTACAGGACCACTTAAACCCCACACCACTACTGATAGCAGAATGATTTAAGTTCCATAAAAGGAACCAACACAAAGATGAAAGCAATGCTGAGTACCTAACGGAACTGCGCAAGCTATCGAAACACTGCCAGTTTGGAGCGGGACTAGCAGATACGTTAAGGGACAAGTTTGTGAGTGGGCTGCAAAGTGAAGGAACCCAGAAATGGCTTCTATCAGAAAAGGATCTTACGCTGGACAAGGCTTTCAGTATGGCAGTATCACACGAAGCAGCCGCAAGGGGCGCTGCAGAGATACAACGGAGACCGCAAGAATATGGCACCAACGAAATGTCCTATGGAACAGGGAAGTGCTATCGCTGCGGCAGAACAACACACGACCAGAAGGATTGTTGGTTCAAGGACCAAGTGTGCAGACAGTGTGGAAAAGCAGGACACATAGCAAGAGTCTGCAGGTCTGGGAAGAAAACCAACAGTAAGAAATCTCCACAGGAGAAGTACAAAAAGGTACACAAGGTGATGGACAGTAGTTCAGACGAACAGAAAAGTGACACAGACTCCGGAAGCAAGGAGCTGGGTTGTCTGAAACTACATAAGGTAACCAAAATGGAGGATCACCAGACTATCTGGGTTACACTCAAGATAGACGGAGTCCAAGTAAAAATGGAATTAGACACAGGATCAGCCCAAACAGTCATAAACCAAAGGGACTACAAGCGGCTATTTTCACACGTACCCTTGAAAGCTACAGAGATTGTCTTGAAGACGTACACAGGGCAAAAAGTCTACCCCAAAGGAAAAATAAGGGTGAAAGTGATATATAAAGGCCAGGAAATACCTAAAATGGACATATATGTATTGCCAGATGGAGGACCACCACTGCTAGGACGTGAATGGATCCGGAAGATACAATTAGATTGGCATTCCATACAGGCACTGAAGGTTGAGGCCAAAAAGGATGACGACGTCACACCTGGTCGACTGTCAAAAATGCTAACTGATGCAAAAGAAGTGTTCCAGGAGGGACTCGGAACACTAAAAGGCATAACAGCAATGATTAAAATGGAGGAAAATGCAAGCCCAAAGTTTCTTAAGGCCAGACCAGTGCCTTATGCGATCAGACCAGCTGTCGAAGCAGAGCTGGAAGGGTTGGAACATTCAGGAGTACTGTCCAAAGTAGACTGGAGCGAGTGGACTACACCCATCGTTCCTGTAATGAAGAGGTCGTTGAGTAATACGCCTGGGGAACCAAAGAAGGTCCGCATCTGTGGGGATTTTAAGGTGACAGTGAACCCAATGCTTCACACGGTACAATATCCGCTTCCACGAATTGAGGATATTTTCGCCTCGCTATCTGGAGGTAAACGCTTCAACAAAATTGATCTAGCCCAGGCGTACTTGCAAATGGAGGTAGAAGAAGCCTCGAAACAATACCTTACGATTAACACTCATAAAGGTCTTTATCAATACAACCGGCTGGTGTTCGGGGTAGCATCGGCTCCGGCTATTTGGCAAAGGGCGATGGATCAAGTCCTGCAAGGGATTCCAGGGACCCAGTGTTATTTGGACGACATCCTGGTCACGGGCGAAAATGACAGTGATCACCTCGCCAACTTGGAGAAGGTGCTCACCAGGTTAAAGGAATATGGGCTACGAGCTAATCGCCACAAGTGCGAGTTTTTCCAGAAGCAGATCTCGTATTGTGGCCACGTCATCGATGAAGAGGGGTTACATAAGTCCCCTGAAAAGATTGAGGCAGTAGTCAAGGCTCCAGCACCAGAAAATGTGTCACAACTGAGGTCGTTCCTCGGGCTGGTAAACTACTACCATAAGTTCTTACCAAATTTGTCCACGGTATTACACCCACTGAACACCCTACTGCAAACAGGGGTACCATGGAAGTGGAATGACGAACGTAGACGAGCTTTCCAGAAGTGTAAAGAATGGATCACATCAAAAGAGGTGTTGGCCCATTTCAACCCAGCACTACCAATTCGTTTGGCATGTGATGCATCACCCTATGGTATTGGAGCGGTGCTGTCGCACAAATTCCCAGACGGGTTGGAGAGGCCAGTAGCCTTTGCGTCTCGGTCACTAACCTCAGCCGAGCGCAACTACGCCCAGATTGACAGGGAGGCCCTCAGTCTATTATGGGGAGTAAAAAAATTCAACTACTATCTGCATGGGCAGAAGTTCACCTTGCTGACTGACCACCAACCACTTGTCTCCATCTTTAATCCTAAGAAGGGCATTCCAGTGATGATTGCACAACGGTTACAAAGATGGTCCCTGTTTCTAGGGGCGAATCAATATGAAATAGAATATAAAGGCACGAAACAGCATGGAAACGCTGATGGGCTATCGCGCCTGCCACTGCCTACTGTGGAGGAAGCACCAGCAGTGGACCCTATCGAGATATTTTATTCGTCAATAATTGAACGATTGCCAGTAACAAACGCGGATATAGAGAAGGAGACCCGCAATGATCCGACGCTGTCTCGGGTATATGATTTGACGGTGAGGGGATGGCCAACACATGGCGACTCACTGTTGCCAGCATTCTCATCCAGAAGAGAACAGCTGTCAGTATGCCAGGGGACAGTGATGTGTGGATCCAGAGTGGTGATTCCACCCAAGTTAAGGGAGAGAGTGCTAAATGAGCTACATGAAGGTCATCTGGGGGGGAGTGAAAATGAAAAGCCTTGCTAGGGCTTATGTGTGGCGGCCGGGAATCGATCAACAAATCGAAGACCTAACCAAGAGCTGCTCAGGATGCCAGAAGGTCCAAAATGCACCACCACATGCCCCTCTACACCCATGGGAGTGGCCCTCCTCTCCATGGCAACGGGTGCATATTGATTTTGCTGGTCCATTCATGGGCTCAATGTTCTTAATCACAGTGGATGCTCATTCGAAGTGGCCTGAGGTGATCAAAATGTCCTCAACCACTACAGAGAAAACGATTGCAGTCCTACGGACCATATTTGCCAGAAACGGCTTGCCAGAGCAGATTTGCTCTGATAATGGACCACAGTTTGTGTCCGAAGAGTTTCGAAAATTTATGAGAAGGAATGGGATAAGGCATTACACATCCGCCCCGTATCATCCAGCCACAAATGGATTGGCTGAGAGGTTCGTACAAACCTTTAAGAAGGCGATAAAGGCCATGTGCGACGATGAAATTCCACTACAGCATAAGGTGGACAATTTCTTATTAGCCTACCGAAACATGACAGATGCAGTTGTAAGGGGTCGTTTTAACGAGCTTGTGGTGTGCGAGATCAGTTTTTGATTTCACACTGCTTGTGAGCGGTTCCGAAGCGCTCCCCCCCTCACCGGTTCTAGACACTGGGCTTATTGCCAGGCCACCTTGATGTGTTGGCCCAACTTGTGACTCGGAAGACAAATGGATCAGGTGAGACAAGGTAAGTTTTAAATCAAAGGTATCTTTATTTTTAAGGAGAATAAAACATAGAGAATGAAGAAACAATGCAGACAAAAATCCTGAACACACCTCTCAATGGGAACTAAAATTTAACACACAAGAGTTACTTTGACTATCATAATACATCAATTCTAGATCAGCGATATAATAAAACGGGGGTGGAGAAAGCGCACGGCACAACGAAGGATGAATAACACTCCCGAATTACAAAGCCCTTAATATTAACCCCCCCCGCACCCCCGTCTCTAAAGTATACCTCAACTAGATCAGCTAGGTGGAGTTGGGCCTCTATGCTCACCAGGGGTTTTAAAACTGTCCTTGACCTTGGTGCTCCTGTATCGTCCGGGATCTCCAATCTTCCTTATGGGACCGGCTCCTGAACCTGCTCTCCTGCTCGAACTTGTAGGCCCTCTGTGCTCCTCGAACCTCACCAGGGTTTTAAAACTGTCCTTGACCTTGGTGCTCCTGTATGAAACTGTGTTTTTTTTTTTCCCCCCAACAGTTATACTGTTTTCTTGCCCTTATCTTGGCACCAAATCAGGGGTTTTCTTTTGTTAAAGTAATGGGCAGGCTGCTTTGACAAAAGCGGGTACTTTATTTTAATGTCTTGTAAATGAAACTAATGGGATCTGTCCTGTGTCCCTCTGAGTTTGGTACAGATAATAGGTTTTGTCTGTGCTCTGTGATTTCAGAGATGGGTTTGCGCTTTGCTAGCATTTAACACACCTTGAGGTGTAAATACTTTTGTTTTGACTTCGTTACTGCTGTAACCATTTTACCATATCAATTGCAGTCAGTTCTAGAATCTTCTAATCGGTGGCGACTCAGTTTTCTTTAAGATACTGCAGTGGTATGTCCTTCTGAAATGAGTCATGTGATCTGCCAACTCCATCTTGTGTTCATAAAATGTGGCCATTTCAGGGGTTTTACAATGTAGACTGTATTTTCCTGGATTTTGCGAATCCTACACAGTTACCAACCAGACCCCGGCCATGATGTTCTTTAACCAAGGTTGAGATCTCGTCTGAACTTGCTCAGACCAAATGTGCGAAGAAATGTTGAGGATAAACAATTCCAGCACATCAATGAGAAGCCGACAAGGAGCTTCAATGTAAGACAACCAGTCTTGGCCCGTGACTACCGAACAGAGAAATGGCAACCCGGAATGATATGCACAAGGCAGGGGCCATTAATGTACACAGTGGATGTCGGCGAGAACATTGTGAGACGCCACGTCGATCAGATCTTAGCGTCACAGGGACGAGTCAACCCCATGTCCCGAGTACCTGGGGGTGAACCCGACATACCGGTAGCATCTACCTCAGAACCAGTAGCAGTGGAAACCGATGAACTAACCGATGAAAAGGGGCCAGAATCGCCTCCGCACCAAGAACAAGAACCTCAGGAAAGGCGCTATCCCGAAAGGATCAGGAAGCAGCCCCAAAGACTGAATCTATAAATGGACTATTGTTGTTTAATGTACATGTTAAAGTGTTAATTGTTATTTGAATATTATGGGTACTACTAATCTAAAAGGGGAGGAATTGTAGTGTATGTACCTTTAAGAGAGAACTACTTTTATAGCTCCTGTATACTGTAGTACCGGCAGTGACCACACCTGTATATAAGCCTTGCGCATGCCTCTGTACCCCCAGTCTTGAGACTACCCTACTCCAGTAAATACCTGTTGATTGTTAAGTTACAGCATCCGTGTGGTTATTGAAAGACATCATACTCTCAGAATCACGGATCTAACACCGGCAGTGACCACACCTGTATATAGCACTGAGTAGTAATCTGTACAGTCAGTTCCACTGTGAGCCACGTTGAGTAAAGACCTGTTGTACCATTTCTCCTGCAGTCTGTGTCTTATTATACACAGACACAACATTGGCGCTGAGGCAAGTTTGAACCTACCTGCAACTCTGCATCACCTCCCGGGGATTCGTTCCTGGAGATCAGTGGATTGGAGGTTGATATACCTATCAATTTATCCAATGAAAAGCGACGAGTTAAGAAAGTAACTATAGGTTTTTATTGGCTAAATAACAGAGCCCACCCTCGTGGGTGATCGGATCCAACAAGGAGGAATACCAGCCAGTCGACCACCTTTATACCTGCGCAGGTAGGTGGAGCCGTGGGCGGAGTCAGCAGTGGTCAGCCCAGGTATAACAGCGTGACAAGAGGCGACCTCGTATAGTGATACAACAGTGTGAACAGTGATAACCATAGAGTAACGATATAACAGTGATAACTATAGTGTAACGATAGTGAACGATAAAAGTGGTTTACCACATTCACCCCTTGTTTAGATTTGAGTCCGGCGGGGTGAAGTGTACTACCAGTTCTGGTATGTCAGTCTGTCCGGAGGCCTCGTAAGCCTTTCTGATCGTCGCAGCGGCAGTGTTGCATTATCCGGTGTTAATGCTGGTGTCTGCGTGGTCGGCGAAGGCTCGTGGGGTTCCGGCATGCCGTCTACCTCGGGTGGCATTGGGGGGGTGGTGGGGGGGGGGGGTAACGGTGGTGTGTCTCAGGAGTGCCCGAGGGTGCGAGGTCTCGTAAGGAGACTGTGTCCTCCCGCCCGTCTGGGTATGCCACATAGGCGTACTGGGGGTTGGCGTGCAGGAGGTTCACCCTCTCGACCAGGGAGTCCGTTTTATGGGCCCTCACGTGCTTTCGCAGCAGGACGGGCCCCGGAGAGGTCAGCCAGGTTGGTAGCGTGGTTCCTGTAGTCGACTTCCTGGGGAAAACAAACATTCGTTCATGGGGGGTGGCGTTAATGGCAGTGCACAGTAGTGACCGGATGGAATGCAGCGCTGCCGGGAGGACTTCCTGCCAGCGGGAAGTTGGGAGGCCCTTAGACTTTAAGGCTAAGAGGACGGCCTTCCATACCGTCGCGTTCTCTCTTTCCACCTGTCCGTTCCCTCGGGGGTTGTAGCTGGTGGTCCTGCTTGCAGCAATACCTCTCGCTAGTAGGAACTGACGGAGTTCCTCGCTCATGAAGGAGGAGCCCCGGTCACTATGTATATAGTTTGGGAACCCGAACAAGGCGAAGAGGTCGTTCAGGCATTTAATGACCGTGGTACTGGTCATGTCTGGGCAGGGGAAGGCAAAGGGGAAACGGGAGTACTCATCAACAATGTTGAGGAAGTACACATTGCGGTCAGAGGACGGGAGGGGCCCCTTAAAGTCGATGCTCAGGCGCTCGAAGGGGCGGGTGGCCTTGATCAGGCTTGCTCTGTCCGGCCTAAACAAGTGCAGTTTGCACTCGGCACAGGTCTGGCAGTTCCTGGTCATGGTCCTGACCTCCTCGATGGAGTAGGGCAGGTTGCGGGCCTTAATGAAGTGGTAAAGTCTGGTGACTCCGGGGTGGCAGAGGTCGTTGTGGAGGGTCTGAAGTCTATCAATTTGCGCGCTGGCGCATGTAATTCGTGAAAGAGCATCAGGGGGTTCGTTCAGCTTACCTGGCCGGTACAAGATATCATAATCATAGGTGGAGAGCTCGATTCTCCACCTCAAGATCTTGTCATTCTTGATTTTGCCCCTCAGCTTGTTATTAAACATAAAAGCGACCGAACGCTGGTCGGTGAGGAGGGTAAATCGTTTGCCTGCCAGGTAATGCCTCCAGCGTTGTACCGCCTCCACAATCGCCTGGGCCTCCTTCTCGACCGACGAGTGTCGGATCTCAGGGCCCTGTAGGGTCCTTGAGAAGAAGGCCACCGGTCTCCCCTCCTGGTTAAGGGTAGCGGCTAGGGCGAAGTCGGATGCATCGCTCTCCACTTGGAAGGGGATGGACTCATCCACTGCGTGCATTGTGGCCTTGGCAACGTCTCCCTTAATGAGGGAGAAGGCTGCGCACGCTTCCTCCATAAGGGGGAAGGATGTGGACTTCATGAGGGGTCTGGCTTTGTCCGCATAATTGGGCACCCATTGGGCATAGTAGGCGAAGAGCCCCAGGGTTCTCTTTAGTGCCTTCGGACAGTGGGGGAGGGGTAGCTCCATGAGGGGGCGCATTCTTTCGGGGTCGGGGCCGGTGACTCCGTTCTCTACTACACAGCCGAGGATGGCAAGGCGCGAGGTGTTAAACACACATTTCTCCTTATTGTAGGTGAGGTTCAGCCGTTGGGCCGTACGGAGGAATCTCTCCAGATTAACATCATGGTCCTGCCGGTCGCGGCCGCAGATGGTGACGTTACCTAGGTAGGGGAACGTGGCGTGCAGCCCGTTCTGGTCAACCATCCGGTCCATCTCCCTTTGGAAGACCGAAACCCCGTTGGTGACGCCGAAGGGTACCCTAAGGAAGTGGTAGAGGCGGCCATTCGCCTCGAAGGCGGTATACTGGCGGTCCTCAGGGCGGATAGGGAGTTGGTGGTAGGCCGACTTAAGGTCGATGGTCGAGAATACTCGGTATTGTGCGATCTGATTGACCATATCAGATATGCGGGGAAGGGGGTATGCGTCCAGCTGGGTGTACCTGTTTATGGTCTGGCTGTAGTCGATGACCAGGCGGTTTTTATTGCCGGTCTTAACGACCACGACCTGGGCACGCCAGGGGCTGGTGCTCCCCTCGATGATGCCCTCCTTCAGGAGACGCTGCACCTCGGAGCTAATGAAAGCTCTGTCCCCGGCGCTGTACCGCCTGCTCTTGGTAGCGAAGGGTTTGCAGTCGGGGGTGAGGTTGGCGAACAGGGAAGGTGGCGGGACCTTGAGGGTGGATAGGCCGCAGGTGTTACGCGGTGGGTGGTTTAAAATCTGTTGGTTGTCGACTGTGAGTGGGGGGAGGGGTCCGCCGTATGCTAGCGTGACGCTTTGGAGGTGGGATTGGAAGTCTAGACCTAGTAGGACGGCAGCGCATAGCTGGGGCAGGACGAGGAGTTTAAAATTTTTATACTCCGTGCCCTTAATCGACAGGGTCACAACACAGTAGCCGCTGATGTCTGTGGCGTGGGACCTCGATGCCATCGAGATCCGGTTGCGCGTTGGCCGGACCGTGAGGGAGTAGTGGCTCACCGTGTCTGGGTGGATGAAACTCTCCGTGCTTCCGCTGTCGAACAGGCAGGTCGTGGCGTGGCCGTTTACTTTGATGTCCATCATGGACTTGGACAGGTGGTGCGGGCGGGCTTGGTCCAGTGTGACGGAGGCTAGTGTATAGCTGAGCGAGTTGCTGTCGTCTGCGGGTGAGGCGGTGGTTGGGTCTGGAGGCACGGTGGCGGTCGAGCGTGGTGGGTAAAATGGCGGCGCCCACGAGGTTGGACAAAATGGCGGAGAAGATGGCTGCCCCCACCACTCACATGAGGCACTGCTGGTGTCGGTTGCCTGGATCTAAGATGGCCGCCCCCATGACTCACATGTGGGGATGCTGGCCTCTGTGGCCTTGATGGAAGATGGCCGCCCCCACAGCTCGCATGAGGCACTGCTGGCCTCTGTTGATCTCCCTCTGCAGGCCTTTGCAAAGTGGCCTTTTTTCAGGCAGCTCGAGCAGGTCGCGTTTCTGGCTGGGCAGCGCGCCCTCGGGTGTTTCGCCTGGCCGCCCGATCGCGGGGGTCCGATGTCGCAGCCGGTACCGGGGGTGGCGGTCCCGATCGGGTCCGGGACGCCGACGCTGAGGTAGGTCCCAGGGGGGGTGCTGCGGGGGGTATTGCGGTCGGGGTCGGTCCCGAGTCCCAGGGTCGCAAATTACAGTACCTGGAATATGCCTCGAGGTCCCGATGGGCCACTTCTAGGGAGCGAGCGAGGGCTGCAGCTTTGTCCAGGTCGAGGTCCTTTGCTTCAAGCAGTCTTTGCCGTGAGTAGTCGGACCGCAGGCCTTTCATGAAGGCATCGCGGACATTGTCTTCAGTATTTTCTGCCGCCGTTACCGCTTTAAAGTTACAGTCCCTGCCGAGTGCTTGTAGCGCCTGTAAAAATTCATCTACAGACTCTCCTGGCTGTTGCGGGCGGGATCTTAGGAGGTGTCTGGCATACATGGAATTTACCGGGCTCTGGTACTGTCGTTTCAGCCGGTTGATGGCGTCCTCGTATGTTTTAAGGTCCCGGATGAGTGCGAATACTTTAGGGCTCACTTGGGCGGTCAGAACTCTCAGCTTGGATTTCTGAGGCACGCCGGATTCTCCCAGGTAGGACTCGAAACAGCTCAGCCAGTGTTCGAAGTCGAGGGCTGAGTTTGCTGCCTGTGGGTTTAGATCCAGGTACGGTGGTCGGAGGGCTCGCAGCCAAGCCGGCTGCTGTGGCTGTTGTAGCTGGGCGTCTGGCTGCTCGTCTGGCTGCTCGTTTGGCTGCTCAAGTAACGACATTTTAAAATTTAGCCAATAAAATTGATATACCTATCAATTTATCCAATGAAAAGCGACGAGTTAAGAAAGTAACTATAGGTTTTTATTGGCTAAATAACAGAGCCCACCCTCGTGGGTGGTCGGATCCAACAAGGAGGAATACCAGCCAGTCGACCACCTTTATACCTGCGCAGGTAGGTGGAGCCGTGGGCGGAGTCAGCAGTGGTCAGCCCAGGTATAACAGCGTGACAAGAGGCGACCTCGTATAGTGATACAACAGTGTGAACAGTGATAACCATAGAGTAACGATATAACAGTGATAACTATAGCGTAACGATAGTGAACGATAAAAGTGGTTTACCACAGAGGTCAAGGCCAGAGACTCGGGCGTCGACCACGGGCAACCGCCCAGTCATCCAGCAGTGACTCGAGAATTGCGGCGGAGGCTGTCGAGAGCCAGGCTTGGCTTTCCAGTCGAGGTGGTCCAGCAAAACGGGCTGGCAACAGGTAGTGCGCAGACCCTTCCCGGACAGCGGCGGGTTAGAGCCCGACCGAGCAGCACAGCAAAGGGCCGAGCAGCGTCGACGGGGGAGAGAGAGAGAGGGCAGAGCACACAGGGCGCAGCCGGTGTTCAGGGGTTGAGCAGCGGCGAAGAGAGGGAGAGAGACGCGCAGAGACCCGCGAGGCGCCGCCATTGCCACGAGGACTGCCGAGAGTGGCGTTGGCAGCAGCGCAGGAGAAGCGCGCGAAACCTACAGGGCGCCGCCATTGCCACGAGAACCGCCGGGAGCGGCGTTGGCAGCAGCGGGGGAGGAAGGAAAGTGCGAGAGACGCCATTTTAAGCCATTGGGAGACGCCATTTTAAACCACACCCAAAATGCCGAAGAGTGGCAGTATCACCACATTTGACAATGAAGTCAAAGATTGGACCACATATGTCGAACGAATAGAGGTGTACTGCAAGGCAAATGAGGTGTTAGATGACAAGAAAGCGTCGGTATTGTTAAATTTAATGGGTGCAAAGACGTATGGTTTATTACGAAATCTAGTAACCCCAACGAAGCCAATGGAAAAGAGTTTTGAAGACATAGTAACGATACTACAGGGACATTTAAACCCCACACCGCTGCTGATAGCAGAAAGATTCCAGTTTCACAAACGGAACCAGCATAAGGATGAAAGCAATGCTGATTATTTAACAGAACTGCGCAAACTATCGAAACACTGCCAGTTTGGAGCGGGACTGGCAGATACCTTAAGGGACAAGTTTGTGTGTGGGCTTCAAAGTGAAGGAACCCAGAAACGGCTTTTATCTGAAAAGGACCTTACGCTGAAAAAGGCTTTCAGCATTGCGGTATCATATGAAGCAGCAGCACGGGGCGCTGCAGAGATACAACAGAGACCGCAAAAATATGGCACAAACGAAATGTCATATGGAACAGAGAAGTGCTATTGCTGCGGCAGAACAACACACGACCAGAAAGATTGCTGGTTCAAAGACAAAGTGTGCAGACAGTGTGGAAAAGTAGGACACATAGCACGAGTCTGCAGGTCGGGTAAGAAAACCAGCAATAAGAAACCTACCAAAGGAAAGTACAAGAAGGTACATAAGATGACGGAGAATAGTTCAGACAAACAAAAGAGTGATAACGACTCCGAAAGCAGGGAACTGAGTTGTCTGAAACTACATAATGTGATCACAACGGAGGATCACCGAACCATTTGGGTCACTCTCAAGATAGCAGGAGTCCAGGTAAAGATGGAATTGGACACAGGATCAGCCCTAACAGTCATAAACCGACGGGACTACGAGCGGCTATTCTCACACATACCCTTGAGAGACACAAAAATTATTTTGAAGACGTACACGGGGCAAAAAGTCTACCCCAAAGGAAAAATAAGGGTGACCATTATATATAACGGTAAGGAAACACCAAAACTAGACCTGTATGTATTGCAAGATGGGGGACCACCATTACTGGGACGTGAATGGATCCGAAAAATACAACTGGATTGGCATTCCATACAGGCACTGACTGTGGCTGACAAAAAGGATGACGACATCACACCTGGGCGACTGTCAAAGATCCTAAATGACGCGAAAGAAGTGTTCCAGCAAGGACTCGGAACACTAAAAGGCATGACAGCGATGATTAAAATTGAAGAAAACGCAAGTCCAACATTTATTAAGGCCGGACCGGTACCTTATGCGATCTGCCCAGCCGTCGAAGCAGAGCTGGAGAGTCTGGAACGTTCAGGTGTACTGTCCAAGGTAGACTGGAGCGAGTGGGCTACACCCATCGTCCCTGTGATGAAAAAGTCGTTGAGCAGCACGCCTGGGGAACCAAGGAAGGTTCGCAACTGTGGGGACTTTAAGGTAACAGTGAACCCAGTCCTTCACACCGTACAATATCCACTTCCGCGGATTGAAGATATTTTCGCCTCGCTGTCTGGGGGGAAACGCTTCACTAAGATTGATCTGGCCCAGGCGTATCTGCAAATGGAGGTAGAAGAAGCATCAAAAAAATACCTCACAATCAACACCCATAAAGGTCTCTACCAATACAATCGGCTGGTATTCAGGGTAGCATCAGCTCCGGCTATTTGGCAGAGGGCAATGGAACAAGTCCTGCAAGGGATCCCAGGGACCCAGTGTTATTTGGGCGACATCCTGGTCACGGGCGAAAATGACAGTGATCACCTTGCCAACCTGGAGCAGGTGCTCACTAGATTGCAGGAATATGGGCTCCGAGCTAACCGCCCCAAATGCGAGTTTTTTAGAAAACAGATCTCGTATTGTGGCCATGTTATCGATAAAGAGGGGTTACATAAGTCCCCGGAGAAGATTGAGGCAGTAGTCAAGGCTCCAGCACCGGAAAATGTGTCACAACTGAGGTCGTTCCTCGGGCTGGTAAACTACTACCATAAGTTCTTGCCAAATTTGTCTACAATACTATACCCACTGAACACCCTACTGCAAACTGGGGTGCCATGGAAGTGGAGTGACGAATGTAGACGAGCTTTCCAGAAGAGCAAAACACTAATCACATCGAAAGAGGTATTGGCCCATTACAACCCAGCATTACCAATTCGGTTGGCATGTGATGCGTCACCCTACGGCATTGGAGCGGTGCTGTCGCACAATTCTCGGACGGCTCAGAGAGACCAATAGCCTTTGCGCCATGATCACTAATCTCAGCCGAGCGTAACTACGCCCAGATTGACAGGGAGGCCCTCAGCCTAGTGTGGGGAGTGAAAAATTTCAATCACTATCTGCACGGGCAGAAATTCACCTTGCTGACTGATCACCAGCCTCTTGTCTCCATTTTTAATCCGAAGAAGGGCGTTCCGGTGATGACTGCGCAACGACTACAAAGATGGTCACTTTTTCTAGGGGCGCACCACTATGAGATTGAATATAAGGGCACGAAACAGCATGGAAACGCTGATGGGCTATCACGCCTGCCACTTCCTACTGCGGAGGAAGCACCAGCAGTGGATCCTGTCGAAATATTCCATTCGACTATAGTTGAATACCTACCGGTAACTAACGCGTGTATCGAAAAGGAAACCCGAAATGACCCGACACTGTCTCGGGTATATGATTTGACGGTGAAGGGATGGCCAGCACATGGCGACTCACTGTTGCCAGCATTCTCGACAAGGAGAGAACAGCTGTCAGTGTGCCGGGGGACCTTGATGTGTGGATCCCGAGTGGTAATTCCACCCAAGTTAAGGGATAGAGTGCTCAATGAGCTTCATGAGGGTCATCTGGGAGGGGTAAAAACGAAAAGCCTAGCTAGGGCTTATGTGTGGTGGCCGGGAATCGATAAACAAATCGAGGACCTGAACAAGAGCTGCTCAGGATGCCAGAAAGTCCAAAATGCACCACAACAGGCCCCTCTACACCCATGTGAGTGGCCCTCATCTCCATGGCAACGGGTGCATATTGATTTTGCTGGTCCATTCATGGACTCAATGTTTTTAATAGCCGTGGATGCGCACTCGAAATGGCCTGAGGTGATCAAAATGTCCTCCACCACCACGGAGAAAACTATTGCAGTCCTACGGACCATTTTTGCCAGGAATGGCTTGCCAGAACAGATTTGCTCCGACAACGGACCACTGTTTGTGTCCGAAGAGTTCCGGAGGTTCTTGAAAAAGAATGGGGTAAGGCATTACACATCCACCCCGTATCATCCAGCCACAAATGGATTGGCTGAGAGGTTCGTACAAACCTTTAAGAAGGCAATAAAGGCTGTGTACAATGACAACATTCCACTGCAGCACAAGGTGGACAATTTCCTGTTCGCCTACCGGAATGCGGCACATGCAGTCACCAACCAGGCCCCAACCATGATGTTCTTTAACCGAAGGTTACGATCTCACCTGGATTTGCTCAGACCAACGTATGAAGAGATGTTGAGAGTAAGCAATTCCAGCACATCCATGAGAAGCCAACAAGGAGCTTCAATGTAGGGCAACCAGTCTTGGCCCGCGACTACCGAACAGAAAAATGGCAGCCAGGAACGATATGCACATGGCAGGGCCCACTAACGTACACAGTGGACGTTGGGGAGAGCATCGTGACACGCCATGCGGACCAAATCCTAGAGTCACAGGAACAAGTCAACCCCATGCCTCGCCCATACGTACCTGGTGATGAACCCGACGTACCGGTCACATCTACCCCAGAAACAGTAGCATCGGAAGCTGATGAACCAACCGACGACAGGTGGCCAGAATCGCCTCCGCACCAAGAGCAAGACACTCGGGAAAGGCGCTATCCAGAAAGGATCAGGAAGCCTCCCCAATGACTGAATATATAAATAGACTATTTTCAGCTAATGTTGCATGTTAAAAGTGTTAATTGTAATTAGTTTGATATTTAATTGTTAAATGAGTGTTATGGTACTGTTAATCTAAAAGGGGAGGAATTGTAATGTATATACCTTTAAGGGGGGAACTACTTTTTACAGCTCATGTACACTGTAGTACCGGCAGTGACCACACCTGTATATAGCATTGAGTAGTAATCTGTACAGTCAGTTCCACTGTGAGGCACGTTGAGTAAACACCTGTTGTACCGTTTCTCCTGCAGTCTGTGTCTTATTATACACAGACACAACATTAACTACCTGTTAACAGGCAGTTAATAGGCTTTAATCCCTTCCCACCTCCAAGGAGACGAGACCCGGCGCAGGATGGCTACCCGCCTCCTGGCAAGATGGCATGGAGGCGGGTTGGGGCGGGTTGGGCACCCGCCCCCAAATTCTGCCATTTTCCCGGCAGTCCCGCCTCCATACCCACCTCCCCAGGGCTGGCAAAATCGCCCATTATGACTCAAAACTGTACACAGTACTCCAGGTGTGGTCTCACCAAGGCCCCATATAATTGTAGTAAGACTTCTTTACTCTTATACTCCAATCCCTTTGTAAGAAAGGCTAACATACCATTTGCTTGTGCTTAGTCAGGTGCCTTTGCACAATGTGCTAGCATTAAAAGAGATGGGGTTGGAAAAACTGGGCCAATTACATAATCTTAATATTTATGCAGTTCAAAATGGATAAAACAGGTCACCCAGATTGGTTAGTAAATTACAATATTATTTGAATTGGATCTCAAGTCTGAAAAAAGCAATGGTTTGAATGACTAAACTGACACTGCTGTTTATAATCATGCACTATATGTAGCTGCAGGGGAAAATAATGCTAAAAAAAAGTTGTATTTCCTGCATATCAGTGGTGTATCAAGATAAAATACAACTTTACAACAGAACTAGAAGAATGAACCAATTAGCTGCAAATGCTCCAAGAGCACTGTGAGTAACATGCTGAATACTTATCACAAGTATATCAGAGTTGTACAGAACAACAAGCTGGTAGCTTTACTGAAGTAATTTCACAACAATTTAATGCAGCACAGAAATGTTAAATATTTAACGTGAATTCTTTTCAAGCTTTAAGGGGGCGATTTTCCCACTGGAGGTGAGATGGAGGCGGGTTTCAGTTTGGGTGGGTTTGAAACCCGCCTCCACTGATAGTTATCAAAAAATTGAGATTTCCCCTGATTGGCCACTTGATTTCAGAGGTGTGGGATGCCCTTGGTCAATTAGTGTTTTGGGACTGAAACCCGCCTCTGTTGGCAGCACTTTTCCAGTCTGATTTTATGGCTTCTTGCTCCCTTGGCTCATTCCACAGGATTTCTGCCTATGCTGCACCACCTTCAACATATTTTGAGAAACCACTATGTCCAATTCCAAGGTAAGGGCCTCCCCAAGGCTCTTGGATGAGGCGCTGCAAATGTTGTTTGAGGGGGTGACAGCTGGCATGGAGGTGCTCTTCCACTCATCTGGGAGGAAGAGGCCTGCCAAAGAAACCTCTGTGGGTACAGCTGGCAAAGGATATAACCTCCAGATCTGTGTGCAGATTGGGAGAATGTTTATGTGTATTGATGAAATGCCATCACTGTTGGAAAGTATTAAAATGATTTGAAGCCAAAATGTTGGCGTTATGGCATCTGTTCTTTCGCCTTAGGCAGCTCCACATTAGAATCACAGAAAGTTACAGCACGGAAGGAGGCCATTTCGGCCCATCATGTCCGCGCCGGCCAACAAAGAGCTATCCAGCCTAATCCCACTTCCCAGCTCTTGGTCCGTAGCCCCGCAGGTTACAGCATCCCAAGTGCACATCCAAGTACTTTTTAAATGTGGTTAGGGTTTCTGCCTCTACCACCCTTTCAGGCATTGAGTTCCAGACCCCCACAACCCTCTGGGTGAAGATATTTCCCCTCAAATCCCCTCTAAACCTTCCACCAATTATTTTAAATCTGTGTCCCCTGGTTTTTGACCCCTCTGCTAAGGGAAATAGGTCCTTTCTATCCACTTTATCTAGGCCCCTAATAATTTTATACACCCCAATAAGGTCTCTCCTCAGCCTCCTTTGTTCCAAGGAAAACAAACCCAACCTATCCAGTCTTTCCTCATAGCTAGAGTTCTCTATTCCCGGCAAAATCCTTGTAAATCTCCTCTGTACCCTCTCTAGTGCAATCACATCTTTCCTGTAATGTGGTGACCAGAACTGCACGCAGTACTCTAGCTGAGGCCTAACTAATGTTTTATACAGTTGAAGCTTAACCCCCCCGCTCTTGTATTCTATGCCACAGCTAATAAAGGCAAGCATTCCGTATGCCTTCTTAACCACCTTATCTACCTGGCCTGCTACCTTCAGGGATCTGTGGACATGCACTCCAAGGTCCCTTTGTTCCTTTACACTACTCAGTGTCCTGCCATTTAATGTGTATTCCCTTTCCTTGTTAGCCCTCCCCAAATGCATTACCTCACACTTCTCTGGATTGAATTCTATTTGCCTCTGTTCTGCCCACCTGACCAATTTATTGATATCTTCCTGCAGTCTACAGCTTCCTTCTTCAGTATCAATCACACAGCTGATTTTAGTATCATCTGCAAACTTCTTAATCATACCCCCTATATTCAAGTCTAGATCATTGATATATACCACAAAAAGCAAGGGACCTAGTACTGAGCCCTGCAGAACCCCACTGGAAACAGCCTTCCAGTCACAAAAACACCCATCAACCTCTGCTTCCTGCCTCCGAGCCAGTTTTGAATTCAACTTGACACTTTGCCCTGGCTCCCATGGGCTTTTAACTTCGCGACCAGTCTGCCATGTGGAACCTTATCAAAAGCCTTACTAAAGTCCATATACACTACATCAAATGCACTACCCTCATCTACCCTCCTTGTTACCTCCTCAAAAAATTAAATCAAGTTTGTCAGACACGACCTTCCCTTAACAAATCCGTGTTGACTATCCTTGATTAATCCGTGTCTTTCTAAATGAAGATTTATCCTGTCCTTCAGAATTCTTTCCAATAATTTTCCCACCATTGAGGTTAGGCTGACTGGCCTGTAATTACTCGGTCTATCCTTTTCTCCCTTTTTAAACAAGGGTAATAAGGAAATGGCAGATCAACTAAATGCATACTTTGGGTCAGTCTTTACGAAGGAAGACACAAAAAACCTCCCTGGGATATCGGGAAAAATAGGGACATTGGCAAAGGAGGAACTGACGCAAATCAATATCTCTAAGGATATGGTGTTAAGGAAGCTAAAGGGATTGAAGGTGGACAAATCCCCAGGGCCTGATAACATGCATCCTAGGGTACTGAAGGAGGTGGCCCTAGAGATAGCGGATGCACTAAGGATGATTTTTCAGAATTCATTAGACTCGGGAACAGTGCCGATGGATTGGAGGGTAGCTAACGTTACCCCACTATTCAAAAAGGGGGGTAGGGAAAAAGCAGGTAATTACAGACCTGTAAGCCTTACATCAGTTGTGGGCAAAATGCTGGAGTCCATCATTAAGGATGAAATAGCGGAGCACTTAGCAAATGGGGACAGGATAGGACAGAGTCAACATGGATTTACAAAGGGTAAATCGTGCTTGACTAATCTATTGGAATTTTTTGAGGGAGTAACTGGTAGAATAGATGGGGGAGAGCCAGTAGATGTGGTGTACCTGGACTTCCAAAAGGCCTTCGATAAGGTCCCACATAAAAGATTAGCATGGAAAATTGAGGCTCATGGGATAAAGGGGAAAGTTTTGGCGTGGATAGGGAACTGGCTGTCAGATAGAAAACAGAGAGTTGGAATAAACGGCTCATTTTCTGAATGGCAGGCAGTAACAAGTGGGGTACCACAGGGATCTGTCCTGGGCCCCCAGCTGTTCACAATTTACATTAATGACCTGGATCAGGGAGTCGGATGCAGCATTTCCAAATTTGCAGACGACACTAAACTAGGAGGTGGGGTGGGCTCAGAGGAAGAGACCAGGAAGCTCCAGAGCGATTTGGACAGACTGGGAGATTGGGCGGATAAATGGCAGATGCACTATAATGTGGACAAGTGCGAAGTTATCCACCTTGGGTGCAGGAACGGGAGGGCAAATTATTATTTAAATGGCAATAGATTGGGAGAGGGGGAAGTACAGAGAGACCTGGGTGTTCTTGTACACCAGTCACTGAAGGCGAGCATGCAGGTGCAACAGGCGGTCAAGAAGGCAAACGGTATGCTGGCCTTCATAGCAAAAGGGTTAGAATACAGGAACAGGGATACCTTGCTGCAGCTGTACAGGGCACTGGTGAGACCACACCTCGAGTACTGTGTACAGTTTTGGTCGCCTCATCTGAGGAAGGATGTTCTTGCCATGGAGGGGGTGCAGCGGCGATTCACCAGGCTGATACCAGGAATGGCGGGAATGACCTATGAGGAGAGACTATGTAGTTTAGGGATGTACACACTGGAGTTTAGAAGATTGAGAGGGGACCTCATAGAAGTGTATAAAATTCTGACAGGTCTAGACAGACTGGATGCAGAAGGAATGTTTCCCTTGGCGGGTGAGAACAGAACTAGAGGACATAATTTAAGGATAAGGGCTAAACCATTTAGGACAGAGATTAGGGGGAATTTCTTCACTCAGAGAGTGGTGAACCTGTGGAACTCATTGCCACAGAGGGCAGTGTACGCCAGCTCATTAAATATATTTAAGAGGGAATTAGATATATTTCTACGGGCAAAAGGGGTTAAGGGTTACGGAGAGAAGGCGGGGACGGGATACTGAATTAAAGGATCAGCCATGATCTCATTAAATGGCGGAGCAGGCACGAAGGGCCGAATGGCCTACTCCTGCTCCTATCTTCTATGTATCTATGTATCTATGTACCACATTAGCAGTCCTCCAGTCCTCCGGCACCACACCTGAAGCCAGGACTGGAAAATGATGGTCAGGGCCTCGGCTATTTCCTCTTTTGCTTCGCTTAACAGCCTGGGATACATTTTATCCGGGCCTGGGGATTTATCCACTTTTAAAGCTGCTAAACCCCTTAATACTTCCTCTCTCACTATGTTTATTTCATCTAATATTTCACACGCCTACCCCCTGATAGCAATGTCTGCTTTGCCCCTCTCCTTTGTGAAAACAGACGCAAAGTATTCATTAAGAACCCTACCGACATCTCCCGCCTCCACACACAGATTACCCTCATGATCTCTAATAGACCCTACCCTTTCTTTAGTTATCCTCTCACGCTTAATATATTTATAAAACATCTTTGGGTTTTCCTTGATTTTACTTGCCAAGAATTTTTCATGCTCTCTCTTTGCTTTCCTAATATAATTTTTAATTGCACCCCTGCACTTTCTGTACTCCTCTACAGATTCTGGAATATTTAGCCCTCGGTATCTGTCATACACCTCCCTTTTTTTCTTTATCCTACCCTGTATGTCTCTAGACATCCATGAGGCTCTAGATTTGTTAGTCCCACCTTTTTTCTTTAAGGGCACGTATTTGGTCTGAATCCTCCGGATCTCCTCCTTGAATGCCTCCCACTGCTCCGACACTGATTTACCTTCAAGTAGCTGTTTCCAGCCCACTATGGCTAAATCCCATCTGAGCTTAGCAAAATTTGCTTTTCCCAATTTAGAATTTTTATTCCTGGTCTAGCCTTGTCCTTTTCCATAACTACCTTAAATCTAACAGAATTATGATCACTAGCACCAAAATGCTCCCCCATTGATATGCCTTCTACCTGCCCAGCTTCATTCCCTAAAACTAAGTCCAGAACCACCCCCTCCCTTGTTGGGCTTGCGACATACTGGCTAAAAAAGTTCTCCTGGATGCATTTTAGGAATTCCGCACCCACTGTACCCTTCACACTAATTTTATCCCAGTTAATATTGGGGTAGTTGAAATCCCCTACTATTACTGCCCCATAGTTTTTGCACTTCTCGGAAATTTGTCTACATATTTGCTCTTCTATCTCCCTCTCACTGTTTGGGGGTCTGTAGTATACTCCGAGTAGTGTGATCACCCCTTTGTTGTTTTTCAATCGACCCACATGGCCTCGTTTGATGATCCTCCAACATATCATCCCTCCTCACAGCTGTAATAGTTTCTTTAATCAACACCGCGACCCCCCTCTCTTTTTACCTCCCTCTCTATCCCATCTGAAAATCCTGTAACCAGGAATGTTGAGCTGCCATACCTGCCCCTCTTTCAGCCACATCTCTGTAATAGCTATAATATCATAGTCCCAAGTATCTACCTGTGCCCTCAGCTCATCTGCCTTGTTCACTATACTCCTTGCATTGAAGTAGATACCATTTAGTGCAGGCAAACCTCCTTGTTGACGGCTATCTAGCCCTTGATTCCTCCGTCCTTCCAATTTACTTTCTACGTTTTTGTTTCCCAATTCCAGTTTTTCTTCCCTCCCTACTGACTCTATTCTTAGGTTCCATTCCCCCTGCCAAGCTAGTTTAAACCCTCCCCAACAGCACTAGCAAACCCTCCCACGAGGATATTGGTCCCGTTCCCGTTGAGGTGCAACCCGTCTGACTTGTAGAGGTCCCACCTCCCCCAGAAACGGTTCCATTGCGGGCTCCGCCACACTTGTGTTGTCAGGTTGGTGACCTGAGTGAAAGGAGGCTAGAGAGTCATGGTCCATTGTCAATGATGTCCTAGGATGGAGCCAAGGACATGTGCCAACTTGGGCTACCTATGCAAATCTGGCCAGGATAAGTTCATCCCTTGCATCCCAGGCAGTCATGTGCTTGCGTGCTGCCGCTACCGCTGGTTGCTACACCGGCACTCTGACCTCCTCCTGCTCCTCCTCCTGCTCCTCCTCCTCCAGATTCTCCTCCTCCTCATCTGAGGTCCATGCAGAAAGAAAATGAATGGTTTCCATGCTGCCTGCAGATGCCCCCTTTGGGGAAATGCTCATTGCAAGTGGGGAGAGGGTCTTCCAAGGAGGTCCCACAGTCGATTGATTCAAGCTGCAGCACCTCTGACTTCGGAAGGCCTTCTAAAAGTGCTCAGAGATCTTTTAAAGCCAAGTTCTGGCACCTGCAAGTAATCCTTGATGCAATAAACAATGTCTTGTTAGACCTGCAGCTGTGAGGAGGCCACCCATGAGTCAACCTGACAGGTTTACCCGGCGTGGTTCAGAATGTGCGTGGAGCACGTCGAAATCCTCGAAAAATCACGAGAGCCTCTCAAAATAGGCTTAGAGAGAGGCCCTTAACGAGCATTTAATGATCACAAGTATCGCTGTGGCCATCTGTAAGCGGGACCATTTCCCGACCTCCAAAACCGGCACCGGCAAAATCCCGCGGAGGCGGGTTCCGAACCCGCCCTCATTGAATCTGATTTTCCCGCCTTTCCCGCCTCCAAACCCGCCTCCTCCGATGGCAGAAAATTGCCCCCTATGTTTCAAAAGCAGGTAGCACGCCGGCTGGAATTATTCTGCAGGTGATGTACACTGCTAGTAAGGTGAGATTACTCTCGAGGTAGTCTCAATACCAATGCCAAAGTAAAATTTTTTGTAACGTTGGCAGCATGATATTGTACATTTGGCTTCATTGGCCCTGAATTTCCAATCGAAGGCTTCCTGCAGGCGGATGCCTCCGATTGGAAAAAAATCTACGAACTTACCTGCTGCTTCCATAGATCCTGAGGCTTGTGATCCTGGGCCTCTCCTCTTCGAAATGCGCAAAGGCCCAGGTATCCCAGGGACGCATGCGGTTCGCAAGCACCCCTGGGCTCACGTGGGCCAGGCGAAGCAATGGAAGAAGGGAATCCTCCTTCATACTTTTGACAGTTCTGTACGGACAGAACTGTCAAAAGTATGAATGGGGATCACATTTGAAAACACACTAAAACATTTTTTTAAATGTTTTTTTAATTACAGATTTAAAATTAATTAAAATGCCATTTAATTAAATATTTTAAACAAAAATGTAATTTTTTGAAAAAATAATTAAATGTTTTTACGAGGCTAGAAATAAACTTACTTTTTTAAGAGTATTTTTAATTTATAAAGTAGTGATCAAATTTTATTTTTCTATTTTTTAAAAACTCTTATGCTGGTAAAAGCAGGCCTTATGCCTTATGCCTGCTTTTACCAGGCGTAAGAATTTGACAGTCATTCAGCGGTTGGAAGTTGTGCAAAAAGCGCAGCTCTTCACCCACAGAGGCACTGCTCCCGGGCAGGCAGATGATCTGTCAAGATTCTTGACAGATTGCAAGTGCTGGGTTTCAGCACATGCGCTTCGCATGCCTGAAACCTGCACTTGCGAGGCCCCTCCAGGTGCATACACACCTGTGGGGGGGGGGGGGGGGGCGGGGGCGGTCGCAAAATCTGGCCCAATATGTTACCAAACACTTTTGGGAACTGGCTTCCATTGCACTCCAACTGGTAGGAGTCTTTTAGGCTTCCTTGTGGAAAGAAAGTCTGAAAAATACCTAGGAAAGGAAAACTGGTAGTTGGGAACTCAGCTTCATTCACTCAAAGCTGAACAAAATGTAAGGAATTTTTACTTGATTTAGGCTGCATTTACACAAAAACTATTGTGCTGCAATAGAGTAAATCTGGAGAGAGGGCCTTGCCTGACTCCAGAGTAAAGTGGAGTGAGACTCCCAGGACATCTCACTTGCTACAGAATTTGTCAATATTATTACCAATGTTTGAATTTTATTGCTCAAATGAGAGTAGAGATTAATAAAAGAAGCTGTGCTAAATAATTTACACTTAAATTAAAAAGTAAAATTCTACCATAGAGCCTTCGGTCTGAATTTTTCACCACTTGTGATTAGGTTATAAAATGGAGTCTAAAAGTTGTGGTGAAATGAATTCTTGAAATGGATGGACCTTCTGACTTCTATTCCTCCTGATTCACACACAGTGACTAACATGGTATTCAGCATGTTACATCTGCCCCTGTAGAATTTATAACTCGGTAAATGATGCCATGGAGCGCAGGAGTGGGAACATACAGCTGTAGTCTGTTGTATTTTTAAATTTCAAGACTGAGTGCCAAGCGTGGATACAGGCAGCACAGTGGTAACTTCAATATAAAGGAAGAAATAATGGGAGCTTGTCAGAAGGGTACGGCAATAATCATGGGGGATTTTAATCTGTATATAGACTGGAAAAATCAGATGGGCAAAGGTAGCATAGATGAGGAGTTCATGGAATGTTTTCGGGATAGTTTCTTACAACAGCACGTTCAGGAGCCAAACAGAGAGCAGGCTATACTAGACCTGGTATTGTGCAACGAGATAGGATTAATTAATGACCGCATAGTGAAGGCGCCCCTAGGTAGCAGCGATCATAATGTGATTGAATTTTACATTCAGTTTGAGGGAGAGAAGAGTGGGTCCAAGACTAGTATTTTAAACTTAAATAAGGGCAATTATGAGGGCATGAAAGCAGAGCTAGCTAAATTGAACTGGCAAATTAGGTTAAGGGATAGGTCAATAGAGTTGCAGTGGCAGACATTTAAGGGGATATTTCAAAATACACAGAATATATACATTCCAACGAGAAAGAAAAATTCCAAGGGGAGGACCCACCATCCGTGGTTAACTAAAAAAGTTAAAGATAGTATTAAACTTAAAGAAAAAGCATATAATTGCGCAAAGATGGGTGGCAGGTCGGAAGATTGGACAGAATATAAAAAACAGCAAAGAATGACTAAAAGATTAATAAGGAGAGAAAAATTAGAGTATGAGAGAAAGCTAGCTAGAAATATAAAAACAGATAGTAAGAGTTTCTATAGATATTTAAAAAAGCAAAGAGTTAAAAAAGTAAGCGTTGGTCCTATAAGTGAGTCTGGGGAATTAAAATTGGAAAATAAGGAGATGGCAGTTGAATTGAACAGGTATTTTGCATCGGTCTTCACTATAGAGGATACAAGTAACATCCCAGAAATAGCTGTAAATCAGGAAATGGAAGGGAGGGAGGAACTCAAGAAAATTATAATCACCAGGGAAGTGGCACTGAGCAAATTGTTGGAGCTGCGGGCTGACAAGTCCCTGGGTCCTGTTGGACTTCATCCTAGGGTCTTAAAAGAAGTGGCTAGTGAGATAATTGATGCGTTGGTTTTAATTTTCCAAAATTCCCTAGATTTGGGGAAAGTTCCATTAGATTGGAAAATAGCGAATGTAACTCCTTTATTCAAAAAGGGAGGGAGACAGAAAGCAGGAAACTACAGGCCAGTTAGCTTAACATCTGTCAGAGGGAAGATGTTAGAAGCTATTATTAAAGACATTATAGCAGGCCACTTAGAAAAGTTCAAAGTAATCAGGCAGAGTCAACATGGTTTTGTGAACGGTAAATCATGTTTAACTAATTTATTGGAGTTCTTTGAGGAAGTAACATGTGCTGTGGATAAAGGGGAACTGGTGGATGTACTGTACTTAGATTTCCAGAAGGCATTTGACAAGGTGCCACATCAAAGGTTATTGTGGAAAATAAAAGCTCATGGTGTAGGGGGCAACATATTGGCATGGATAGAAGATTGGCTAGCTAACAGGAAACAGAGAGTAGGCATAAATGGGTCATTTTCTGATTGGCTGGGGCCTCAACTTTTTACAATTTATATAAATGACTTAGATGAAGGCACCGAAGGTATGGTTGCTAAATTTGCTGATGACACAAAGATACTGTAGGTAGGAAAGTAAATTGTGAAGAGGACATAAGGAGGCTACAAAGGGATATAGATAGGGTAAGTGAGTGGGCAAAAATCTGGCAAATGGAGTATAATGTGGGAAAATGTGAAGTTGTCCATTTTGGCAGGAAGAATAAAAAAGAAGCATATTATCTAAATGGTGAGAGATTGCAGAGCTCTGAGATGCAGAGGGTTCTGGGTATCCTAGTGCATGAATCGCAAAAGGTTACTATGCAGGTACAGCATGTAATTAGGAAAGCTAATAGAATGTTATCGTTTATTGCGAGGGTAATTGAATACAAAAGTAGGGAGGTTATGCTTCAGTTATACAGGGCATTGGTGGTCATCGTCATACGTGTCTTCACACTGTTCCCTTTGGGGAACTGTATGAAGTGGTGGAAGGATTTCTGGCCACGATTAACGCTCCTTCCGTGACCGTAACCATCTTTGTACCAGCCATTAGGGTGGTTAGTCCTATGGCAGGAGGGTTTTACGGGCTCCCACAACCCATACGAGGGGGGGGGGCCACCACACCCACGGACGCAAGTATCCCGCTGGATGTCAACCCAGAATTTAGAGCCGGAGCTCCGACTCCACTTGCCGGGACTGTCTGGAGCGGGGTTCGAAACCCTACGCCTTCTGGCCCAGCGGCGGGGATGCTACCGCTACGCCAAAGGCCCACTCCAGGGCATTGGTGAGACCACATCTGGAGTACTGTGTACAGTATTGGTCTCCTTATTTAAGGGTGGATGTAAATGTGTTGGAAGCAGTTCAGAGAAGGTTTACTAGACTAATACCTGGAATGGGCGGGTTGTCTTATGAGGAAAGGTTGGACAGGCTAGGCTTATATCCGCTGGAGTTTAGAAAATTAAGAGGTGATTTGATTGAAACATATAAGATCTTGAGGGGTCTGGGCAGGATGGATGTGGAGAGGATGTTTCCTCTTATGGGAGAATCTAGAACTAGGGGTCACTGTTTAAAAATAAGGGGTCACCCATTTAAGACAGAGATAAGGAGAAATTTTTTCTCACAGAGGGTTCTGAGTCTTTGGAACTCTCTTCCTCAGAGGGTGGTGGAAGCAGAGTCTTTGAATATTTTTAAGGCAGTGGTAGATAGATTCTTGGTAAGCAAGGGGTGAAAAGTTATCGGGGGTAGGCAGGAATGTGGAGTAATCAGATCAGCCATGATCTTATTGAATGGCGGAGCAGGCTCGAAGGGCCGAGTGGCTTACTCCTGCTCCTAATTCGTATGTTCATATGTACCTCCATGATCCAGAAGTAAATATAGCCCAGAAGAATGGATGTACGTCTTCTTTCTCTGTTGGCTTGGAGGACCTGAAATCCTTTGTATTACTATGATTCTAGCACCAAATTCACACTTGTACAAATTCAGTGCAAAGCCATAACATGGAGCTGCCAAATCACACTCTGATTTAGCTGCATTATCTCCACTGAGATTCCCCAAAGGGGTTTAGCAATGGAGTAGCAACTGCTGGAAATGATACAATCCTAGAATCCAATGTGTATTTTTTTAAATTAGTTCCTGGGATGTGGGCGTTGCTGGCAAGGCCAGCATTTATTGCCCGTCCCAAATTACCCTTGAGAAGGTGGTGGTGAGCCGCCTTCTTGAACCGCTGCAGTCCGTGTGGTGAAGGTACTCCCACAGTGCTGTTAGGGAGGGAGTTCCAGAATATTGACCCAGCGACGATGAAGGAATGGCGATATACTTCCAAGTCAGGATGCTGTGTAACTTGGAGGGGAACTTGGAGGTGATGGTGCTCCCATGCGCCTGCTGCCCTTGTCCTTCTAGGTGGTAGAGGTCGCAGGTTTGGGAGGTGCTGCCAAAGAAGCCTTGGCGAGTTGCTGCAGTGCATATTGTAGATGGTACACCACTGCAGCCGCGGTACATTGGTGGTGGAGGGCGTGAATGTTTCAGGTGGTGGATGGAGTGCCAATCAAGTGGGCTGCTTTGTCTTGGATGGTGTCGAGCCTCGAGTGTTATTGGAGCTGCACTCATCCAGGAAGCGGAGAATATTCCATCACACCCCTGACTTGTGCCTTGTAGATGGTGGAAAGGCTTTGGGGAGTCAGGAAGTGAAACACTCGTGGCAGAATACCCAGCCTCTGACTTGCTCTTGTTATCACAGTATTTATGTGGCTGGTCCAGTTAAGTTTCTGTTCAATGGTGACCCCCAGGATGTTGATGGTAGGGAATTCGGTGATGGTAATGCCCTTGAATGTCAGGGGGTGGTGGTTAGACTCTTGCTTGTTGGAGATAGTCATTGCCTGGCACTTCTGTGGCGCAAATGTTACCTGCCACTTATCAGCCCAAGTCTGAATGTCGTCCAGGTCTTGCTGCATGCGGGCATGGACTGCTTTATTATCTGAGGAGTTGTGAATGGCACTGAACACTGTGCAGTCATCAGCGAACATCCCCACTTCTGACCCTATGATGGAGAGAAGGTTATTGATGAAGCAGCTAAAGATGGTTGGGCCTAGGACACTGCCCTGAGGAACTCCTGGTGCGATGTCCTGGGGCTGTGATGATTGACCTCCAACCACCACAACCATCTTCCTTTATGCTAGGTATGACTCCAGCCAGTGGAGAGTTCCCCCCCCTCCCCCCCAATTCCCATTGACTTCAGTTTTACTAGGGCTCTTTGATGCCACACTCGATCAAATGCTGCCTTGATGTCAAGGGCAGTCACTCTCACCTCACCTCTGGAATTCAGCTCTTTTGTCCATGTTTGGACCAAGGCTGTAATGAGGTCTGGAGCCGAGTGGTCCTGACGGAACCCAAACTGGGCATTAGTGAGCAGGTTATTGGTGAGTAAGTGCCGCTTGATAGCACTATCTATGGCACCTTTCATCACTTTGCTGATGATTGAGAGAAGACTGATGGGGTATTGGCTGGATTGGATTTGTGCTGCGTTTTGTGAACAGGACATACCTGGCCAGTTTTCCACATTGTCGGATAGATGCCAGTGTTATAGCTGTACTGGAACAACTTGGCTAGAGGCGCGGCTAGTTCTGGAGCACAAGTCTTCAGCACGATAGTCGGGATGTTGCCGGGGCCCACAACCTTTGCTGTATCCAGTGCGCTCAGCCGCTTCTTGATATCACATGGAGTAAATCGAATTAGCTGAAGAGGAGGCCGATATGGATCATCCACTCGGCACTTCTGGCTGAAGATGGTTGCAAACGCTTCAGCTTTGTCTTTTGTACTCACGTGCTGGGCTCCACCATCATTGAAGATGGGGATATTCATGGAGCCTTCTCCTCCCGTTAGTTGTTTGACATCATGGTATCATTGCAAGCATCAAAACAGCCCTATATGTACACCTTTTAATATGGGCTTGAACAGTGAGCCAGCAGACTTGCATTGGTCAACAGATATAACGTGCATGGCCAGATTATAATCACTGCACACTGGATGTTCCACTTCCTCCAGAATTCAGGCTATCACTCAACCTGAGAAGGCAAACATGTCCTATCAAATATGACAAATATTACCTAAAAATACTGAGAGAGTATCTTCACCACACGGACTGCAGCGGTTCATGAAGAAGGCTCACTACCTGCTTCGCAAGAGCAATCTGGGATGGGCAATAAATGCGGGCCTTGCTAGCGATTCCCGTATTCCAAGAATTATTTTTTTTAATGTGCTTTACGAAGCATGGAATACGTGCCTGCATATTTGAAGTGGTTTTTCATGTTTAGGAGGAAACCAAAGTATCCAGTGTCTACAGTGAATGTAACCTCTTTGGTTACTTTAGGTGATACAACAGGGTGCAGCCAGATACTGTATATCTGTACGAAGGGTCATCGACCTGAAACGTTAACTCTGTTTCTCTCTCCACAGATGCTGCCTGACCTGCTGAGTATTTCCAGCATTTTCTGTTTTTATATCTGTACCTCTTGTTGGTTATGGAGGAATGCTGAAAGGCTCAGAGAAAGTGTACTAAGGCACCTACGTGCAGATTAGGTACAGCATAATGCTTCCCCAATAATCTTGACTCAGCATTTGCACTGCACTTGAGTTGGGGACAGAATTCCAAGTGATGAGTGAAGTTACTTTGTGTGGGACTCATCCCAGTGGATCCTTGCTTCACCCAGGATCTCTCAGTGACTAATGCTTGAGGCAAAAATTAACAAAATAGTATCAGTTGAGACAAAGGTTCTCGCCCTCAGGTTGGCAATCTAGCACTCTACTATTAAAGTTAGTGGTTGTTCTGCAAAGCTCTGGAACTCCTCCCCATTGTATTGAACCTCCTGGGTAAGCACTATTCACCACTCAACAGATGCGCAAGTGACCTCTTTTCTAAAAATTAGATCCATAACACTAATGTGGCAAAGTTGCAGCAGTCAAACCATCGATTGGGCATGTGGAGGGCATTATTTATATTTTTGTATTGTATTGATTCCTTTCAATGTAGTTTGCATCTGGTAAAGTGCTAGCTTTTGCCCTGAGGTAGCAGAGTCTGCAGAACCATTATCTGACAGATCCTGGCATGCTGATTGTAAATTGTAAATGTCCCTGTTCTTTGCCATTGATGCTGCTGATCAGTCTCTGCCTGGTGTTCCAGTCTATGACAAACTTCAGAGGAAGGCAATTCATCACAATTACAGTGAATGGCAGAGCATGGAACAAATATACAGATGTTGTATTGCACAGCAAAGAGTACAACCACGTGTGTCTCGCGTTGGTGGCAGATCTATTGAACTGGACAGACTCCAAAGATTAACTGAGCTGGAGGATATTGCAGTGCTGTTTGCTGGTCATGATTACATGTGTAACATCTCATTTGAATCACGTTCTGAGAGATTTCCGCATAATGGAAAAAGTTAATTTGAACTATCAGCAACTACATAAATGAAAGCTTTTGTACATTCAAACATATTTTGGGTGCAGGGTTCAGTGGCATTAAGCCATATTTAAAAAAATCTTTAGTTTAATCCAAGGAACTATAATTAACCATTCTAACTGTACTCATCCAAACACAGTCAAATAATGATCATTAGGCTGATGCTGCATGTTAATTCCTTAATAATGATGTCTGACTTACAGTTGTTGTATACGCAGCTTCAGGATCATCTTCAAGAACTCTAGAAAGACCAAAATCTGACACTTTGCAGACGAGGTTACTATTGACGAGGATATTGCGAGCTGCCAAGTCTCGATGTACATAGCCCATATCAGACAGGTATTTCATGCCAGAAGCTATCCCGCGAAGCATGCCCACTAGTTGGATGACTGTGAAATGTCCATCATGTTTCTGCAGAATACAAAATTTTAGAAAGACCCATCAAATACAAACAACTCATTTTACTATATAACTAAATTCTCTCTGTGAATCAATACGTGAAACAATTTCACTCTATTTCTTCTTATATTGTCTGATAATTTAAAAAATACCTGTAACAAACATTTTATAATGGTTTGCCTTTAAGTACGATGCTTGATCGCACGATTCTTTTCCATAATCCACTTAATGTTTTTGAATTCCACCATTAAATCAGCTCAACTCATTTTTGTAGTTTATTCCATATATTTAGCATATTTATTACCATGAATATTTGAGCCCCTTTTATCTATTTTGCTAAAGGTGTCTCTTTCTGAATCTATGTTATTTCCTTATTCCACATACCAAGTTTTTCATTTTGCTTCATACCTTTTTTAAACTGTATTTTGAATTCTCTCTACACTGTTCAATAGTTTGGTTAACTCAAAACAGTATAATAAATATGGCTGCCAAATTGGAATTGATAATAAGGGGCCTCCACTTTATTATAATTCCTAATGTTTGATGTTATTAAAATATTTTTAATAATAGCCTTCTATTATTAAAAATATTTGAATATTAAATATTCTGAGATTAGTAGATTTTTGATCGATAAGGGTATCAAGGGAAATGGAGAAAAAGTGGGTAAATAGGCTTCTGGTAGAGGTCAGCCATGATCTACTTCAATGGTGGAACAGGCTGTAGAAGATGAATAAATTACTCCTGTTCCTATAGACCTGGCCCTGGAAAGATTGTTTCCCATATTACAACAGTGACTCCACTTCAAAAAAGTACTTCATTGACTGTAAAGTGCTTTGAGACGTCTGGTGGTCATGAAAGGCGCTATATAAATGCAAGTCTTTCTTTCTTTTTCCTGGCTCTGTCCTTGCAATCATTGACCTGGACATTAACAGGGGTGGGATATGTAGGCGGGGGGGGGGGGGGGGGGCGGGGTGGGGGCAGGGGGTGAAGTGGGGGCAGAGTTTCGGACAGGAAACCCGGACATCTGGTGTTCGCGGCCCGGAAGTCAGCCTGATCGGCAGGCTTGGCTTCTAGTCGGGCGGGGAGCATGTAGGTCTGATCCACATCCCGGGAAGATCTGCTCCCGGGGTTGGGGGGTGGGGGCTCCGATCCCCGATCCTGGGAGGGTCCGATCCCAGGGTTCATTGTATGGGGAGGGTCTTATTGGGGGGGGGGAAAGCTTGGGGGGCCAAGGGAAGCATGCCTGCTTTTCCTGGTCTACAATCTGTGCTTTAAGGGCACTTACCTTCTCCTCAAAGCTGTCCTTGCCTCCCTTGAGCTGCTGGGTTTCCTGAGGCCTGGGAAACCTGGCCGCCCACCATAAAACCTACAAAGTAGGTTAAATCAGAGGCTACCAGACTTATTAACATATTTAAATTTCCAACTCGCCTCCTGGGAGCAGGTTGGCTGCCAGCCCCTTGTCCCGCCTCCATTAAACCCAGAAGTAGGCGGCTCGAGGTCGGGGGTTCAGATTTTTAAAATTTTAACATCTGTCCCGACACCAACCCACTTGTCTTTGGCTGTCAAAATTCAGCCCATTGTTTCCTATCCTCCTCTCAAAATCTTTTCCAGCCTTCCCCCCACCCATGCTGAGACTGTTGTTCCATCACATCGCCCCATTCCACTCTCCTGATCCCCTCTGTGCACCATTTCTATCCTCCTCATTACCTTTCCTTTCCTCTTCCCCCCACCCTAGAACCCTGCTTGTCACAATTTCTAGGCACATTGTTATCTCAATGGGAATTTTCACTGAGGTTCAGATCCTCTCAAAGTCACAGCAAATGCATTTCATGTCAGATTTATGATGGTATTTGTATTGGCACATTGCAGGCTGGGGGGCCTTGTCACTGGCAAGGCAAATAGGAAATTCAGGCATGCAGTGCTCATGATTTTTTTTGACCATTAAAATGAATGATTGGAAAATTGTGTGCAGTGTGCGCCTGATTTGTACTGCTGATGGGTGAGGTGCACTGTTGGCAGTTTCAAACTCATAAACTTGCCCCATGAATCTGCAGCAGGGACAAATAGTTTTGATGAATTTTAGATTTTATTAAAGGTATAATGCAGGACATGATCAGAAACAGACTCCTCCGCTTATAAAGGGGATAGATTGTCTTGTGAGGCAGTGGGGTTAATCTTACAAGTCGGCCCTGCAGATGGCGAGGCTCCCTGCCGGCAAAATGCACTGGTAATATTATCCACAATACACCAGGCACCAGTCCTTCAAGGCACATTTCACCCACGGCTGTATTCATACACTCATATGTGTGTGAAAGTATTAAATTAATATGCTCATTTGAATACCAGTTCCCTATAGTACATTAACTATAGTATTTGCAGCCATAAAGCCATAATAAGTGTATTTGATAACCAAATCTTCTTCTGTTATGACTGGCATATCTTGGGAAAAACACTATTGTGCACTTGACACCATGCAGAACTCCATTAAAAAATTTATTTACAACAAATAATTCCAGAAATTGTTCATAAATTATCTTTATACTGTTGGTCTTTTAGTCTGTTGGCTATCTCACCCTCAGAAATGAGTCCAGGGATCCATTTTCCATATATTCTACCACGATCATCACTGGCCTACCTGTGGATGCAGCAAAAGAAACAAACATTACATAAAACACATTTTCCATGGCTCCAGAGACACTAGCATAGGAGTGAGAGTTTACATACCAAAGAGCAGACCGAATTGCAAACAGATTTACTGATAAAATATGTTTTAATTATCAGAAAATGAGATACATAGCCAAAATGTTGAATATTAATAAGAAATGAGTTGAATTTGGAGCAGGAGGACACAAGCACTACTCCAGGCACACTGTCCAGTCCCCACACCACACCCCCAGATCCCAGCAATGTCCCCCTTGGCCTCTGTGTAAGAGGGTCAATCATGGTATTTAAAAAAATAAAGTTGTCCGTCCTAGACCCCCTCGGTGGGGACCCTTTCTGCCCATCGGGAGGCTGGTATGATTCACCTCAGTCAGTGTACTGACCTCCACACACGCTCAGTCCTGAATGAGCAGGAAAAAGGGAAATGCGCAGCTCAGAGTTTCTGCCCTTTACAAGGTATGCTGGAGCATCTTGGAAATGGTGTACATCCAGAGCAGGCAGGTCCCTGCCATTTACCAGTGCCTTCTCCTGGTCTTCTGCTGGAGTTACAGTAGGAGACCATGTTTTTTTTGAGGCCAATAGGTCACATTTTAACATTCGTCTCACTGCATTTGAGAGCGAGATCTGCATACTTCTGTCCCTTCCCAACCATGCACTGGGGGGATAGGGATAATCAGACAGAATGTATGCAGCAAGAAGTTTGTGTTCACAGGAGGTGACAATACACAACTCCCCTTGATGTGATTTGCAAAAATATGAAGGGTGACAACTAAAAGCATTTTACTACTCTCATGCTAAACATAATCTAAATATTCCTGTGTCAATTTGTATTCAAACCGCAATCAAAAACTTAAGAATATGTAATATTTAATATGTTATTGTGGAAATGCTGCAGCTGAATTCTTGAGAATGCACTCATGCTTCTTTATGTTAAATAGAACTGTACTTGTTAGAATTCACAGCCACCCCTTATTTCTGTTAGAAAAGGCTCCAATTTTAGGCAGTGCCTTGCATGCCTCAATTATTAATGGGATTGACAGTAATTGATAAATCTCTCCTGATGTCAGGTAAATCTGTTGTGTTAGATCAGGCTCTGACATATCCCTTCTCTGACATAGCAGTGTTGTTTTCACGAAATGGTCCGTGTACACCAGTCTCTCATCAGCAGATGTCCATGAAACAGAAGTCATTTGTAAAGCTGGTTGGTAAAGCAACATGACCCAGATAAATAAAATTTTAAAAAACCTACACTTTTTAACACAAATATAAAAATAATTAGGCCACGATCTATAAAATGTTCTTTTACAGCAGGGATTTTTGGAGCCTTATCTGGGACACAACAGTTGAAAATGAAGTCATTACAAATGATGTTAAATTTGAACAGACATCTATTATTCCTTAGGGTGGGGTGTTTTTTACTTTCATCTTTCAGTTCTTGCTCATGTTATTAAACAGCTGTCAGGGGTTTGTTTTCTCTCTATAAATATCATAATCAGTGAAACCTGAAAACTAGCACAGTGCTTGTCTCCAGTGATAAGGAAGACTCCAGTGAAGAAGCAATGCTGTCAGATTGAGGAAGTTGGTGCTGTGGAACACATAGTGGCCATACCTATTGAGCTCTTCTTTGGAGCTCTATCTGTAACCAGCCACAGGCATCCCCTTTCTCCTCCCTCCCACTTCTCCTCCCCCCATCTTCTCTTCTGCACTGATCATAGCCTTTTGTCTCCAATGGAGCACAACTCATCTTAACTTCACCTGTAACTCTTTCATCCTGCTTCCCTCCTGGCCTCATTGTCTAACCTCCACCTACACTTGAGGACCTCACACTTGACTGTCACTGGCTGGAGTCATATCTAGCACAAAGAAGATGGTTGTGGTTGTTGGAGGCCAAACATCTCAGCCCCAGGACATCACTGCAGAAGTTCCTCAGGGCAGTGTCCTAGGCTCAACCATCTTCAGCTGCTTCATCAATGGCCTTCCCTCCATCATAAGGTCAGAAGTGGGGATGTTCGCTGATGATTGCACAGTGTTCAGTTCCATTCGCAATTACTCAGGTAATGAAGCAGTCTATGCCCACATGCAGCAAGACCTGGACAACATTCAGGCTTGGGCTGATAAGTGGCAAGTAACATTTGCGCCACACAAGTGCCAGGCAATGACCATCCAACAAAAAAGAGAGTCTAGCCACCTCCCCTTGACATTCAACGGCATTATCATCGCCAAATCCACCAACATCAACATCCTGGGGGTCACCATTGACCAGAAAATTAACTGGACCAACCATGTAAATACTGTACAGGAGTAATTTGCATTGAACGCCATTGAAATTGTTGGTTTCCTTGGGCCAAACTCCCTTCCGCTGTTGGCCCCTGATGGAGCTCGATGTCATCAGATTACATGTGGATGCTAATCCTTATTTGTGGATGATGTTGCCAAAGGGCAGCATGTAGATGAGGAAGAGGATTGCGCCAAAAATGGATTCTCAGGGGACTCCTGAGGCAATGGTGTAGGGGGTGGGAAGAGGAGTCATTGCTGGAAATGGGTTGGCTACAATTGAATGGATAAGTATGGAACCCAGCAAAGACAGTCTCCCTCAGCTGGAAAATGGAGGAGAGGCATCGGGGAAGGACAGCGTGATTTACCATGTTGACAACTGCAGAGAGATCGAGCAAGGATAATGCACTGCCATTAGGCAGACGCTTAAAACAGGCTTTATGCCCCTTAAATATGCAAATTAGGGGCTTTACACCTATTAATAGAGCCCTTTCAGAAATGAGTGATCAATGAGTGGGTCAGGCATCGGGTCTCACTTGCTCAGAATTCTTCAGTGACCCCCACGGCCGCCACCCACAGGTAAGTTTTAAAAATTTTGATTTTTTACTAAACACCTTCCAGTGGAGCCAGAACAACAGGAGCACTCCTCCAACTCCACAGGAGTCATGATCAGCCCCACCACCCCGAAGGCCCTCTCAGGACATAGCTGAGGGCCGTTGCCGGCGGGGCAGGTAGCCTGAAAATGACCACTCCCGTCGGGCGAGCTGCCTGTGGAGTCCCAAGGAGCACCGGCAGCTTGGCTCAATTATTCAGATCAGGCCCGAGGAGCAGTTTCTATCGATCCTTGGGGCTCTTGCTTTGGCGTGCGCACTAACTGCCTCTGCAGCACCGAATCTGGGCCCAAAACCAGGCCCAGACAAACTTTCACCCCAAAGAGTCAGAATAGAGAAAGTGCCAAATGTCAACGCAGCAATGATGTTCAGTCCTCATTGCATGGCGTTAACTAGGAATAGAGTGATATTCACACACAAAGCCACAATTGGCTGAAGTAGTGGAGTGTCCCAGATACTGGTAAATCCATACCTCGGTATCATTCAGGTGAGTAAAGAGGGGAGGAAAAAAGTGGAGAAGAGAGGGGAGGAAGAAAAAATAGAGAAAATGGACAATGTAAAGAAATGTGCTCTGCACTGCAGCAAAGGCTTTCTATAGTTTTTGGAGGCAGATGGAGGATATTTTTGCAGTCTATATTAATGTATCCAAGACTTCATATTACTGCATGATACTTTCATATACATTCTAACTGGCACATTTTGACAAACTTTACTGACAATGACTTTGGGCTGCTGATGTAGGTTAAGACCTGGTCAGTTTGATTTATAATTCCAGTAAAGTATAATGGAACGATATGGAACTTGAAGCCTTCCTAAAGTTAACTGAATTTACCCCAACCCTCTTTAAAAAAAAAAGTCTAAATTAGCTTAATAGATTTATTGATTGTTAAGCCTGTACCAGAATTTTCAAACTCATGTTAATACCTTCCAAGTGCAACAGCCAGTCTGCCAGATTTACCAGATTATGGGAAATTAACAAAAAGTTATTGCAAGTTGGAAAATTGCTTGATTGCGCTTTAAGGGGGAAAAATTTGGTCGTGACCCCTTTGGGGCGCTAACTTCGCCGGGGTGCTAAAAGTAACGCCTCGAAAAAGTTCGCACTCCTGCATCGTAAATTGAGTGGTAGCGTTCCAAGCAGGAGGCGGGGCGCTCCTGGAAGCGCTCCCCCACCTTCCTGAGGCGCTTTCATTCAATATTGCGTTGGCACGTAGCACCGCGGTATTTCAGGCCTCCCTCCCCTGATTAAAGGGGAGGGGCCTAGCGCAGCGCGCACAGGGAGCAGGGTGCCTGGCTGACCGATCATGGCCGGCACCCTGCCTGAGGAAGCGGAAGGGGGCTGGTGCTGGCAGGCGGCCCAAAAAAAAGGCCACCCAGCACCTGCCCTTTAATTTGCACCACTGCGGCCGCAAACACACCACCCTGACCCTGTCGAACATATCGTGTGGTGGTAGGTCAGGGGGCGCGAGTGAAGTTTGCGGCCGGGGCGTGAGCGGGTCGCTGCGCATGGTGATGATGTCATCACCGGAGGAGCAGCACAGCGCCGCGTGGCGCTACCGGCTACCGCCGCCGCTAACCTCTTGGTGAATTTTGTGGGAGGTGTTAGTGGCGCCGTGCCCAGGCGCTAGGGGCTTTGTGCAAAGCAACCCTGTTTTTCCCCCTAAATGTTTTAAAATAAACCTATAAGTCGATCAAAAAAAGTATTACATCTTAATGACTGCCATCTTAGAGCAGCAGTATCCTTCCAGTGCCATTTTCCGTTTTTGTCCTATGTTGCCATCTATAAATGTGCCCAACAAGCTGAAGGCGTTTTCCTGTATGTCTCAATGAGACGTTGAAACAACTCAATACACAAGAGCTTTACTTGAAGTGTGTGCAAAAAAAACCAGGCAAGATTACATTAGCAGCTGCTGAAACCGTGAACAAATTGAGAAGATTCTGAACAAGAGCAGCTGACAGCGTTAAACGCAAAATAATTAGCTGCTGTTTTGGTCTGGTGAGGAGGCAGGTAATGAATTGCTCGGCGATGCACATTTTAAAACATTATAATTGACTGAAACTTATAGTTCTGCTGACATTTGCAATTTTTTTTTATAATAAGACAAGACTGAGCAAACAAAAACTCATTTGGAAATAGTCATCACTGTTTAATTGAAGCTGCAGAATCAAAAGCTGGTACATCTACCAAAGAAAGATGTTTTAACCCCTGAGTAATCTAACACTGATCAAGACTGCACCATTATGTGAAAGATCATACAAACCAATTTTCATTCTGCCTCCCCTGACCTGAATGCAAAACGGGCGGAGGGCACCCGAAGTGCCCTCTGCTTAACAGGGCCTGAATCTGCCTGTGTTTGCAGGGTTAGGTCATCTTAATGGCTCCAATTCCCCCCAGCACAGGTAGAGGCATTGGAAGAGTTTGCACCCAAAAGGGGGCCGGTGGGGAGGAAGAAAACTGTACCACTGCAGGATTGCAAGGCCTACGGCGGGGTAATAGCTGCCGGCTTCGCGCCTCCTGACTGCTGTCCGAAATCAGCAGCCAGAAGGTCTCCAGCCCCATTGCTCATCTTTCTGACCCTGTAATAAAAAAGGGTACCTACAGGTGTTTGTCGCCAGCCCCTTCTCAGATATCTGATCTGAGGAGGGGCTGGGTGCAAGCTCAAAGGCCCACTTGCTGTGGGTGTCACTGCATTTGGACCTCTGCCAAACAGAGATCCAGCAAAATGAGGCAGGTTGCGTGCTGATGTCACTGCTGCCTTATTAGCTTTGTATTTCCATGTTTTGCCCCTGCTCAAGGTGCGAGCATTCCATGACTCACTCTCCTGGAAACCCTTGGCAATGCAAATGAAATGCAAAGGCGGTGGGGATTTGGGTCTCCGGCTCTTTTTTCCCTGCCTTGTGTCCATGAAGTAAGCAAAACCTGAGCACAAAGCAGAGGGAAGTCTGCCCATGTTGAGATACCGCGGCAAACGTGGGAGTCGAGACAGAGCTATTGAAAACACAACTGCTTTATTCTGACCACATGGCAAACAGGTACTAGAAAAGCCCGCACATCCACTTAAATACTTCCCAGACAGGAAGTGCTCCCGGCAGCCTGTCCCTGCGGGAAACAAGTTGCTGGAGGAAAGGGCGCCCGGCTGGGGGCTTCTGCTTAGACTGTCTGTGCCGCCGTGAGTGGATTATGTCCAGTGGTGGCGTGTCGCCACAGAGCTCCCCCCAGAATCCGCTTAGGAGGAGTGGACAAGTCGTGACGGTGGTCTAATGGTTCTGCCGCAGCGGCTCTGAGTGTTCGCCGGTCTCGCTGGTTGGGTCGGGCGGTTCGCCGCCGGCTGTGCTGGCTTGCCGGGGGGACGGCCTCTGGCTGGAGGCTGGGCCACGGGGGCCTGTTCCCCTGGTTCTGTGTGTGCTGGTTTGAGCCGGTCGATGGAGACTGTCTCGACCCTGTCGCCGAGTCGCAGCTTGAATACCTTGTCCCCGGTTTGTAGTACCTCGTACGGACCGTCGTACGGGGGTCGCAGGGGCCCGCGGTGCGCGTCGTGTCGCACGAAGACGAAGCGCGCCTGCTGTAAATTTGGCGGGACGTGAGGTGCGAGTTCGCCGTGTCGGTTGACCGGAAGTGGGGCGAACTGCTGAGCGGAAGAGAAAGAGTCGAGCCGCTGCTGTTCGGCCGACCAAGGCTTGGTAGGCTCCGGAAGGAATTCGCCTGGGACGCGCAGCGGTTGTCCGTAGACTAACTCCGCTGCCGAGGACTGGAGGTCTTCCTTGACCGTGGTGCGTAGGCCGAGTAGCACCCACGGTAGGCGGTCAGTCCAGGTACTGTCCTGCAGGCCGGCGCGGAGTGAGGCCTTGAGTGACCTGTGGAAGCGTTCACAAAGTCCGTTGGCCTGCGGGTGGTACGCCGTGGTGCGGTGGAGCGTCACCCCGAGGTTGCGTGCTGTGGCCGTCCAGAGTTCGGAGGTGAACTGGGCGCCTCTGTCGGAGGTTATGTCGGCCGGTACGCCGAACCTCGCAACCCAGGTGTTAACGAACGCCCTGGCGATGTCGGCTGTGGTGGTGGAGGTCAGCGGCACTGCCTCAGGCCAGCGTGTGTAGCGGTCGACCATCGTGAGGAGATAAGTTTGGCCTTGCGATGGCGGCAGGGGACCGACGATGTCGACGTGTACGTGGTCGAAGCGGCGGCTGGGTACCTCGAAGTCTCCCAGGGGTGCTTTGGTGTGCAGCTGTACCTTAGCCCGTTGGCAGGCGAGGCAGGAGGTGGCCCAAGTCCGAACATCTCTGCTAAGGCCGCGCCAGACGAAGCGCTTGGAGAGGAGTTTGACGGATGCGCGGGAACCCGGGTGAGAGAGCCCGTGGAGCGCGCCGAAGACGCGGCGGCGCTAGGTCTCAGGGACGACCGGCCTGGGTTGGCCGAGTGAGACGTTGCACGTGACTGCCGTGGCTTCGGGCCCGTGCGCGACCTTGGCTAGGCGTAGCCCTGGCAGGCTGGTAGCCGCCGAGAGGAGGTCTGGGTCCGTGAGCTGGGCCACTGCTAGTTGTGCGTAGTCGACCGCGAGGTGATTCGCACAGACGGCGGGACGGGAAAGGCAGTCGGCGACCACGTTGTCTCTACCGGAGACGTGCTGAATGTCCGTAGTAAACTCGGAGACGGCCGCGAGCTGGCGTTGCTGCCTAGCGGACCAGGGTTCGGTGTGCTTGGCCATCGCGTATGTGAGTGGCTTGTGGTCCACATACGCGGTGAAGGGGCGGCCTTCCAGGAGGAACCTGAAATGGCGGACCGACAGGTGGAGTGCGAGAAGCTCGCGGTCGAAAGTGGAGTATTTGACCTCCGGGGGGCGCAGTTGGCGGCTGTAGAAGGCAAGTGGCTGCCACGCGCCATTGACCCACTGCTCGAACACGGCCCCGACTGCGTGGTCGGAGGCGTCGGTGGTGAGCGCGGCCCGGGCATCGGCCCTCGGGTGCGCGAGCAGAGTGGCGTCGGCGAGCGCGTTTTTGGTGGCGTCGAAGGCGGCTGCCGTGTCAGTGGTCCAGGCTACGTCCATCTTGCCGGATTTTCCTCGGAGGGAGTCGTATAGGGGCTTCATAAGGGCTGCGGCTCTGGGGATGAACCTGTTGTAGAAGTTCACCATCCCGAGGAACTCCTGGAGGCCCTTGATGGTTGTGGGGCGGGGGAATTGCTGGACGGCCTGCACCTTGTTGGGCAGGGGGACGGCCCCAGCAGGGGTGATGTGGTGACCGAGAAAATCGATCTCGGTTAGGCCGAATTGGCACTTCGCCGGGCTGAGGATGAGCCCGTTTTGGGCTAGGCGCCCGAACAGGATGCGAAGGTGTTCGAGGTGTTCCTGTTTGGAGGAGCTGGCCACGAGAATGTCGTCTAGATAGACGAATAGGAAGTTCAGGTCCCGGAGGACTGAGTCCATAAGGCGCTGGAAAGCCTGTGCTGCATTCTTGAGGCCGAAGGGCATCCTCAGGAACTCGAACAGGCCGAATGGGGTGATGACGGCCATTTTGGGGATGTCCGCGGGGTGTACGGGGACTTGGTGGTAACCGCGCACCAGGTCGACTTTGGAAAAGACGGTTCGTCCGGCCAGTCGGGCCGAGAAGCCCTGGATGTGTGGCACCGGGTACCGATCGGGGGTGGTGGCGTCGTTGAGGCGGCGGTAGTCCCCGCAAGGGCGCCAGCCTCCGCTGGGCTTGGGGGCGATGTGGAGGGGCGAGGCCCAAGGGCTGCTGGAGCGGCGGATGATGCCGAGTTGTTCCATGTGGGTAAACTCGGCCCGCGCGATTTCCAGCTTGGCCGGGTTGAGTCTGCGGGCGTGGGCAGAAACTGGGGGGCCGGTGGTGGGGATATAGTGTTCCACACCGTGCTTGGCGGCTTTGGCCGAAAAGGTCGGGTTAGTGAGGGCGGGAAACTCAGCTAGGAGTGCCGAGTAGTCGTCCGTGGCTCTGGCGAGGCAGTAGGTCGTCGGGCTGGCCGAACGGGCCGGGGTAAAGGCGCCGGGGATGGGGGCCATAGTGTTGATGTCGACGAGGCGGTGCCTCGGAATGTCGACAAGGAGGCCGTGGGCGCGTAGGAGGTCGGCGCCGATGAGTGGGCAGAGGACCTTGGCTGTCAGGAACTCCCAGCGGTAGCGGCGGCCCGCGAGGTCGAGCGTGACCATGCGGGTGCCATATGTGCGGATTTCAGAGCCGTTGGCTGCAGCCAGTGTGACACCCCGTGTGCCGCGTTGGATCTCGAGGGCGGAGGCGGGGGTGATGCTGTGCTGGGCCCCTGTGTCGCACAGAAATCGGTGGTTGGTTCTGTCGTCAGTGACGTACAGTAGGGGCTCCTTCTGCCCCGCGGCCATCGCGGGGGCCGGTGCGGGGGGGGGTTTGAAGGAACACGGTGGCGTGCAGCGTTGAGCCCTAGCGCCAAAACGGGTGTGGTAGTAGCAGTGACCCGGAGTGGTAGGGCGGTCGGGCCTAGCGGCCCGGGAAGACCGCGTGGTCGTTGCCGTGAGGTCGGGCGCGACGTCGCGAGCGGCCTGTGCAGAGAGCAGCCGGTCGGCCTTTTCGGCTATCTCATTCAGGTCCGTGGAGTCAGACTCCACAAGGAGCGGGCGGATGCTGGCGGGGAGCTGCCGAATGAAAAGCGTGCGAAAAAGGGCGCCGGGATTTTTGTCGTCTGAGAGGGACAGCATGTGGGAAAGCAGGTCTGATGGTGAAGCGTCACCAAGGCCGGGGAGGTCCAGGAGTTGGCAGTGGCGCTGGTAAGAGGACGTTTGAAATTTTTTAAGTAGCGCAGCCTTCAGATGCTCGTACTTGCCCTCCGTTGGTGGATTCTGCAGCGCTGCCCAAACCTTGGGGACTGTAGCGTAGGTGAGCGAGGCGACGAGGTAGTCGTACTTCGTGGCGTCGACTGTAATGCCTTTCAGCCGGAATCTGGACTCAGCTTGAACGAACCAGGCTTCAGCGAGGTTCTCCCAAAAGTCAGGTAATTTAACCGTGACTACGTTTGTATCCGCCATGCTAGCTTAGGATTCGTCCTGAGCGTCGGGGTCACCAGTGTTGAGATACCGCGGCAAACGTGGGAGTCGAGACAGAGCTATTGAAAACACAACTGCTTTATTCTGACCACATGGCAAACAGGAACTAGAAAAGCCCGCACATCCACTTAAATACTTCCCAGACAGGAAGTGCTCCCGGCAGCCTGTCCCTGCGGGAAACAAGTTGCTGGAGGAAAGGGCCCCCGGCTGGGGGCTTCTGCTTAGACTGTCTGTGCCGCCGTGAGCGGATTATGTCCAGTGGTGGCGTGTCGCCACACCCATAGTGTTATCATTAAATGACAGTAATTATTTCTGCAGCTACAAATGCTGCCGAAGAAAGACAAATGGGAAAAACAGGCAGGTATCCAATTGGCATTGATTCTTAAATTCAGGATTTTGAAAGGCATTTCAATAATCTGTCAATATGTTTAATTCATTTTTTTAACAAAAGGACATGTGGTGTTAATTAGCCCCTACTTTGACATGTGTTAATGAGCAGGCGTTGTTTGGTTTAATGGTTTGGCTTGTTGTAATGCTGGACAAACCCACTACATCCAATGCCAGAACTAGACTAGAAAATAAACCAGATGAATGCATATGGTATGGTTGATGTACATGATATATCAATGTCACTTCTCAGAAAATCTTAAATGCTCATGTTGGCTTCTAGCTCAGAGTTGGCACATTGCTAACAATCCCTTTTTTATCTGGAAGGGAACATGTTGTTCTCTTGTTTTACTCATGCCTTGAGTACAAAAAAAAATCAAGTTTTTGATCCATGAGGTTTTTGCCTCGCCCGCGTGTCTGGACTATCAAATTCAGACCCAGTAACTGTACCGCCGATCTTAATTTCTCACATTCCAAAAATAGCAATAACTTGCTACAAATTAGAAAGCACAAAACATATATCACTTTAAGTGTCATTCTCAATTAATGAGAAGATAGAAGTATTACCCGACATCCATCACTGTTCTACCATTTTAAGGACTCGTCATCTTCAAAATGGCAAATTGCTGGCAGAATTTTGTCAATGAATAATGATGCTACTGGTGTCGCCTGCTGAAGTCTGATAGCTCAAGGGCGCAGCCATTTTAGTTGACACATCTGTTGTGTAGAACAGCAGGGGAGTAGCTTCTAGCTATAACAGAGCAGTGGGGAGAGGCAAGAACCATCTCAAAAAGGTGCTGAGAAGTGTCAGAGAAGAGCGAGTAATGGCCTGAAGGTAAAGTACGAGCATCAGGAAACATGAAGGGGAAATCTGGAAGTGAAACAGAGCACTGACAAAGAAGCAATTCCGACTTTAAAACAAAGGTAGAACAGCAAATAAGAGGTTAAAATAAAACTTCAAAACAACTGAAGATGAAAGCCCCAAATATCCTCGAGGGCCACTGCGTCTTCTGCCAGCCAGTCAGTCCTAGCATTCTGCCTGTCCCAAATCCCAGGGATGGGCTCATTAACATAAAGGGGACAGATGCCTGACCCCTACGGCAATTCTTAGGCATTCACCCTTGCTGCTCTGTTAGGGAGGGGTCAGGTTGTTGTGGCTGAAGCCAGAAGCATCTTAAAAAATGAAGGATTTGGTAATCGTCCTACTTGGCAGTTTCAAGTCACCTTCAGAAAAACACAGACCTTCAAAAAAAAAACCTGATATCCTCCATATAGTGGAGAAACCATCACTGTGGGCCCCAGTTCTGTCAAGGCCCCATTGTGTGAATATACCTGCATCATGCAAGCATACTTTGCATTAGGGACAGAGGAAGCAGAACTGGTAGGATGTCATCCCTCCAGTCCTGCCTCGTACAATGATATTACGATGGAGGGGAGAGGGCACAAGAAATGTCTGCAATTCCCCACTCCTGTCAGAATCTTGCATTACAGCCGGAAAGGGGTGAAGACCTGGTGGAAACTGGCCTTGCTCTAAATTTTTCTCCTCCTCACCTCACCCAGATACCCTTATGTTCATGTTAAAAAAGAACAGGAATTTCAGGGATCAAGAATTTTTGAATTTTTTTAGTGGAGTCAATGGCAACAAATCCTTGCATCACTTGTGAGTCTTGGCCAGCATTTGAGCCCAATGCATTGGAGCAATAAATTAGTTATTCTAGTTTAACCTGGAAAAATTATTTAATATTTTAGTTAATCAGCCAATAATTAATGAATAGAGTCATTCTATGCAAATACATTTTGGTCAAGCTCCACTTACAACAAATCAACAAAACTAGGGGGTTACATCATTTGAATAGAAACTCTCATGGGTTGAAGTAGTGCTGTGCTATATCATGAATGCACATATGAGACTTGGTTAGTCTGATATTTTAACAAAGATGTTCACCTTATGGATGTCAAAATAAAGGACAAAGAATTTCTCATGAATGCGTTGTTGGGGTAAAACGTCATCTTAGCCTGAACTAAGAGGCCAGAGGCTGGCCTGACATTGGGCCTTGGGCCTCATTAGCACTTAATGCACAAGCTGCCGGTGCCTCTCACGATTGCGATGAATGTGGAGTCGGGGAGCACTCCTGGTAGTCCTGCCTCCACAGGAAGGTTTTTATAAAAAAAACTTACCTTTAGTTGGCGGCCACTGAAGAATCCCGAGCAGAGCAGGCCCGACACCTGCTCCATTCATTGGAAACAAACTTTACAGAGGGGTCCTTCAACAGGCATTAGGCCCTTAATTAACATATGCAAGAGACCCAACGCCTGTTTTAGGTACCCGTCCGTGGCGCCTAAAACATGGGCCCGACTAAGTTAACAGTGAGCCGAGTGCCTGCGCAGATTGGTTGCAGGCCGTCTCATTGCTAAATTGGTTAGTGTTGCACCTGTTTTACATCCAAAAAATGGATGCAACGTAAACCAATTTCTGCCCCCTTGTGTGTGTTACTAATAGTCCACAGCACAAATTCAACTCACTGAACTCCCTCCGGCAATCATGAATTAAAAATAATTTCATCCAGTTTTAAACTGTTGTGTATGTAACACAGACATACACGCACACTAAAGAACGTACCATGAACCACATGTAAAGTATGACATTTTAACAGGGCACGTGATGATTTATATACCCATAGATGGGTGATAATTTCCCTTATGGAAATGTTTTCTGTTTTAGGAAGATGTAATAACATGTACAATTCAGTAAAATGAAACCTACATGTGTTTCCTGTTTAATCTCAAACTACATGAATGCTGAGCTCAGGTTCTGACCATCATTCCGAATGTATGGAATATTGGGATAACTTTAGCCCCCCAAAATGGGTGGGTTTGGGTCGGGCGAGAAATTAAATTTTTTTAAATTTCAAACCGGACTCCAATCCGATTCTAATGGAGTCGGGGTAAGGTCGAGCAACCAATCTGCTCTCAGGAGATGGGTCGGTCGGTCAAAGCTTTTAAGGAAGCTGTGTGCTTCCATTTTTACAAGTTCTTTATTTTTAACCAATGTCAGCCTGGTTTCCCAGGCCTTGGGAATCTCGGCAGGTAAAAGGAGGCGAGAAGGGCTGGATCCTCGAGGTTAAGTTGCTTTACAGCACTGCTTGTGGGCCAGGAGGACTGGGAGTCTTTCCCTCCGGCCCAACAAACTACCCTGCATGCGATCGCCGACTCCCCCTACCCCACGCGATTTCCCGCCCCCGACGCCATCTCATCCCCCCGACTATGCTCTAACCTCCTCCCGCAATCTCTCCCCCCTCCTGACCACCAGGAGACCTTCCAAGCACCACTAGATCTCCCCCACCCAACCACCACTAGACCCCCCCCTTCGACTGCGATCTCTTGCTGCCTCCCTACCCATTCCTCGGCTGCATTCTTCTGCTGCAGGTTTTCCCACCCGACAGGCAGCCAGCCTGTCAATCTATCGGGTGGGATACCTGCAGAAAATATTTAAAAGACCTGCAGGGTGATCAAGAAACCCGTACTTACTCCTCCCCGCCCCCACCCGCGTAAATATCAGGGCCTTTATGTTCACTTCAACTTTGTGTATACAAAATTTGTGTATATTTGGACATACTCTCAAAGGTGGCTAACATTCATTCATACAATACAGATTTACTTTGAATTAACTCTAGTTAACTCCGTTGACCCAGCTAACTGACCAATAACCGAAAATAGCTGAGAAAAAAGTAATTTCACTGTACTTCCCTACAGGAGTGGAGCACAGGTACTTTGGGTCATAAAGTATTTAGGCTAAAAGCATTAACTTTATGCTACCATAATACCCTCAGCCCAATACTTGTACATTATGCCCAATAGTTATTCATGGTTACATATCATTATGCTGTCACATTTCAACCTGTAGAAGTTTGAAGAAACGCACATAAACGTAAGAAAAGTATAATACTTTTTGTGACGACTCCCTCCAAACGAACAATGTTAGGGTGGTCAAACTGGCCCATGATGCTTGCTTCTCTGAGGAAATCCCTTCGTTGTCTGTCCATGTAGCCTCCTTTTAGGGTCTTGATAGCCACAGGAATCTCCCTTTTTCCAGGTGTCTTTAGCCGACCACTGCAGACCTCTCCAAACTCCCCTAAAAATGCAGATCATTAGAACAAGTGACTCAGGAAGTTACTTAGAAAAGTGCAAAATAATTCAGTTTAAGTAACCTAATATGTCACTTAATTTTAATCAGCATATCTAAAATATTCAGTGCGAATTGGTTAACTGTTTTATTGAGTTGATGTAATCTTCTCGCTATACTCTACCAATAAATAGGACTCAGCTGAATAATAAGATGGTCTAACCACACATTTAGCTCCAAGAGGATTTGAGTATAAGAGTAAAGACGTCTTACTGCAATTATATAGGGCCCTGGTGAGACCACACCTGGAGTATTGTGTACAGTTTTAGTCTCCTTACCTAAGGAAGGATATACTTGCCACAGAGGGAGTGCAACGAAGATTCACCAGACTGGTTCCAGGGATGGGGGGGATTGTCCTACGAGGAGAGATTGAGTAGACTAGGCCTATATTCTCTAGGAAGTCACACAACACCAGGTTATAGTCCAACAGCTTTATTTGAAATCACAAGCTTTCAGAGCGCTGCTCCTTTGTCAGGTGAAGTGAAGAGAAGCATACAGGCACAGCATATATGGTCAGAGAAAACTGCCAGATGATTATAGGTAATCTTTCTAACTGCCCTTTATCACACTTCGGCAGAGAGATAATCACAGCAATCAAAGGTGTGAATGCTGTCCAAACAGGTCAGTCAGGAAAACATTACATCAAAGAACAATGAGGCGGGGTCACAAGGGGTCAAATGTTGCAGATGCTGGGGTCTGTATGAAAAACAGAAAAAAACCAAAAAACTTTTCTGGAAATCACAGCAGGTCCGGCCGCATCTGTGCAGAGAGAACAAGCCAACGACGACTCGAGTCTGGATGACTCTATGTCAGGTGGGGTTACATGTAGCGTGACATGAACCCAAGATCCCGGTTGAGGCCGTCCTCATGAGTGCGGAACTTGGCTATCAGTTTCTGCTCGACAATTTTGCGTTGTCGTGTGTCTCGAAGGCCGCCTTGGAGAATGCTTACCCGAAGATCGGAGGCTGAATGTCCTTGACTGCTGAAGTGTTCCCCAACTGGGAGGGAACACTGCTGCCTGGCGATTGTTGTGCGGTGTCCGTTCATCCGTTGTCGCAGTGTCTGCGTGGTCTCGCCGATGCGACAACGGATGAACGGACACCGCACAACAATCGCCAGGCAGGAGTGTTCCCTCCCAGTCGGGGAACACTTCAGCAGTCAAGGACATTCAGCCTCCGATCTTCGGGTAAGCATTCTCCAAGGCGGCCTTCGAGACACACAACGACGCAAAATCGTCGAGCAGAAACTGATAGCCAAGTTCCGCACTCATGAGGACGGCCTCAAACGGGATCTTGGGTTCATGTCACGCTACATGTAACCCCACCTGACGTAGAGTCATCCAGACTTGAGTCGTCGTTGGCTTGTTCTCTCTGCACAGATGCGGCCGGACCTGCTGTGATTTCCAGCAAAGTTTTTTGTTTTTTTTCTGTTTTTCATACAGACCCCAGCATTTGCAACATTTGACCTCTTGTGACCCCGCCTCATTGTTCTTTGATGTAAAGTTTTCCTGACTGACCTGTTTGGACACCATTCACACCTTTGATTATCTCTCTGCCGAGGTGTGATAAAGGGCAGTTAGAAAGATTACCTGTAATCATCTGACAGTTTTCTCTGACTATATATGCTGTGCCTGTATGCTTCCCTTCACTTCACCTGACGAAGGAGCAGCGCTCCGAAAGCTTGTGATTTCAAATAAAGCTGTTGGACTATAACCTGGTGTTGTGTGACTTCCTACATTTGTCCACCCCAGTCCAACACCGGCATCTCCACATCATCACCTATATTCTCTAGAGTTTGGAAGAATGAGAGGTGATCTCATTGAAACATAGAAAATTCTTACAGGGCTTGACAGGGTAGATGCAGGGAGGATGTTTCCCTTGGCTGGGGAGTCTAGAACTAGGGGTCACAGTCTCAGAATAAGGGGTCGGCCATTTAGGACAGAGATCAGGAGAAATTTATTCACTCAGAGGGTGGTGAATCTTTGGAATTCTCTACCCCAGAGGGCTGTGGAGGCTCAGTCGTTGAGTATATTTAAGACAGAGATCGATAGATTTTTGGATATTAAGGGAATCAAGGGATATGGGGATAGTGCAGGAAAGCGGAGATAAGGTAGAAGTTCAGCCATGATCTTATTGAATGGCAGAGCAGGCTCAAGGGGCCAAATGGCCTACTCCTGCTCCTATTTCTTATGTTTATGGTTATATTTCCTGACTATATCCACAAGACGGTGAATGTGTTAGCTCACTGCAAGCACCCACTTGCGTTAAAACTCACTTGTGCCTGTGGTATCTGTGAGTTGCAGCTTATTTTCTGCTCATGAAAGATCATTAATGACTTGCTGTCCCTGCTCTATACATTCCATGAATTCCAGGAAGTTTAACCGAAGTGGTGAATCTTTGGACAGCTGCTAAACATATTCTTATTGATGCACATAGCTGATAACTGTTAATTTAAATTATTTTTGCCCACCCTGAATCATTGCACTCAATGGGGTGTCACTGTTCAATTACAAATTACTGTGGCATTGCAGGGTTATCCAAACCTTTGGAGCTGGAGACCAGATTTGTGTCAAAACCAATATATTGACTACTTGTGATTAACTGGAAATGCAAGCCTGCATACACAAAAATGTGAGACTCCCTAATAGAAAATTCAAGATCCCCCCATACATATAAAAAGTGAGACCACCACACACAAAAAAGTGAGGCCCCCAAATACAAAACCATGAGATTTCCCCATAAGCAAAAAATGCCAGTTCCACCATCCTTCCTCCTCCTTTTCCCAAAGCTTGAAAAGATGGAAACTTTAGCTGTTTAAAATATTACTGCCTGGAGGACTGGTAAAGTCTGTCTGATTGGTGTGAAAGAGCTGCTCTGTGATTGCTCAAATCTACCAATCAGGGAGCAGCCTTTTCTAGTCCCCTCAGCCTGGGCCACTTAGAACTAAAGTCAAAATCCAATTTGTGTACAAGCAAGAAACGAACTGGCAGGGTCTTCGTGGGCTGGATCAAAGGATCTTGCAGGCTGTTTCCCGATTGCTCAGTCCCTTGGCTGCTGGGTGTGCAAAATTGAAAAAGTTACCCCATATTAATTAAAGTAATGGATGGCGGAGTGAGTTAGCACAATGTCTGTCCACCTCAGGGACTTGAGATCAAATCCAGCTGAAACTGATGGAATGAACATCTCCTCTTGCTACTGACTGTATACAAAATGCATTAGGAAAGGTTTAACCCGGCTCTTGGCGAACGTGGACATATAACATTATAATAGCACTAATTTGGAAAACTCACTACTAAAGGCCACAAGGATAAGTGATGTAAGAATTGGAAAAATTGACACCTATTCAATTGAATAATACTTTCTCAGTCACTCTCTCTAACCCTCAGTCCAGTAAGTATGTAGTGCTCTTCCAAGACTGCGGTTATGGTATGTTATTATGGGAGAATAGGAGTTTTATTCTGCACCTGCCCATGTTTTTGGATTGAGATGTTTAGTGTTGCCACCAGGTGCACAAAATGAAAAAGTATTTCTTCAGTGCCAACATCCTTTACCTTGACAATTATGAAAAATTCTTCCTTCCCCCAAAGATAGAAACAAAACAGAACAATGAAGAATATGGGAATGAATTGCAAATGTGCATGACTAGTCTTCAGAATTATAATGTGCATGTCCATAAGAACATAAGAAATAGGAGCTGGAGTAGGCCATTCGGCCCCTCGAGCCTGCTCCGCCATTCAGTAAGATCATGGCTGATCTTCTACCTCATCTCACTTTCCTGCACTATCCCCATATCCCTTGATTCCCTTAATATTCAAAAATCTAATATTCAAAAGTCCACATTAAGATTAAATCACATCCTGCTATCTATTTTCCGATATTTCTCATGAACTGAAATGTTGGTATGACAGGCTGAGAAATCATTGTGTGAGAAAATAGTTTTCACTGCTATCCGCTGATTAACATAAAGAGGGCAACGGTGTACAATATTGCCAGGCACCGGAATTGGACAAATGACACAGTAGCAATTTAAAACTTTACAAAAACAACTTGTATTTATATAGCGCCTTTAACGTTGTAAAACGTCCCAAGGAGCTTCACAGGAGTGTTATAAGACAAAGAATTTGACACCAAGCTACATGAGGAGAAATTAGGGCAGATGACCAAAAGTTTGGTCAAAGAGGTAGGTTTTAAGGAGCGTCTTAAAGGAGGAAATAGAGGTAGAGAGGCGGAGAGGTTTAGGCAGGGAATTCCAGAGCTTAGGGCCTTGGCAACTGAAGGCACGGCCACCAATGGTTGAGCGACTATAATCAGGGATGCTCAAGAGGGCAGAATTGGAGGAGCGCAGATATCTTGGAGGGTTGACAATGGCACTGGGCTTTCCTTTAAAACAATGGTCAGTTCAAGTGCAGAATGAAACAAATCCAGATCTGAAGTACACTACGCTCTTGGGAGTCACAGAAGTGATCTGAAATGCTAACAATTGAATAATGCTTTCTCAGTCACTCTCTGTAACCCTCAGGCCAATAACTTTAATGTTAGTTCTGAAAAGCAGTCAATATCTGTGCAATATGTATTTGCTATGCATGAAAATTTAAAATAAACATTTACTATTTTACAAGAGAACTCAAGAAATAACTCTGCTGTCTTCAGGAGGTTTTCAGAGTTGAAATAAGCGTTGAATATTTTTACTTGAGATTGGTGAGCTCTACATGACATATTGGAAAATAGTCTCACAAGGAACCCCCGCTGACTGTATGTTATAACCGTTAGTTTAATCCACAAGCTGAACTGTCATCCATTAACAAAAGAACAGCCAGTCATAAATGGATGAGTAGCAGAGGTGCTGAAAGAATTTGGACTTTAAAAGTCTTTTAAAGTGTTTTTTTTGTTTACTTTAAGATGTCAATAAACCTTTATTTTAATTAATTGTTTATTTTTTCACAGGAACTTTTTAAAATTCATTCACAGGATGTGGGCGTCACTGGCAAGGCCAGCATTTATTGCCCATCCCTAATTGCCCTTAACTGAGTGGCTTGCTGGGCCATTTCAGAGGGCAGTTAAGATTCAACCACTCTTTGTGGTCTGGAGTCACATATAGGCCAGACTGGGTAAGGATGACAGATTTCCTTCCCTAAAGGACATTAGTGAACCAGATGGGTTTTTCCGATAATCATTACTGATGTTAGCTTTTTTTCCCAGATTTTATTAACTGATTTTAAATTCCACAGTTGCCATGGTGGGATTTGAACTCATGTCTCCGGATCATTAGTCCAGGCCTCTGAATAACTTAACTCACCAATCCGGTTGCTATTAGTGGTGATGTTGTAAGTACATTTAAAAGAACATGGAGGTGATTTTTTTCCCTTGCTGCTCTGGTTGTGCTTAAAAAGTGGGTGATAGTGTGACCAAAACAGTGCGTGAAACCGAAGTACCGACTCAATGCTGCAATCCCAACTATTCTAAATTAGACCTCAATCTGAGCGGCCAGAGCTCCCAATGGAAACAAGTGGGAAGCTCACTAATATATACTTGACGTAAGAAAACTACAAGGCACTTGTTCTAAGCATTAAACAAAGCTTTAATCAACTGTTTTACAACATGGAGGTCTAGCTGTGTCCTTCACTAGTTCCTGTTAAGAATGTCCTGCGCAAGCTGGGCCCGTGCCCGAGTATTTATACTCTCTCTGGACAGCGCCACCTGTAGGCTGCTCAGTATTATTTCATAAGTCTTTCTTTCATGAATGACTGATTCATGTCAATGCTAATTGGCTTCAGGTGATGTAGTTACAACCCCCAATGACATTCTCATCTCTGCTACTACCAGTTCCCTCTCCTGCCCACAAACCATGCGCAGTACAAGTCGAGAGGACCATATTGCCAGTGAGATTTGGAGGTATCCTCTGCTGCACTCAGGAAAAACTATAGAAAGTCTTGGGAGGCATTATGCTTGCATTAGCTAATATTGCTTTAGCTACTAAGACGATTTCAAAGTGCTTGTAGTTACTGTAGAATGTTTTGAACACTTAAGGGCTTCTGGCATTGCATTTTTCCTTCATGGGGGCCCTTCTGGGAATTCTACTCTGGCAAGAGGAGGAGGAGGAGCAGAAGCAGCAGCAAGAGAGAGGAGCATGCAGAGATATAGCTGCCAACCCCGCTCCCAACCCGCCTCCGAACCATCTTCCCGGGAGGCAGGTCCCAGACTCGCGCAGGGACCCGTCTCCTAGCGGCGGGAAGGGGATTAGAGCCAAATAACTGCCTGTTAACAGGTAGTTAAGAGGCAGTTAAGAGGCTTTTACCCATTTTCAGCCTGCTGATGCAGGCTTCCCGACGGCGGGAAACCCCGCCAGGGTCAGCGAGGCGAGCTATGGGTCTGCTGCAGTGTAAGTGTGCAAATGACAGCTGCAGAGGTAGTGTGATGGGTGTAATGGTGCACAGGTAAGTATGACAGGTGAGAGAATGTAGTGAGAAATATTTTTATTCTGTTTATATGTATCTGCAGGTGACAAGATGATGTTTCTGTGAAGCCTCATCTGATCGGCAGAATTGACAGATGGCTTCTGCAATCTCACATGCAGCTGCCATCTGTTTTCTCCTAAGGAGCCATTGGTGAGTCTGGGTACAAGGGCTCACCTTTGGACAGTGACTGTCAGTGTTTGACAGCACTTGAATGCTGTTAAACACTGACAATTCATCTGTCAAAAAATTATGGGGCCTGTCCCTTTAAGAAAACCGGCAGATGAAACGTCATACACTGACGCCATCTGACACCAGCTTTCCCTTAATTGGCCGGCAAGCCCGCAAAGGAAAATTGCATTTGTTCGTCAGACGTCGCTGGGGGCAGGACTAGAACCCGGAAGGCAGCAGTCCCGCCCCCAACTCGTCTCGGCTGGCAAAATCCAGCCCATTGTCTTCATGAATCAGAAGGACTTCTACTGCATTAATGTGCAACTGGTGTGTGATCACCAGCAGCGCATCATGCGCACTTTCCTGGAAGCTGTCATGACACATTTATGTCGCAATAATCCGCCATCCCCCCTTTGCTTTTAGCAGGAGTAGTCATACAATCAGAGTGGCATATGTTGGCAAGTGAGAGGCTGGCTACTTGAGGATCTCAGGAACCCATCCTAAGTGGCCGATCTGTAATGATGGGTTAACTAGGGCCCTCATCGAGCAGACTACTGGAGTCCTCAAGCAAAGGTTCAAATGCTTGGACCTGTCCGGTGGCTTCCTGAAATACAGCCCACAAAGAATGTCTTGTGTGATAGTGATTTGCTGTATGCTGCAGAAATTTGCCCTGCAATGGGGATAACACATGGAACCACCATTGGACAAGGACAAGGATGATGAAGGAAAGGACACTGATGAAGCACAGAATGATGAGGAAGCAAGGGATCAAAAGCTGCCTGTAGCCAGCGCTCTTTGGCAGCAGTTTATTGAAGAGTTCTTCACCTGAACAATCCCGGCTCCTACATCATATCCAACAAATCTTCAAATTCTTCCACTCTCAAATTACCTGCATCTGCCCAAAGACCGAACATTGATATTCATGTCAATTAACATTGCAGGGTCACCAGCTACTACAGAAACACGCTGCACACAAAGATTTCAAAAAATGAATCAACATTTTCGTGGTTTACAGAAATGCCTACACACTAATTTATCACCTTGGTGTGTGTCCTTGGTGCCTGTCTTGGATGCTCTCTTACCTACTTCTACAAAATGCTCCCCCAGTGGCTGCAGCATGGGAGGTTGAAGGCTGCTGTGGCTCAGTCAAGGGCCTGAGTGTTGCGTTTGCAAAGATAATCCAGAGAGCGTAAGCAGAGTTCAGTTCCTGTTGCTTTTTTAATGGCTGCCACACACACACACTTCCAGGCCAAAGCAATCAAATACCTATACACAATACAATGATAACAGCACTATCAAACTCCATGTGCTCAGGCCAAGGCAATCGAGTACCTATCAACAATGTCAGACATAACACAGAGAACCCAGCTACAGACTGCAGCAACTTGGCAGCGACTGGCTCAGCTGGTTTTCTGGCATCGCAGTGGGCATTGGTTCAGGGGATTGCAAGCATCCAGATATGCTGTCATCATGAGAGATGCCAACATATGCCACTCTGATTGTATGACTACTCCTGCTAACAGACAGCAGCTCACCACTTCCACTGATGTGCTGGAGAGCAGACTGTAGGACATTCACAATCCGATTAAAGCCCTTATCCATTCGGTCTCCCAATCTGGCCAAGGTGGAAGAGGTGGTTAAGCCCATAGCCTGCATGATGCCAGTTTCAGCATCCCTGAGAGGTGCTATTACTAGTGCCACAGATTCCTCCTGAGTGGGGAGAGGGGCTACATTGTCCATTGAGGTGACCCACACACTCCATAGTTGACTGCAGAGTGCCATGCACCAGAACTCAACACAAGTTAGTAGTGGACCCCTCCACAATCACATATATGTTCTGGAGGCTCTCTGGCAGGCAGCTCAAATCATCTTTTGTTTAAAATCTGGGCCCCTAAAGATTGTATCTCTGTCCTCTTCAACAGAGCTAGGATGCATGCTTGCCCTTTGGTGCGCTGTTTACCAAGCTGACCTTTCCAACTTTGCTGCTCATTTGTGCTCAGTCACTCACTCAGTGCAGACCACTCCACCGCATTATCTATGCCACACAGTGTGCTGATTTCTGTGCTGGTGCTGGGAAATGTCAGAGCACGGGACCGTGCATCTCCAGGAGAGCTCTTCGCCTCAGTCTTTGTGACTAGAATTCCCAAGTTGTCTGATAGACGTAGAAAAAGGGGAGAGGGACAATGGTTAGGATGTAATGGTAAGCAGCAGCAGGTGCGTGGCAGTGCTACTTGGTTGACATGCTGATGATGCGACTGAGAATTAAATAGAAGGAGAAAAGGAAGGGAAGATAGCCAAACACCCTGCTGTGCCTGGCCTCCAGCCAGGCCATTGCCGATGCTGCGTACCATCCTCTGCCAATAATATTAAAGGTGGTCTCTTCAATTAGTGCTGGCACTATAAAGTAGCAGGACCTCCTCCTGTGCTGGTTGTCACCCTCTTGTTGTGTGCCAGCTTCTCCTGCAAGTAAAGTGGAAGTGGGTTAATATGTGCCCTTTTTAAGGGTTTTAAAGACGTATGAGGCAGTTTCGCATAGTGTGCATGAAGACAGGAAGAAGCAGCAAGTGATGCCATGATGGAGAACTAGCTTGAGGGCAGTAGCAGCTTTTGAGGGTGTAAGTGCAACAGAAAGGAGGTGCAGTGAAGTGTTCCCTGCTGACTTGGGGAGCGGGGAAGGGAAGGATTGATAGTGCTGCGGTCAAATTAGGGCCATGCAGGGCTTTGCAGACAGTATGCGAGTTGTGAAGGGAGAGTTGGCAGCCCAGGTCAGATCATTACATTTCTTCTGCACTGCCATCAGGTCCTGGGAACAATGTGAATAACATTTTCTGCCACCTGTCCCGATGCCTGTTGACTTATTTGCCTTGGCACCCGTTGCCCATCAGACATCCTTCCTGCTTCTCCCTTATTCAATCAATAGTTCCACCACCGTACTGGAGAGCCTGGAGGCCCTATTCAAAGTCATTTTGCCTGCTGCTGCACAATTTCACTGGTCACTGCCCCACATGATAAAAGGCTCTTCCCCTTTAAGTTGCAGCTGCTGCAGGTCTTTAAGCAGCGGCCAACATCCTGCCAGATTTCCCGCACTCATAATCAGTGAGTGGCCTCAAGTGAGTGCAAGTTGGGCCAGCAGCTCACCAAATTAATGTAAATTAGGCTCAATCATGAAAATGGCACAGGCCCCACACTGATTCCTTCAGACAAGTGCAGCACTTGCCTGTCCCACCACCTGCCTGATATACGCTCCAAATGAAAAAGTGTCCTCATTTACAATGTCATGACACAGCAACCAGAGCATCTCTCCCCGCCCCCCACTGAAGTAAATAGCCCTGAAAAAAGTCCAAGAACTTTTTCCTAGTCCCTGCAGCAACATGCAGCCTAACTTCCATCAGAGGTTTATTTGTAAAATGGGAATGTCCCCACTAGTAACCCAGCTAGGAACTGACAAAAAAGTGCCACTCTTAGCAGTTACAGCTACCATCACTGTTAGAATAAACAACCTCAACACCTGTATAACTATCAAATCTTTCCATTACTAGGTTAAATAAATTAATCTGATTTTGAACAGTAATCCTGTATAAAAACCTGGAGATTTTTTTTTGCTTAAGTTTAATTTAAGACCTTTGTACTAAGCCATTTAAAATGTTGCCAGAAAATCATGATCAAAAATGATGAGTTTAGGCTATGAACAGGAAGTAAGTGCTCTATGTAAGATTTTAATGATATATAAGTATGTTTCTTCATCTTCATTCTCCTTTCTGCATCTGTTCTCTGTATTCATTCATTCCCTTTCTTTGCTCTATCCCTTTGCTTCTTCTGCTTCCGTAAGGTATGTACATCTTAATTCTTGATCCTACCTTTCTTTCCCCCACCTGCCCGCTCACTCCTGCTCACCAGCACTGCAGTTCAGCTGTATATATAAAAATGTATTTATAAAAGAACCTTACATGCTTTCAAAAGTAGTACAGGTAAAGTATTTTTAAAACATTTATATATATTAAGAGTCAGAAGTGGGACCAGGCCATTGGTAAAAATGGGCAGAAATTGGGAGCATGACAAGAAGTGTGTGAGGCCATTTTTTTATAAAATACCTGATGAGGTAAGAGCTCGAAAGGCATGCTGGGCTATTCAAGGGCCTAGAAATTGGACATCGACAGTCACCGAGGCCTCGGGTTTACGGCCACTGAAAATGGCCCGCAATGCTACCGGGCAAAAATTTGCGATGGTGCCTGGAGATTTGTAGCACAGCACTAACTTACTGTGTAACGCCCTCCTGGTGATGTTAGTGGAGGCATCCAATCTGAAGTTCCCATCCAGCAGCGGCGTTGCAGCTCCTTACAGCCTCTGGGAGGGAGGCTGTGGAGTTCACAAGGAATTGTGGGCAATTAAAAGGGCTATAAATTAAAGGGGCAATGCGTTCAGAACTAATCAAAATTAAAACAAAGAAAAAATGCAGTTTTCGGCCCTCACTGCCTTTCAAAGAAAAAATTACCATTAAAACATCCCAAATGGAGCTGAATTCCTTTCCAAACCTCATAAATGGGAAAAGCACTTCAGCACTAACACAAATGGCTCAGCAAGCCAGGGAAGGGGCACCCAGGGTCTCACACGCAGCACTCCAGCTTTGTGCAGGCAGTCAACACTGTAAGAGAGGTCCTCTACCCACAGGGGCCAGGATGCACTCCAGAAAGAACAATGTGGGACCACATCACCGAGGCTGTCACTGCCAGCAGTGTCGCCCCCTACTACATGGCTCCAGTGCCGAAAGAAGCTTCATGACATCAGATCACTGGTCAAAGTCAGTGAATGCATCTTCAAAAGCCGTCTCTTACCAACTACATCACTAGCTTCACTCACTGCTCAATATACAACTGTTGTGTCTCTTTGTGTTCTTATTACTATGTAATACAGACACTTTTAACTCATTTTAGTTTACGACCTTTACTCAGTTGTATTCTTGCTTTTATGATGTTGCTGCCGCATGGTGCGGAGTGATACAAGATGTCCGACCTTGCACTGCCTTTTACAGTGTGCCACATATAGCAATATAAATACACTAACCAAAGTAGTTCCATATAACGATGTAACAGGTAGTTCCATTTAATGATGTAATATAACGATGTAACATCCCTCTTTCTCAAAAAACTAAAACATGAAATTTAATTTAATTTTAAAAATATTATATCTAAACTATTATTATCAAATACAAAGAATCGTGAGTTTTCTTTTCTTATTCATGATATCGCTCAGGTGGTTGGATGTTGTCCCTCCATCTTATGGATTTGGTGGTGACCACTCCTCTCTGCGGTGTTTTGGTGTGTTCCGCTCTTGTTGTTGTTGTTGCTGTCGCACTTGGAGTTGGAGTGTGCATGCTCGTGGTTGTTTGATTTGTGGCGCTTGTTTCTGGCATCGTACTGCTTGTGGTAGCTGGTGTTGTCAATGTTGCTGATGTTGTCTGCTGCTTAACCAGTTCAGGTGAAGGTCTGATGTGGAGTCTGTTCCGTCTGTATTGGTTACCAGGTTCGGTCTCTACGAAGTAGGATCTTGGAGTATCAGCTTTTCCAATGACCTTGGCTGGATCCCAGGTTTTCAACACCGGGTCTTGCACATGCACTGATTGCCCATTCAGCAATTCTGGTAGCATCTTTGCATGTTTGTCGTAATGTTTGCTTCCTATGACTTGTGCTTCTGCCAGCTTCTGTCTGAAGTCCTCCTGGTCCTGGGGAGGATGTATTTTTGCTGGTAGGGTAGTCTTAAACTTCCTCCCATTCAGCAATTCCACAGGTGATTTCATGTCTGCTTTCAGTGGTGTTGATCTGAGTGATAGGAGGGCAAAGTCTTGGTCTTCCCCCATCTCACTGCTTTTGATGAGAGTTCTCTTGACAGTCTGGATCTGTCTTTCGATGAACCCGTGTCCCATTGGGAAATGTGGGGATGAGGTTACTATTTTGAACCCATACTTTTCTGCCAGAGCTCTGAATTCACTCGATGTGAACTGGGTTCCATTGTCACAGATTACCTTTTCCAGGATTCCTTGTTCAGCAAACAAGCTCTTTGCAATTCTGGTGGTAGTTGTGGCTCTCAGATCTTTCATCCTTCTCACAAAAGGAAACTTGGAATAGTAATCTGTCACTATGAGATACCATTCTTGATTGCACATGAAGAGACCTGCCCCAACAGTGTGCCATGGTCTTGACGGTATTTCACTAGGTATCATCTCCTCTTTCTGTTGTGCATTTCTGTATTTCTGGCATATACCACATGCAGAGACCATCTGTTCGATATTTTTGTACATGCCTATCCAGTATACAGCTGATCTGGCTCTCAGCTTGCATTTCTCCATTCTCATGTGACCTTCATGTATTAGATGGAGAAGTTCTATCTGCATCGTCTTTGGCATGATGATCCTCGATCCAGCAAGGAGAATACCATCTTCTATTGTGATGTCGTCTCTAATCGTCCAGTTATTGACGAATTGTCGCCTGTACCTGCTGGATTCTCTCCGGCCACCCCTGTATCACTTGTTGCGTGAGTAGTTGCAATTCCTCATCTTTGCTAGTCTCATCTCTCATTTGACTGAGCTTTGTAGGGGTAACACTCACTAGGTGGTGGATTTTTTTTACTGTTAGGCCCTCCACCTCGTGTTTCTCATATGGTGACAATCGAGAAAACGCATCTGCTAGCACCATTTCCTTTCCTGGCTTATATTTAAGCGTGAAGTCGTAGCTTTGGAGTCTTAGAAATAGTCTTTGCAGTCTTGTAGGTGCTTTACACAGATTCTTCTTGTAGATCTGTTCTAGTGGACGATGGTCACTCTCTATTGTAAACTACCTTCCATACAGGTATGTATGGAATTTCTCACATCCATACACTACTGCTGATAGTTCTCTTTCTATGTTGGCGTATCTCGTCTCAGCTGACGTCAAAGCCTTTGATGCGACAGCTATTGGCTTTCCTTCCTGCACAAGAGCTGCCCCTAGTCCTCTGGTAGAAGCGTCTACTTGCAGAGTGACTGGTTTTCTTCTGTCATAATATGACAGACTTGTTTCTTTGCACAACAGCTCTTTAAGTTGTTTGAAATTCCTTTCATGTGATTCAGACCACTGGTATTCGGCGTCTTCTTTCATTAGCTCTCTGAGATTTGTTGTATGTTCCGACATGTTTGGGATGAAAGAACTCATGTATTGGACCAAGCCGAGGTAACTCCTCAGCTCTTTCTTATCTTTGGGTGGTTTCATTTGAGCAATCGCCGCAATCTTCTCAGGACTTGGCTTGACTCCCTCTGGTGTATAAATCATACTGAAGAATTGGCATTCCTTGACTTTAACTATGCACTTATCAGCATTTAACTTGATGCCAGCCTTCCTGGTACGCTCCATGGCCTCATGTAGGTGCATATCATGGTCTCTTTCATCTGCGCCATAGATCTGAATATCATCAGCTATTCCTATAGCTCCTCCACAGCCTCTATGTCTCGTCTACTTTCTGTTGAAAGATATCTTGACTGACCTTTAACCCGAGTGGTAGCTGCAGGAATTTGTAACGCCCAAATGGTGTGTTGAATGTTGTCAGTGTTGTTGATTCCTCATCCAACTTCACGTTCCAATATCCATTTCAGGCATCTAGTTTTGAGAAAACCTTGGCTCCTGCCAGTGATGGCGTAATCTCCTCTAGCGTTGGGGTAGGATAGTGGTCCCTCTTTATTGCCTGATTTAGATCTTTGGGGTCCAAACATATTCTGAGACACCCGTTTAGCTTTTCTCGTACCACAATTGAGTTTACCCAGTCTGTGGGTTCAGTGACCTTTACGACCACTCCCTTTTTTTCCATCTCCTTTAGCTCTCTTTCAAGCTTTGTCTTCAGCTCGATGGGTACTTTTCGTGGAGCATGGATAACGGGCTTTACCTCTGGATCGATGGTGATGTGGTATTGGAAATCTCTGAAATATCCCACTGTATCATTGAAACATTCCGGATACATGTCTATCAAGTCTTTTTTACTCTTGATTTGTGGGTGATTCTCCAGCGGGGTGTTGCTGTCTATCCTCAGTGATGTTTCCGTCAGCTCGTGATTCACTGAGATCAATCTCAACATCTCGCAGCTGTTTAATCCCAGGATCACTGGCCCCTCAGTGTCGGTGACATAGAACATGTAGTTGATGTTCTTTCTTTTATGTGTCCCTTTGACAAAGGTTATTCCGAGTTGTTTAATCTCACTCCCCCCGTATGCTTTCAGCGTGACATTACTTGCCTTTAAACAACCATTTTTCGGGTAGCCATCTTCTCTCAAGTTTTCGGGAAAGGTCTGCTGGTACAGTCTCAATGGGAGAATGTTGCTCTGAGCCCCTGTGTCCAGCTTCAACTTTAAGTTGATGGTTGTGGGCTGACCTTTGACCCTCTTTTTGATTTGGGTGGTGGTGTGCAATTCTCTCTTCGGAGTATTTTCTGCTCTGGACATCTCGTGAAGCTGTACCTTTATGGTTTCGATGTTTAGTGTATTGTCATGACCATAATCATCATCATCCTGTTTATCCATGGCATGGATATTGTGTTTCTTTCTCTGGTTTTGCTGTCCGCCTTTGTTTTTGATGTATGTTCTGTCTTTCTTCGTTCTACACCTCTTTTCCCAGTGGTTTAGTTTGCCACATGCATTGCAGCTTGTTCCTTATGCTGGACATTTCCTCCTGTCTGTACAATTGTGTGGTCTTCCACAGTTTCTGCACATGTTTCTCCCGTTGTCATGTGCATGTCTTTGTGTGTTGTACTTTTCTCTCACTGTATCCACTCTGTTGTCCGTCTCAGAAGCCGTCCGCATGTCAGCCGTTTGAGAAATCAGCGTTCTCATTTGCTGCTTCATGGCTTCATGAGCTCTCGCAGTATCTATAACCTCTGTTATTTCGAGCTTTTCCTTCCCTATCAGGGCTTTTTGTACCTCTGCATGTGCTGACCCCCATATCAGCTGGTCCACAAGCCTTTCCTCCATTGCCTTAAATGCACACTTGCTGGCTTCATTTCTCAGCCTTGTCAGGAAATTGTCAGCTGTTTCACCGGGTTCCTGTCTTAGACTTTGGAATTTGTATCTGTGTATATGGTGATTGGATTTAGGCTCTAGATGGTTGCTGAATTTCTCAAAGATTGTCGCAGGGTTTTCCTTTTCCTCTTCAGTCAAACTCCAGCTATTATACAAATCTAGACCTTTTTCTCCTGTCCACAACAGAATGTAACTAACCTTTTCCTCGTTGGCAGTACCCTTCAGGAAGCTTTTGAATGTAAGGTCATATTTCTGTTTGAACTTGCGGAATGCCTCTACTATATCGTCGGCTTCCCAGTTCATGAGGGGTTGCATTTGCGCAGTCAGTGCCGCGGCAGCCGCCATCTTAGTTGCCCGTACGATTCACGCTCAATCACCGCAGACACCGGCATTCACGATCATCTCATATATTCACTTTTCGTCTTATTCGTAGTTCGTATGGCACAAGTTGTACTCACTTATACCGCTGCCACCATGTTGTGTCTCCTTGTGTTCTTATTACTATGTAATACAGACACTTTTAACTCATTTTAGTTTACGACCTTTACTCAGTTGTATTCTTGCTTATATGATGGTGCGGAGTGATACAAGATGTCCGACCTTGCACTGCACACTGCCTTTTACAGTGTGCCACATAGCAATATAAATACACTAACCAAAGTAGTTCCATATAATGATGTAACAAGTAGTTCCATTTAATGATGTAATAATATAACGATGTAACAACGACTCCTGCTCAATCACTCACCTACCAACAACCTGTACCAATCATGAGGCACATCACCCATTCCTAGCCACACCTCACCTTACGCCCTTGGAGGTGACAGTGCAGACCATTCTTGGCAGGAGCATGGCTGAGCCCTCGGCCTGTGGCAGGGCTGAAAGGATACAAGATGCTGGTATCCTCATACGTTATCCTCCTTCTGGCATGACCTCTTGCTTTCCCGTCCTCCCCTCACCACAATTCCACCCTTGTGCCTTCCTCATTTCACACACCCAAGAAATGCAGCCTGCCCAGCCAGTGGTTGACCAAAAAGAACAAACACTGTCACTTGATTTGACACTTTTAGCCATCAGCTCCTCAAGGTTGACCAGCAAGGCCATTTGCAGTGTCCCCCACTGAAAGTCAGCAGCCTTCCCCAGCCATGCTGCAGCCACTGGGGTAGCACTGTGTGACATCAGTAGGATAGGCAAAGGCACACAAAAGAAAGTCACTAAGGGAATGCGTAAGGGCGATGAGTTGATTTCTTGATGGATAGATGTATAAAGTTGGACTGGAAAGTTTGCTTTGTGGTGGCTTTTATTTCAGCATTGTGACCAAGGGGATGCTGTGATGGTCAGTAACAGATGGAAAGTAAAGTGGGAGATAAATGTTAAAAGGGGAATTGGGGTTGTGGTTACTGGGACCGCAGGTGGATGATTCCATCCAGGATATCCCGGCTAGAAAGGGGCTGTCTGGGTTGCATCCCTCCTTCTGCTTCCTCCTCCTCAGCTTCTGCTTCCTCCTCCTCGGCTTCCTCCTCTTCGTGTCTTCCTCCTCCCTCTGTGAGCGGATGCTGTAAATCTGAAATGACAGCATAAAATGCTGGAAATACTCAGCAGCTCAGGCAGCATCTTGGCCTGAGATGTGAACTCTGTTTCTCTCTCCACAGATGTTGCCTGACCTGCTGAGTATTTGCAGCATTTTCTGTCTTCTCAGAGGCCTTCCTTTACCATCCGAGGCCTTGCAAGCATCCAGCAGCACTCCCTGTGCACTTAAAAAACTTTTAACATGCATTGCACCAAGCCACTACTTCAATAAAATAAAAAAAATCCAGTCCAAATGCTTAAATGCAAACTTACCTGAAAGATGTGTGTGTCCCTTTAAGAGGTGCTGACAGCACCTCTGCTAGTCTGCTTGCACGCTAGGTTTACCTGGCGTGCTTAGGACCCAGCACTAGGGTCGAAGTTCACCATGGTGACGTTAAGTCGGCGTTGCGTCACCACTCCGCCTTTTTTTTTGCAGGGCGCTACTACTTACCGGCAGCACTACCAGGACTTCGAAAATGGAGGACTCTGCGGTACCCACCACCAGCTGGTGATGCTAAGGTAGGGAATTTCTCCCCCAAGAATTCTTCTTGCAGTATAAAGTAACCAGTACATCCTGCACAATCTAATATGCATGTTGATATTGCGTTATCATGTTTTTCAGATATTGGTATTATTAAATCTACTAACGTAATTTATGATAAACCCACAACAATGCCTATTGCTTTTGAGCAATGACATTTCTTATTGCAAACATCCCTCAATGCTAAATTATCTGAGGAATCCATTTAGTGATGAGCTCCATTATTTTTTCAAGTGCCAGGAGAGGCGCTGTCCTCCATTGTTTTGACTAGTTTTTCATCAGGCAATGATCAGTCATGAAAACCTTTACACAGACAAACAGCTTTTAAAACTAAGATCAAACATTAAAAATCATGTTTATATGCTCGTTTTTGTTTTGGGAAATCACTGAACAGCTTAATGCATTCATTTGAATTTGAAGAAATATTCCAAAATTCTCAACGAATATACATTCCATTGAGAAATAAAAACTCCATGGGAAAAGTGATCCATCCGTAGCTAACTAAAGAAGTTAAGGATAGTATTAGATTAAAAGAAAAGGCTTATAATGTTGCAAAGATTACTAATAAGCCTGAGGATTGGGAGAGCTTTAGAAACCAGCAAAGTATGACCAAAAAATTGATAAAAAAGGGAGAAAATAGAATACGAGAGTGAACTAGCAAGAAATATATAAACAGATTGTAAGAGCTTCTACAACTATGTAAAAAAAAGAGTAGCAAAAGTAAACGTTGGTCCCTTAGAGGCTGAGACAGGTGAAATTATAATGGGGAATAAGGAAATGGCAGAGATTTTAAACAAATATTTTGTATCTGTCTTCACGGTAGAAGACACAAAAAGCATACCAAAAATAGTGGGGAACCAAGGGGCTAATAAGAGTGAGGAACTTAAAGTAATTAATATAAGTAGAGAAAAAGTACTCGAGAAACGAATGGAACTAAAAGTCAACAAATCCCTGATGCCTACATTCTAGGGTTCTAAAAGAGGTGGCTGCAGAGATAGTGGATGCATTGGTTGTGATCTTCCAAAATTTCCTAGATTCTAGAACGGTCTCAGTGGATTGGAAGGTCGCAAATGTAACCTTGCAATTCAAGAAAGGAGGGAGAAAGAAAACAGGTAACTACAGGCCCATCAGCCTGACATCAGTTGTCGGGAAAATGCTGGAATCTATTATTAAGGAAATGGTAACGGGGCACTTAGAAAATTATAATACGATTAGGCAGAGTCAACATGGTTTTATGAAAGGGAAATCGTGTTTACCAAATTTATTAGAGTTTTTTGAGGATGTAACTACCAGGGTAGATAAAGGGGAACCAGTGGATGTAATATATTTGGATTTCCAAAAGGCATTCGATAAGGTGCCACATAAAAGGTTGCTACGCAAGATAAGGGCTCATGTGGTTGGGGGTATTATATTAGCATGGATAGAGGGTTGGTTAAAGGACAGAAAACAGAGAGTAGGGATAAACGGGTAATTTTCTGGTTGGCAGGCTGTAACTAGTGGGGTACCACATGGATTAGTGCTTGGGCCTCAGCTATTTACAATCTTTATTAATAACTTAGATGAAGGGACCAAGTGCAATGTATCCAAGTTTACTGATGATACAATGCTAAGTGGGAAAGTATGCTGTGAGGAAGACACAAAGAGCCTGCAAAGGGATATAGACAGGTTAAGTGAGTGGTCAATAAGGTGGCAGATGGAGTATAATGTGAGGTTATTCACTTTGGTAGGAAGAATGGAAAAACAGAATATTTTTCATATGGTGAGAAACTATTAAATGTTGGTGTTCAGAGATATTTAGGTATCCCCGTACAGGAAACACAGAAAGTTAGCATGCAGGTATAGTAAGGAAGTCAATTAGGAAGTCAAATGGCATGTTGGCCTTTATTGCAAATCTATCTATCTCAGCCTTGAATATATTCAATGATTCAGCATTCACAGCCCTTTGGGGTAGAGAATTCCAAAGATTCACAACCCTCTGAGTGAAGAAATTCCTCCTCATCTCAGTCTTAAATGGGGAAAGGGATATAGACAAGAGTAAGGAAGTCCTACAATTGTACAGGGCTTTAGTGAGAGATTGTGTAGAATGGGCCTATACTCTCTGGAGTTTAGAAGAATGAGACGTGATCTCATTGAAACATACAAGATTCTGAAGGGATTTGACAGGGTAGATGCTGAGAGGTTGTTTCCCCTGGCTGGAGCGTCTAGAATTGGGGGCATAGTCTCAGGATAAGGGGTTGGCCATTTAAGGCTGAGATGAGGAGGAATTTCTTCACTCAGAGGGTTGTGATTCTTTGGAATTCTCAACCCCAAAGGGCTGTGGATGCTGAGTCATTGAGTACATTCAAGGCTGAGATAGATAGATTTTTGGCTAGAAATTGGGTATCACCCTGGTTGGGGCACTAACTTTTGAAAAGTAGGAAAAGTTGCGCCAGACGCTAATGATTCTCTCTTGATGGGAAATTCAGCATTAGTGCTCCAAGAGGGAAGTGGAGCGCTAAATCAAGTGCTAACCACTTCTCCTAGGGCGCTAAAGTCCGGGAGCAGGGTGGTAGCGGCAGAGCGCTGAACAATTTGGAGCGCATCGGTAATGGCATCAGAGACTGCTTCCCTTGTTTAAAGGGAAGGGCCAGTGATGCTTCACAACCCACTTGTCGACAGGTCTGCGTTGCAAGGTGAGCTGCGCGACTGCCATTACAGCGCCAAACACTCTACTAAGTGGAGGGCTTGGACATCTTGTAGCAATGAAGCGACCAAAAACTTTCAGCAGGAACTAGACTGGTGGAACTTTTAAAGGTTGGCCTACCTGAAAACCCTTCCCTTTAAATAGCGCTCCCCAAGCGGCCAGCCGAGTTGACAACGACTCCTCTTCCTGCCGTTGTTCACGGCCGGCGATACAGCAGGGGACGGAAGCCAATTTCACATCCGGGGCGGTAATGGGGCGCTGCGCACGTAATGACGTCACGATCTGCAAAGCGCTCGAGGCCTAGGCGGTAAGAGGTAGCACCAGCGCTAAACTGGAAATGAGTTTCGTGGGCGTCGCTGCATTCGCCGTGCCCGGTCGCTAACCCCTTAGCGTCCCCCCCCGGCGCTAATGGAAGGCGCTAACCAATCAAATTTCTCCCCCGTGGGCTCTAGGGGAATCAAGGGATATGGGGATTGGGCAGGAAAGTGGAGCTGAGGTTGAAGATCAGCCATGATCTTATTGAATGGCGGAACAGGCTCGAAGGGCCGTATGGCCTACTCCTGCTCCTAATTCTTATGTTATTGCGAATTCTTCTGGACATTATTTTAACAGAAACATTAACCTCTTTAAAATAAGTAGACAGATTGGCCTTGATTTTTATGGGGGGGGGGGGGTGCAGGCACGATGCATGCGAGCCTTGAAGTGGGCAGCGTGTCAGGGGAGAGGCATGGATGCCTAGCCGATCTTAATGGCCAGGCCTCATTTGAATAATTTTTTCCAGAGTCGCCAGGATCCACAGATCCCATTTCTCAGGTCCACTACCTGGCCGGTGGGTGGGAGCAGGAGTTCGGTAGCAGGAGGCCACTGGCAGGAACGTGTGGGAATAGTCCTTGGCCATCAATTGAAGTGGGGGGGGGGGGGAGGGACCTCTGTTGTGATCGGGAGGGGACTCTGGAGGCAATTGGGGGTGGGAGGGACAGCAAGGGAGGCCCAAGGTTTCCTTGTAAGGCCTGGAGGAGCACTCCTGCTGCTCTTGGCCCAAAAGGAAACTTAAAATTAATTTTGTCAAACTTAATTGCTGGGCCCCTTCTGAAGCACGAATCTGCTCCCGACATCACTGGACCAGATCTGCATAAGTAATAAAGGATCCCTCTTCCTTCCTGCGGGTGTCCTGCTTGCCTGCTCAAAAGAGCCAGTTAACATCGGGACGCAGCGGGAAGACAGTGGGGAAGTGACTGGCCTCATTATAACTGCCCCCATCCCCCTTGCCGGCTTCTGCCAAGGTAGAAGGGTGGGGGTGGAGTTAAAATCGAGATTGTAACGACTTCTATTAAAGTAGCTGATAGAGGAATGCCATATTAATGTGCTAAATGTTCATACAATAATTCCACTAACAGTAATTTCTAGGCTCAAATGAGATATTTGGTCAGATCTGAAAGAGAAATGATAGCGACAAAAAATATCCATCTGATTCCAGAAATGATCTTAAATGGCTGAACACAGAATAAATTGTAAGCTTTCCTGACGCAAAACAAATCCAGTGCAGTTCCAAGTGCTGTGGACTGCAGCGAGTGTGTATTTGTATGGTTTGTTAACTGTGGTTCATTTGAACGTATTCCAGATTTCAAATGGATTCTGTTACAATGTCTGTATAAATTACCACATTATTATACTGAATTAAAATACAATTAAACAACTGCCGTTTAATATGCAATAACAAAGATTATTTTTGACAAGGTATAATGCTCTCAATTTATTCTCACATTTGTTGTTGGCAGTCTTTTTTTCAAAAAAACATGTCTGGGTCCTAGCTTCTGTAAAACTGGTTTCTGGTCTTAATGCAGTTTTGTATAATTTACCTTGCACTTTGTAAATAATTAATACAATAGTTTTCAATAAGCTACGGTTTCAAATTTTTGAATCAAATTTAATGCCTCCTTTGCAGAACAAGACTTTTTATACATTGCGTTTTATAGTGGACATAGCAATACATACCAATGGATCATTAAGCAACAAAAGCAAAATTCATCCTTGAATGAGAACATCTTAGGATCCATATGTATCTGCTCAGCAATAAAGACTGGATTTCTGAACACATGCTACAGTATGTTGAGACAACAATATGTTACAACAGTCAACACTGAAACATAGGGCAACTTCTGCTTTATTGGCCTTTGGGCTTAATGCACATTTTCATAGATGGCATAAATAATAGTCGGTTAGCATCATGAGTTAACATGCCAGATCTGCAGATTGGGAGGCATTTTTAATAATCCTGATTAACTTAGTTCCTTCAGTGATAGTTACTAAGATGCATATCCTTGCACCAGAAAATTGCTGGTTATAGCTGGAAGATGGCATGTTTGGATAAAGATGGACAAAATAAAAGATATCGAAATACAGGTGAGCAAATTGAAGAAAGAAGTTACGAAATTACTTAGCAAAAATAAAAATGGATTAAAACAAAGTGACACTAGACTTTTTGAGACTGAAAAAACTTGTCCACTTAGCATTAGCAGGTGGCTAAAATCCCTTGCTGTGTATTTCTGCTAGTGCTGCATTACATATAGAATATATACATGGTTGCCTGCGAGGGACAAAATTGGAATTAATTTGATGCAGTCTGACTATGTCATAAATCATAAGAGCAAAGCTCTAGTGGTTTCTATACATTTGAAAAACATTAAGGTTAATTTGCAGCATTAAGCTCACTGTAGTCAATATTTTGTTTAATTGCGTATAATGCATAATGATTTTTTTTTAAAGTTTCTTTCCAGATTTTTAGATAGCAGGCCTTCTGGACAGGAGAGGTGGTGAAAGGATAATAAAGCTGAATGATATCTGGAAAGAGAAGGGCGGGTGGGTGGGGGTTGTGGAGGGAGTGGGGTGACTAATTGAATAGCTCTTTAAAAGAACTGGTACAGGCATGATGGGCCGAATGGCCTCCTTCTGTGCTGTAAAATTCTATGATTATGCTATAGGAGTCTGCATTTTTACAGCACTGGATTACAAGTATGTATAATAGTGTTACGATATAGGAAGTTTTAAAGGAAGAGCCATGTAGCCTGTAGTTTGCTACTCAACTTCCAAATAGAAAGCAAAATCCCAATAGAGAAACAGAAATCTGTAACAAGATGGTTGGAGGTTGAAAGGGAACAAACAGCAGTTTATTGAAATACCAGGGGGCACAAATTACAAATTAGGAAGTTAGAAGGAGGAAAAGTCAGGTGGAACTTTTCACTCCAGGAGTATTAGAATTGTAGAATAAGTTACCAGGGAAGGCCACTGAAGTGGAATATCTGAGTTCAAGGGATTACTGGATTCATTCTAGAGGGAGAAAGAATTGAGGGATAGGGTGGGAAAGCAGGTATATGACAAAGGGAGGGATTTTTTGGCCTTTATCCTGTTCCTAAAATGTTTATGTTCTAACTGGGATATTTTCTTAATAGTTTTGTTTATAGATGGATCTCAGTAAAGACTTTTATTCAATTTAAAAAAAAAAGGAAAATCAAAAATGCCTGGAATTAGGCTGTGGGAGAATCGGTTCTGACACATCAAAGTATTTGTCTGAAATTCCTCTCCCTGCTATTTTAGCAGAAGTGTTAACCCACTTATTGCAAATGGATTAATGTATTCACTAAACTAGCAGAGACAGGAATTTCTGATGAACACTTTAATGGTTTGAACCTATTATCCCACAGTGTACTTTCAAAGACACTGTTTTGTGAAAGTAGTTAGTGCGAAGGAAAGCAGTTTGAAAAGATCACTTGCAGAACAAGTGCCTCAAACTTTTAAAGGAACAAGTCAAACCAAAACAATTATGTGATCCTCAACAGGAAGGATTCTTCGGTAGTTTCTATTATTTTTTACCTGCTCCAATCACTCTCTCTATGCGAATTCTGGAGGGGTCTATTTCTTTCGCAAATTCATGCACTGCTTGAGATGGGTCTTCATAAGTATCAGGATCAATGTATGTTCTCATCCCTGGAAATCTGACTGGAAAGAATTAAAATACAATTTTACATTTGGTGAGAATGAAATAAACCCAGCATGACACAGAAATCCTCCTTTGACTTACTGGTAGATTTTTCTCACAAAGTATCAGCTTTTCTCTAAGTATTTAATCACATCACATTCAGGTACCTTGGATATTGGTGAAAATGTATGCAGCGCAATAGTCTATTTAATGGGAATTTGCAAAAAGCTTCTTGTTTCTCCATGTGGAGCTGAAGGCACAGCTAATGTATTTTGTGAATTATAAGGGTAACAGCTGTTCTCTGATTAAAACTACGCAGATGATGAAGAAATTGCTGTGGTATAATTAACTGCCTTGTTTTCTGTTTGTATTATTTAGCTTGCTGCATTCATGATTCTGGTTACAACGATGGAGCATTACTATCAAGAGTGTGAAATCACAACCATAGCACTTTGATATTAATCTGACTCATGCCATCTGCCACTATCAGAACATTGAGCAAACCACATACGCCTGTAATTTCCACAGGGGTTCTCTCGATCGCCCACTGGAACTCCGGTAGACTATCTGGAGGTACAGCAGAAACAGTTAGAAATGGCCGTTTATCCTGTTTCTCAGGTGGCAGATCAGGAGAACCCCGTATTCTGAATTAATACTATTAAAGACAATCATTCAAACTCTTTCCCACCATATTGTTGTACAGTAATGTTCTTCAAAAGTTGCATTAAAAAAGACACAACTGCTAAAAGTTGCCATTTTGCATGAAAATCAATAACATGCAGTAAGCTGGCAACAATGCATTTCAGCTCAGTGAAAATTTATGTATGCAGGACATAAAATCTACTTGATGGAACACTCGGTATAAATACCATGGGGGCGAAATTCAGTTATGCCCCGTTTGGGGGCAGTAACCAATTTATCGCCAGAGATTTAGTGCCCGGCGCAGAAGTACCGCCACGGCTGCTAAATTTGGCTGACCACCCCGGCGAGGAAACGGAGCGCTATCTCGGCTGCACCACTTCCTCTCGTGGCAGTGTCGGGGGCGCAAAGCGCGGTTGCGCCAGAGCTCTAAGCGGCCACTCCGTGTAGTGCTGATGCGTTTCAGCACCCCTCCTCTTCCATTAAAGGGGAGGGATGCTGCGAGCTCTGCAGGGCCTCTGATGGCTCACACTAGCCCACCAGGGTGGTGTGCTGCCGTGGCTGCTGCACTGTGCGATGGCGGCCATGGAGCACGGCAAGGGCTGCCACGGAGGGCTGACCTGGAGGTCGGCCAAACAAAATAAAATGGTGGCACGGGCCGCACCTCCCTTTAATTAGCGCCCCGTGAGTGGAGGTCGGCCTGGCTCATGACCCGCGAGGCTGGCACTGACAACGCCCGCAGGGCACAGCCAAATTTCTGCCGTGGGGCGGTAAGGGGTCGCGGCGGGGCACTAAGGGGTTGCGATGCACGGTGATGATGTCATCGCCGGTGGCGCAGCGGCTCAGGGTGCTACTGGCGGGGGTGTGGTGCTATCGGCTAGCGCCTCAGTAGTGCCCCACCGAATTTCTCGGGAGGCGCGTGGGCGATAAGCCCTTTGTGCCCCATTAGCGCCCCCCCGAGGCGCTAATGGCAGGCGCACAGGAGCCTAATTTCACAGCCCATCTCTTTCATCTCTGGGTCCTAATGATGAATGCCTCTCTGTTGGGATAACTCTGATCAATTTCCACTGGAAGAGAGCTCACAGCATAAAACTGCCCATAATTCAACATGAGATGGAGAATTTTGCTCGGGGCCATACAGGTAGGTGATATGGAAACACTGAAATGGCTAACTAGTGCTCTTCAAAAGGTTAAAGGAACACTAATTCTTTTGTTGGACGAATGAAGCTCTTTTTTGCCAATAGCAATGCCAGTAAGATTCTCTCCCAACCAAATGCATTTTCTGCATGAACTAGTGTTATCTGAATAAAAATATTTAAATGTCTGGCAAATGACATGTTGTAACAACTGTTCGCATTGAGAACTGCTTCTGGGAAAAAAGTGGGTAAACTAACCATCCCTAACTCCTTTTGTGCGCATTTTTGTCTTTTTGTGTGGTATTGTTTGCTGGTGTGGCACATGTACGTGAGCAGTATACAAACAGGGCCGGGACAGATGGCTGATTTTAAAGCTGCCCAGAGAGCAGGAAATAACTAACTTTGAGGGAATGACCCACCTTCTGACTGGCTCTTTTCCTTCATAATGGTGACAATGACATTAAAAAGCAAAATAAACACATAAATGAAAAAAATAATAATGTAGCAAGCTGATATAGTTGATCCTCTCAACTTCTTTTGGATTGGCCCTTCCCCCCAAGCATTAGTAGCATTAGTGATAATTTTGTACAACTGGTGCCAGCAAGAGATGGAAAATTTTAAGTCTCCCAGTGGCCCTTTCCTACTATTACCATCGGAGAATCACGGATCTGATGGCAACAACGCTCTTCCCAGTTGCTACCAGCAAGAAATTCTAACCTACTCTTTGGACTGTCTATAGGATTATTTCAAATTAATATAACTCATACTATACCTGAGCTTGATGAGGCTTCTCAGAACAAATAAAAGAAAAAAATAATCCGTTCTTCAGCAGCTTTAGTTTTTAATGTAATCAATATAAAAACACCATATTTTAAAGAAAAAGAAAAACAGTACAACCTATCCAATGATTGCAGTCTGAATTTATGGAGATGTTAAAAAGGCTTGCGATAAAATAGGCTTTAAGGCAGAACATTTTCATTTGTGTCACGTGGTTTGATGGACACCAGTAGTAACCAGTTCAGTTAGACCTCCAAAACTTTACAGGTTCCACTGTATTTAATGACGTGATGCTTACAGTATATAACTTTGATGAGGACAATCTTGATCATTAGTATTCTTTTTCTGTGAACTGCTGAGGATCAAATGGAAAACCTTGCGTTTGTCTCAAAGGAGGATACTCAGGCTTTAGACTATATTATATTTGATTTGACAAACCAAGTTCTTTGTCTGCAATATACAAAAGTATTAAAAGGGCTTTTACAGAACTACAATTAAATATTTTCCAATGGTTTAATCCCTGTATTAATTTGTATGGAATTAACACTAGATTCCAATGCTTACTTTATTTAGAGAATACTAGAAATAAAGACATGATGGGTAATTTTAACTGATGGAAATCTGAAATAAAAGCAGAAAATGCTGGAAACACTCAGCAATTTAGGTAGCATCTGTGGCGAGAGGAAGATTGGGTAAGTGTTTCAGGTCTATGACTCCTAGTCAGAACCCCTGACAAAAGGTCATAGACCTGACCTGCTGAGTGTTTCCAACAATTTATGTTTTTATCCCAAAAAAGTAGGATTGCCCAAATAATGTAAAAAATGTTATAGCAGGGTTTATCAAAAGTGATATTTGCTCAAAGCTGGAATCGGCAACATTCTTGGAAAAAACTGCTTTTTCCAGTAGACTAAAGTCAGGTCTATTAATAGTACATATGTTTAGCATGAAATACACTTTCATTTAGCAGACTCATATTTGGGGATTTGTTTTTGGGATTACACCAAGACCTATACATTAGTCTGTTGGTGCTTCTCCTCAAGAGATCATATCTAGATGACCATTTGGTCATTTCCTCTCAATATCTTTGAAATACATGTAACATGAGGAACAGAGATACAGGCTTTGCATCGGATTTCAGTTTGATTGAGTACTCCTCTGAGAACTGCCCAATGCATTGAAAAGTTTGAAATATTTTGCATTATAGTTAACTTTCTCCATTTCCAACGCATCTCCTTAGGAAATTAGTCTGAAGAATTGCATCACTAGCTACAAATCCCATGAACTCGTCATGTACATTCATGGATTTATGTCCTGGTCCATAGAGGATTGTCAGTTTTTTAATCCAGTCACACCCTTTCCCAAGTACAGTGGAACCTCAACTATTCCATGTTAATTATTTGTGAGACTATTTGTGGTTAAAAATAGATCGACAAGGGTTGGGATTTAATATTTTTTGTACTCACCTCCGTTGCTCTACTCTTGCTGTCAAGCTGTTCCGAGAACAGCTGATCTACTAGCACAAAGGTCCTCATGCCGGACCTGCCAGAAACCCATGAGAGTCCATAGAAATGACAACACGGAAACAGGCAGTTCAGCCCATGCTGCACACATTTATCCTGCACACGAGCAGTAATCCCATGTGCATCTTCATTACCACATTCCTTTATCCCCCTTTTCATCAACCACCTATCTAAACTATTCTTAAATGTTAACATGGTCTTTGCTCCAATTGTGATCTAACTAAGGTTTTATACAGATTCACCATTACATCTCGACTTTTATATTCTATAAACCCAGTACAGTATTGCATTGTCCACTTAGGGTGCTGCTTTTAATGTCCTGTTAATCTAAACCCCCATTCCCTCTGTTCTTCAACATCACCTAACCTTCCCCTGTGCAAAGTACTAGTTTTTTTTAACAAACTGTACCATCTTACACTGACATTGAATTTCATGTCACTTTTTTGCCTATGCCATCATCTTTTCAATATCCTCTAGCAGCTTTCTTTGGTCCTCAGAATTATTTACTATGCCTCCTAATATAGTACAGTCTGCAAATTTGGACATCACTCCCGTTAACTCTATATCCAAATCATTGACGAATGCACTGAACAGAAGCGGTCCCAGAACAAAATCCTGTGAGGCACACTTCCATCTACTCTGACAATCTGCCCTTAACTTTTACCCTCTGTTTCCTACAAGCTGGCCAGTTTTTAATCCAATTTTGTTGGTGAAAAACAATCCCCTGATGCCAGCTATACCCGCCCTTGTTACAGAAGGAAATACTAAATTATATGCTCACTGCCAGTGATCAATGCATGAAAATCAGGCAGGTTCTACAATGGGTAGGTGATCGACTCTGCCAGATTACCACCAATTTACTTTAAAATGAGACAGTCTGTCTGCTATAACACATGCCTTTGCCAGTTGAGTGGAATGTGTGTTGATCGGCTGATACAGTACCAATTACATTCAGCTGGAGTCAATAGAGGAACCTTAAGCTGTCAGATCAGTTGTTCCAGCACGAGCTGAGTGGAGTGCTGCTGGAGGACTGAGGTGCATGAGTGGGTGGGGAGAGGAAGCACATTCAAAATTTTCAGCAACAATCAGCAGTGTAATTTGAGCACTCTTGATTATGTGCATGTTCCTATAATCCACCAGGGGATGTTCTCCATTATAGCAGATAACTGAGGCTCCATTGTACTGTGATCTCAGAATGACTATCATGTCTGCTACTGTGTCAATCTTGAAATAAACTGGGATAACTTTAAAGAGTAACCTCACTGGTCATGGGATTCCACCTTGCATATCCTGCTACAGATGTGTCTCGAAGAAGGGATATTTCCAGGCACTGTGCCAGAAACGGGAAGTAATCGGAGCAATTTAACAGAGTGAACAGGAATATATTTCACCCTAAATGATAACAATCATGGAGTTGTTAACTAATCATGGCAATCACTCTCTATCAATTAGTGTATAAAGACCTAGACATGAGGTGAGGAAAACCCCAGTGGTTAAAAGCTTTGGGAACCAAAAGCCCAAAGTTACCGATTCCTCCCAAGCATGCTACACTTACCATATTATGAACATAGCACATTAACACAGACCTGCAATGTGGATAACCCTACAATTGTCACCCATGTGAGTAGCACTTTAAAGTTCTGAATCAGAAAGTAGCTTTGGCATCTGATAAAACATATCCAAACACAAACTGATTCCTTCAAACATAGGAGGATAAGGATTTCTCTGGCTGTTATATGAAGTAACATCAGAAATGTGTTGTGAATATTTTTATTTACAATTTGAGTGAAATCTTCTAGATTCTTTTAGAACATGTTTACGATTTCACTAGAAATATTAAACAGAGGACATCTTCAACAACTTAACGGTGAACATAATAAATCTTACCCCAATGTAAGGAATCAGATATTGGGACATTTTCTAATCATTACTTCTGACAATAATTATGACTAAAAAAGATAAGCTTTGCCAGTCCCCAGTGTTACATCCTATATAATTTCCTGGAATACATGCAATTAAAATATATTTGGCAGTTATTTTAGATATTAGAATCAATTAAAAAATGTTTGAAAAGTCAGACTGCGATCCCATTTTGTCACAATCTATTCAGCCTTGGTTAGGTTCTACTTACTGTGCCCATTTTGGAAATGTGTTCTCCTCTTTTCTTCAGATTTCATTTTTGCTTTAATATACCAGTGACACCTTCACAAAGATAGAAGAGTGAAAGCCATGAAATACACACCAAACAATCTTCAAACTTCAAAGAATACATACTGATTTCAATACACTTATCAAAGCAACTCAGAAATTGAACTAGGCAACATGTTAGAAATGTCTACAGGATAACAATATCTCAGTTGGATCTGTGAAAGCAATAGGATGGCTTGCTTTTGCAAGAGGCTCGTTCAATAAAAATACTGCAGATGAATACAAAAGCTAACAAGAGTGACTGATGTTGTTTAATAATATCTAGCATGCAGCACAAGAGGCACTAATGTACAATACAAATTACTCTTAGCAAAGGGACATTATCTCAACAAGCAGACCTTTGTTTATTGTGGATGTGAGTTACAATCACCCAATTGTGAAGCAACAGTCTAGATAATGGTTATGTAATTAGCAATTAATCAGTACCTCAATGTTAATGAATAGTGCACTTTTTAGGGATAGCTTAAAATTTCCCTCTCCATACTTTAGGGTCCATTATAAGTCACTAGTATCCAACTGTTTCTGGTTCAGCCCATGTTCAATTATGAGATACATACCAATGTACTGTATAACGACAGTCAGTTGATCATTGCCAGTTAACAGCAATAGATTTGCTCTCACTGAAGTTTCTGTTGTTAGTTATTAACTACCTGCACTATAAATATAGATCTGTGACTATTGCAAAACCATTGTTTTGATGAAAGAAGAGGAAGCCAAAATGACTAATAATCAATGATAAAACTTGGGGCTAGAAATTCGTTACAGCCAAGGCATGGGCAGTGTTTAGACTAAAAATGGTTAAGTAGTGCCAGGTGAAAATCATCTAGACTACATGCAAAATTTGTCCTCACTCCTCATTAAAATGATTGTAGTCATGATTCTTGTCTAAAAACCCAAGCTCGTTGCCGTTACACTGAAAAGATGGACTAATATCAGCTGTAGTCTAAACTCAAGCAATGATTGCCACCAGATTTTTTCACTACCTAAAGGGGAGGTTCATTGATGCTGCAGCACCTTATTCTCAGCATTGTTGGGTGTGCAGCTGCCTCAACAACCATAAGAAGGGCAAGGAGAAGGAGCACTTATTTACAAATCCTGATGGCAGATCGCCGCCCCAGGGAGAGAGCCTGGGGGTTTTCCGATGAAGCTTTGGAGGCATTAGTTTCAGCAGTGGAGAGAAGGCAGGTGGTCCTGTACCTGCCAACTGGCAGGAGGCCCTCACCACAAGTCTGCCGGACTATGTGGAGGGAGGTGGCACACCACTTCACAGGCAGCACTGTGGTCCCCAGGACTCACACTCAGTGCAGGGAGAAGTTCAATGACCTCACATGGGTGGTCAGGGTGAGTGAAGGCTTCAACAAATGCTACATACCTCCATCTGTACCACAAGCTTCACACAGTGCTCAATGCACCACACCCCCAGCACTCACCCACCAACAAACCTAGCAACACTCGTACCCACATCTCACACCTTGCACACAATGACAGCTATTCAACTATGGCAGGCATAAGGGTCATTAGTTCTTCGAATTCATGTCATATGTGTGATAAGTTTATAGATAAATTTATTAGGTGTTTTTGGAATATTTTGTGGTCTCTCTCATTTCACCTTTTTGCCCAGGAGGATGCTGTAATACGCAATGAGACAGGGAATGCATGATGGGGATGTGCTGAGCTTCAGGGATCTGGGGTTTCATTCATGTGACACTGAGTCTGATGAGCCAGACATCCAGAAGGCCGATTGTCTTGCTGCCTCTGCCCTCCCTCCTGTTGCTCCTCCTCCTCGTCCTCTTCCTCCTCAGCCTTGTCATCCTCCTGAGGTAATCCCGCAGCACCCATGACTGTGAGGAACTGTTGTGAGCAGACGCCTTTAACAAATAATGAGTGACTTCTGCACTTGAACCAACACTCCCTGTCACCAAAAAAACTTGAAATAATTAAAGAAAGCTGTTTCAGTTGCAGGAAGTAGCAGTCACTGAAACTGCAGAACCATGTTAGTTGGAGCTGATTGGGGATGATGCCTTTAAATATCACTGCTGCAGCCTGCTTCCTGCTGGTAGATGCCGGCTCACCCTGTCGTTGTTCTGCGCTGCCGTTAAGGTAAGTGGCTAAATCCAATTTTGGAGAGCGGACGTTCAGTGAGCATTACACACTCACTGACGTCACGATCTCCATGATGGCAAGGTCCCTGGTAATCGAGGTTACCGGTAGCGCTATCGGCAAAACCGATATAGCGTGCGGCACTGGAACTGGCATCAGCTGTTATTACAGCTGTCAACGGCATTTTAGCGCCATCTTGTGGCGCTAACATGTGGCACAAGCCACATGAATTTCTCCCCCTTGGTGTTTATACAACATCTTACCATGTCAAAATGTCTCTCAGTTTTTCATACAATTAATTACTTTTGCAGCACAATAGCTATTTTGTATGAAAAGGTAAGTTGCAGAAATGTAGCAAGTATCATACCAGAACTCGACATGGCAATGAAATAGATGTGGAGAGTGGAGACACTGCAGCCATTTCATTATAGAAATACAAAAATGGGCCCCATGACTACCAATGTGATATTTCTACAAATTCTGGATTGGAACATACATGGAATCATATCACATTTGTAACTGTGGGTACTTACTGACATTTTTTATTTATTTATTCAATCACGGGATGTGGTATTGCTGGCAAGGTCAGCATTTATTGCCCATTCCTAATTGCCCTTCAGACGATGATGGTGAGCTGCCTTCTTGAACTGCTGCTGTCCGTGTTGTGAAGGTACTCCCACAGTGCTGTTAGAGAGGGAGTTCCAAGATTTTGATCTAGCGATGACGAAGGAACGGCAATATATATTTCCAAGTCAGGATGGTGTATGATGATGTTCCCATGCGCCTGCTGCTCTTGTCTTTCTAGGTGGTAGAGGTCGCTGGTTTGGGAGGTTCTGTCAAAGAAGCCTTGGCAAGTTGCAGCAGTGCATCTTGTAGATGGTACACACCACAGCCACACTGCACCAGTGGTGGAGGAAGTGAATGTTTAAGGTGGTGGATAGGCTGCCAATCAAGCTAGCTGCTTTGTCCTGGACAGTGTCGAGCTTCTTGAGTGTTGTTGGAGCTGCACTCATCAGGCAAGTGTAGATTATTCCATCACACTCCTGACTTGTGGATAGGCTTTGAGGAGTAGGAGGTGAGTCATTCACCGCAGAATACCCAGCCTCTGACCTGCTCTTGTAGCCACAGTATTTATGTGACTGGTCCAGTTAAGTTTCTGGTCAATGGTGACCGCCCTGGATGTTGATGACGGGGAATTCGATGATGGTAATGTAATTGAATGTCAAGGGGAGGTGGTTAGACTTTCTCTTGTTGGAGATGGTCATTGCCTGGCATTTGTGTGGCGTGAATGTTACTTGCCACTTACCAGCCCAAGCCTGGCCTGGATGTTGCCCAGATCTTTTTGCATGCAGGCATGGACTGCTTCATTATCTGTTCTCATCTGTGATGCTAATTATCTCTCAAATAACATAAGTTATAATCTTTTGGTCAAGAATTGTATTTATAAGCTGTTATTATTTTCTATTGAATGACTACAGTAATATATTAAAACTAACTGAAGGAGCTACGAATTCAAAATGCAAATTTCTGTTTAAGCTATAAGAGATGATTAGTTATTTGAATAGATTCACATTTTAAATTGGAACCCAAAGTATCTCAATTATGGACTACATATAACCAAACTAATATCTGTATTGTTTAGGGTTGTAATCTGATTCAAAACCAAATGGAAGGGGATGGGATTATGACTCAAGTTCTGATGCTCCCTTTGCTATTGAGGAAAATTCACTGAAAAACTTAAAATAGCTATGAGACAGCGAAGAAAGTGACAAATTAATTTGTGTCTGTGTGTTCAGCAAGGTGAGGCATCTTAGTGCTAAGGAATGGAACTCTTCCCATTTCATGCACTCAGTGTCAGCATTAAGCACTCCCAGAGTTGGAGGAAAGCTCACTCGACTCTATTCCCACAAGGTTCCTCAGCCCCAACCTTAGAAGAACAGCCCGTACTGCATCAGAGTGACAATATCCCATTTTCCACATCAGTCAGCCTGTGGCCTCTCCAAACAAGGTTGCCAATTAGTGCCAAATTAGGGACAGTTTAATGCTGCCGGGGCATGCTAGTGTGGCGCGGATTTCAAATGGGTCCGGCCTCATGGGGGCACGAACAGGCAGGCAAGCACCTGCATCGCTGAATTCATGCCTGTTTAGGGAGCAACTTGAAAATCGTCTCCTTGGTGTCTGGTTTATGTTTGAACAATTTAAATTTTTGAAAAAATTAATTAAAGTTTTTAACGGGGCTAAAAATAAACTTACCTTTCTTTAAAGTATTTTAAAATGATAAACCTGTGGAAAAAATGTTTTAATTTTACTTAATTAACCTCTTACCTTTTTAAAAGCAGGCCTTGCGACTGCTTTTTTCACGCACAGCTGCTAGGGACTTATCCGCACGGAGAAGCCTGTAAAAAAATCAGAAGTTCCAGGTCTACGCGCTGCCTCTCCGGCGCACGCGTTTGACCTCCGAACCCCTTCCTTCAAGGGAATGGAAGTTCCGGTTTCCAGCGCATGCGCAGTACATGAGAGAAACCGGCACTTCTGTTGGCCTTACAGGTGAGTACACAGCACGTACTCACCTGTGGGGACCCGAATTTCTGGCCCAATGTAAATTCCAAGAACATATCAGACAAAGTACAGCTCTGTAGAGAATGATTCTTTGGAGGGTTGCAGTAGCACGTTTGAACCGGAGCAAGGTACTTGGTAATTATCTGAAGCAACGGAAAAGAGAGCAGAGCAGTGGGATTGTTTTGGATTGTTCTAGCAAGGAGCCAGCACAGGCATAATGGGCTGAATGGCCTCCTTTTATGCTGTAAGCTTCCATGATTCCATTTCTGCCCCAAAGTGAGCAATCCAGCATAACTGCACAGTTTTTGTCTATTCAGAGAACGCTATAGAATGACTTATGTTTAGTTCTATGGATTTTTTATGAACTCACTTTTGTTAGATTTCTTTTTGGAATATATTGGCACTGATAATATAGTTACAGCGCTTTGGTGCCAGGATTTTTGTGCCATGGGTGATATGTGCTCACTGGGGGGGGGGGGGGTTACAAGCTGACATCACCCCATAATGCAAGTCAATGGTACATTTTTGATCTTTTCTGCCCTTCTTGCTCTCGATACCTGGGCTTCTATATTTTACATTATTTTCATTGGTAAATCTCAAGAGTATCACTGGCCCTGATATCTAGGCAAGCCCAGGATAACAAACAGAAAACCTTTCTGTAATAGAAACAGAAAATGCTGGAAATACTCAGCAGGTCAGGCAGCACCTGTGGTGAGAGAAACAGAGTTAACGTTTACATCTCTAACATTTTCCCGTTTTGATGAAAGATCATTGACCTGAAATGTTAACTTTGTTTCTCTCTCCACAGATGCTGAGTATTTCCAGCATTTTCTGTTTTTATATCAGATTTCCAACATCTGCAATATTTTGCTTTTGGAAACCTTGTTGTAAATTGTTTTACCTATCCTGTCCCAATAAAGAAGCTTTCTTCCATCTTGAAAGAGCTAACAGAGGATTACAACTTGCATTTAGGCTAGGATGTGCGCCCCCCCTTCTCCAGAATTTCAGAACCCCTATGTATTGTGGTTGGAATAATGAATCACCACTAAACCAAAATTAGACAAAATTTCTTCCTTTTTGTCGCAGTCACTTCATTTACATACTTAGGCGTGTGTTCGGCGTGTGCTGAGGTCGTGGGATTAGGATTCCCAGTGCCAACAGCTCTTAAAGGATTACTTGTTTTTCTTAAAGGTGTTCTTCTTTCCTGGCAGAAAAATGGTTGGGGCTGAAGGATCGCATTCAGTGATAAGTTTTGGAGGTCTTGCTGGAAGAGGTCCTGCAGTGAAGGGTGGGTCTCTTTGGAGAGGTTCATCCAGCAATAAAGAGAACTGCCAGAGTTGTATGGAAGGAGGGGACAGAGTGTGTAAATGCAGTTTTACCTGTGGCCCAAATCTAGAAGATACTGTTTGGTTTACACAAGGTTGCCACGGTAAGTGTGCAAACATAAAGCACCATCATTAGGTTGTGTTGTGAAGCCTCTTCATTATTCTTTACTATAAACTTCATACAGCATCACTGAGGGAAAATGCAGTGAACTGTGCCTATTGCTCATCTTTCTAAATTCAAAAACATGCTCATGGACTTTCATAGTACTGTGTACTATTGCCATACCAAAATGCTGAATTGATCACTCATGAAGAACAAGCACCAAATTCTATCTCAGCATAAGCTATTTAATGGGCATGTTCACACAAGGCTAGTGTCCTTGGCACTTGGATGGCCTTCATCTTCAATAAATATCCTCTTTCCCTTTCACACCCACTTGCAGACAGGAAAGGGGTTGCCAAAGCTGCGAACTTCGACTTTTAAAATTCATTCTTGGGTGTGAGCATCACTGGCAAGGCCACCATTAATTGCCCATTTTTGTTGCCCTGTGATGGTGGTAATGGGCCTTCTTGAACTGCTGCAGATGTGTGGTATTCTTTGTGCAGTTTGATACAACTGAGTGGCTGACTTCAGAGGGCAGTTAAGAGTCAACCACATTGGTGTAGGACTGGAGTCACATATAGGTCATACTAGGTAAGGTTGGCAGATTTCCTTCCCTAAAGGACATTAGTGAAACAGTTAGGTTTATACGATAATCCGACAGCTTCAAGGTCTCTTTTTCTGATACCAGATTTTTTATTTCCAGATGGTGGGACTTAAACAGACGTTCTCTTGATTATTAGTCCAGGCCTTTGCATTACTAATCCAGTAACATAACCACTATGCTACCGTACCCATATGAGGAGAGTGCCATTGAGAATACTGATGTGGAAACAATAGAGGGAGTGGGAGAGGGTGAAATTGGAGGTCTCCATCAAGCTCATGACTGGCATCCTTTGCTTTTCATTCTTCTCTCCTTATTCACTCATATTCATTCACTCCCTCACACACAAGCAGACATTACAGCATTACACTGAAATGTCTCGCCATGTGTAGCAATGTTTTAAGAGGTGTTTTACTGCAAACATTATATAGTATGTCCTCCTTTTGGGTCTCCAGGTGCTCATGGGGAGTAAGTTGTCGAGCCCTATATGCAGCCTCAAACTAGCACCTTGCATCATCCAATCTTACAGCGACAAACACCATCACAGATAGATCAACTCTGGGGGATGGGGATGTTGTTAATGAGCTGCAGGAGTGAGCACTTGGTTAAACATCAGGGAGGAAGAGCAAGTGCAGATGGAATTGCAGAAGGTGCAACCTTCTGGCTAGGGAGACATCGAGGGCTTATCTAGATTCACCACATTAGGTAATCATCTTGAGTCAGCCATCATGCATAGCTTAAACAATCACATTTCTGTGCAGTGGTATGTTCTCACACAGATCTTGTAGCCGTGTTGAAGGTGTGCCCCGCAGCAGAGGAATGGCAGGAACCAGCGTAGGTGACAGAAACATCTCTTAGATGATGGAAACATCTTGTGATCCTAATCTGAACCTCCTTACTACTTCATTTAGATGACTACAGTATGTAAAAATACAGGCCCAAACAACCACTTCATCATTCATCATGGTGCCTGCAGTTGTAGGGCCATATTCTGACCTGACAAGGCAGTAGTGGGCCACCTCTAAACCTAAAGAAAGACACCGACATTCAGCAGGCATCTATCTAAGTTCTTCTTTCCCCTGTGGAAATGTTTAGAAGGAAATCATGGTTAGGGAATGGAAGACACACACCATACACTGTCACAGAAGGGAAGCAATGAGGAAAGACACACTGAACAAACCTGCATCATACACTGTAAGGGTTAATAAAAGCTGCCTTGACTGATATTGCAATGTGTTCTGATATTTCTTTTGGTAAGAGGCAGAATCAAGTTATTGGGGAGAAATTAAGTAATATTCATGAGTGTTGATGTATGGCAGAGTCCAGTGGAGGAGAAGCTTTATTTGCCGAGGAGATTAGGTATATATGGAGATTACTGTTGTGCATTGGTGGTATGAGACACTTAATTAAAGGTTTGGCCAATTAGATGTGTCTGATGACTTGGTAGACTGAGTGTTTAGTTGTACAGCCAATTTATGTACCTCCTGGTCAGCCTCATCTTTTTGTAGCTGCCACAGAATGAAGGGATCACTGGAGATGCCATCAGGTCACAGACCACCCACACATTCATGGACTGGCAGCTGTAACTATTCATGAATGGATTTGCTTTGGTGGTAAGTGCATGTATGGCCATGAGTGCAGTCAATTATGTCCTATATTTGTGGGAATCCTACTGCATGGTAGAAGTGGAGGGCTCTTACTTGCTGCTAGTTGCTTTCCATGTGAAAATATATGAAGGCCCTGGCAAACAATGCATTGGTGGTCTGCTTGATGCAATTGCACACTGTATGCTGGGAGATGTATCAGAGATCTCCTCCACTTGTCTGGAAGGAGCCTACTAGTGATAACTATGGCAGCCACAGAGAGAGCATAGTCTGGCTACTGGATGTGCATGACTCTGGGAATCTTAATCTAAGTGGGCAAGTGTCTTCAGACAGGGTTCAGGCATGAGAGCCCAGGCCTATATACACAATTCATGCAGTTAGAATCTGCAAATAGAAAGGTATGCCCATAGGAATACGCCTAGCTGCAGGCAAAGGAATCTAGTAACAACTTCAGGTCTACAAATAATCACAGATAACAGATGCAGTACAGCTTTATGTCGCTATCAGGAAGGCTCCAAAATGTTTCCCTAACTTCTTTATCTAACTAGACCAAAATAGTGCAGGAACAATGAATTGCCAAGAGATACAGCAAAAACAGCAATGTACATTTAACAACAAAGACCCAACTGAAGGAAGTACATGTCTCCCTTGCGGCATTTGTTTTATGCTCATCAAGTGCTGCTTAGCTGTGCAGATTGCACGATGAGGAGGACACCAAATTTAAATAATGCTTGGCCCTATAATGAGTCTTGCATACAGTAGGTGCACAGCTCCTAGCACGTCAAGCATTTTGCAAGTGCATAGACATGGTGAGTGCATCTTGGGTGCAGACCTATTCTGCATCTGATTATTTGGGGTTCTGGTGCCCAAGGGGCTGCAGCACTTCAGGTGCTTTCCCTTACATACTCAGCCCCATTCTATTAGGAAAAATAAGCCCATTTTTGAAAATCCACAAATACCATTTAGTATGCAGGGGGTTAATATGAGCATTGGCTGCTTATCGTTTTCTGGCTGCTTATTCTGAATGGGCTCATTTGCAGTCGCTATTCATCCTATCTTGTCTCATTAGGATAGACTGCAATTAATTGATAACTTCTAATGCTTTGGCTGACTTTGTTTCAGGGGTTAGAGATAATCAGATTTATTGTTTAAAATTCAAAGATTATTAAAAATAAACAAAAAAAAGACAATGGACTCCAGACACATGCAATCCTGATCCATTTAGAAAACTGATCCAAGGGCAGAATTTCAATGGCCAAATCACTTCTAAAGGGATCGGAAAGTATCAGACATTTAGATTTTTCATTGTGTTAAGCTGCAGTTGTAGCACAATATATGATGCAAATTCTGTTTAGTGGGAGTATTATAAAAATGGAATTTGAAAAGAAGTTTTAGCACTGGCACTAAAACTGTATTCAACACTTTGTAGGGGGAAGGTTAATAACATTTTAGGCAAATGTGTATTTTGTGATAATGTTAATAAAACCACATTTGGTTACTGGAAATGTGGGTCTTTTCTAGTGCAGAAAATTGCTATGGCAACAAGCTGCGTCACAGAGTGGCAGGTTCATAAGCACCATTGACCGCATGTCAAGCAGTGTTTAAAGTGGGCCAGAATGGTCCAGAAGGCTGTTCTGGTGCATAGACAATTTGACGTTGATGTGTCCATGCCTCCTATCTGAGTACCATTGATCGGTAACCTCCCACCTGTAACACGGAAAAAATGAACAAGCGGAAAGCAGGATACAAAAAAAATGTTATACGATACTCCAAAAAAGATGCCAAGGACATTTAGCGCTGAAAGGAATAAATTGCAGTCAGCAGCTGACTCATTTAACAGTTTCCATTTATACAACATAGAAGAATTTTCAAACATGAGGTAGATACTGCAACAATGTAATATGCTGACAATGACTCTTATGTTAATTGAAGTGCTTAATCTAGTAGATGTTTGGATGTGCTAATGAATACATGATCCCTCTAATCCCAGAGGGACTATAGGGATGATTCTATAGTCCCAGGCTTCCAGTGGGGAAGTTGTGCTCGCAGGGGGCATGGAGTGCAGAATCATCCTTATGTACTTGCAGAATCTATTGCGTCCTGCTGGAGTCCTCGATCTACGTCTCTGTCAAGCTTCTACTCGGCGAGAGATAACTGCGTAACCTCCAGGCCCAGAATCTCCTTATAAAGTATTAAAATTTGTTTGAAAGTCTCATAATTATAAATATGGAAGAGTAGCAAACCAGGATTGTAATATTTTCCACTGAATTCGTAAACATTTCTATTCTGGAATGTTTACAAATTCAGTGGAAAATGCTAAAAAATATAACAAGAATTAAAAAAAACCAAATGCAAAGCTTGTTACAGTAAATGAGCTACAGCCGGGAGCTCAAGTTTAAAATTTAAAGAAAAACAAAGGTGCCAACTGTGGCTCAGTGGTAGCACTCCCGTCTCCCCGGTGTCCTGGCCAATAGTTATCTCTGAAGCAACATAACTAAAACAGATTTTCCGGTCATTTATTTCATTGCAGTTTCTGGGACCTTGCTGTATGCAAATTGGTTGCCGCGTTTTCCCGGGACTACACTTCAAAAAAATATTTCATTAGCTGTAAAAAGCTTTGGGAAGCCCTGAGGTTGTGAAAGGCGCTATATAAATGCAAGTTCTTTCTTTAATCCTACTCTCTCTGTATAAAATATGTACAGAAAATACAATAGGGATTGAAACCCGATGGATACCAAAGGCTCAGGCTGAAATCCCCAAATAATTTAAAAGAATAAAGATTGTATTTTTTTTAAACTTTGAAATTCTTTTCCTTCAGTAACAGAACATCAGTAGTTACAGGGGGGAGGGGGAAGCACCAACTCTCTGGTTTACAGTTCCACAGGCATCAGCAGCTTTCTGCTACCTCACTGAGCTCAACTCAACCCAAACCGACCCAAGTGATCATTCTTTGTATGAGGTTCGAGAAAGAAAGAAAGAAAGACTTGCATTTGTATAGCGCCTTTCACGACCACCGGACGTCTCAAAGCGCTTTACAGCCAATGAAGTACTGTTTGAAGTGGAGTCACCGTTGTAATGTGAGAAACGCGGCAGCAAGGTTTGCGCACAGCAAGCTCCCACAAACAGCAATGTGATAATGACCAGATAATCTGTTTTTGTTTTGTTGGTTGAGGGATAAATATTGGCCAGGACACCAGGGATAACTCCCCTGCTCTTCTTCAAAGTAGTGCCATAGGATCTTTTACGTCTACCTGAGAGGGCAGACGGAGCCTCAGTTTAACGTCTCATCTGAAAGACAGCACCTCCGACAGTGCAGCACGCCCTCAGTACTGCACTGGCGTGTCAGCCTAGCTTTATGTGCTCAAGTCCCTGGAGTGGGACTTGATCACACTACCTTCTGACTCAGAGGCGAGTGTGCTGCCCACTGAGCCACAGCTGACATACATACATCGAGAGCACATGACTGTGTACAGTATCACAGCCAAGTGTGATCCTGTTCTCACCCAACACATTCACGCTTTCCAGCAAAGATCACTGAATAGAGATCACAAAACAAACCCTGGCTGATTTTGTCTGAGGACAATTGTAGCAGACCAGCTGGTGTTCCAGCTGAAATCAGCTAAATTTGCACAGAGCAGGAATTGAACCCGTGTCTTTTGGTCTTTATGAATTACAGTTACACCAGACTTTACCTTTGTCTACCAGACCACATGGGGAATGCAATGTTAACTTATTTCTGATCACAAAGGCCAAAGTCAAAGATAACAAAAGGAGGGAGGCTGAGTACTTCCATTTAACACTTTAACTGCTTATGTTGTGTCTGAACTTAGCGTTCTCAGGGACTGTCAAATAGAGCTAGGTAGTTCCCCACAGAAAGGAAAAAATAGACAACTTTCTCCAAATTTCTCTCATGATGTACACCCTAATGCCTGACTGACAAAGAGCACCAGCAGAGGGCTGGAAACAAATTGCTTGTTTCATAAGAGAGTTCGAGTATGACGTAGAAGACCCTGAAAGGAGCGAAGAAGAATAGAGGTAAGAATTGCAAGCAGTGCACAAAGCTGCATTTTCACTGCAATTAAAATTAAATGATGCTATTTCAAGAGACAATGAAATAAAACAAAATAGAAACTAACCAGTTTTTGCTGTGGTGAAAAATGGGGCGTTTAACAGTAAGCTAGTCTTGGCATCATGAAACAAGGCCCCTTAATCATTTTGCCTCTTACGCAGACAACCGTGATTAATTTGTTTTTACAGCAGGGAAAGTGTTTCAGTTTTTCTCTGTCCCATTTCTTCTTATTTATAATTTTCTCACATTCTTTTCTGAAGTCATGCTGGGGTATAGTTCCAGCCCTCCAGTGTCTGATCCACAGATGTGGGATGTGGGCGTCGCTGGCAAGGCCAGCATTTATTGTCCATCCCTAATTGCCCTCGAGAAGGTGGTGGTGAGCTGCCTTCTTGAACTACTGCAGTCCCTGTGGTGAAGGTACTCCCACAGTGCTGTTAGGGAGGGAGTTCCAGGATTTTGACCCAGCGACACTGAAGGAACGGCAATAGATTTCCAAGTCAGGATGGTGTGTAACTTGGAGCGTGTTCTGGTTCAGGTCCATTCACAACTCCTCAGATAATGAAGCAGTCCATGCCCATATGCAGCAAGACCTGGACAACATTTAGGCTTGGGCTGATAAGTGGCAAGTAACATTCGTGCCACAGAAGTGCCAGTCAATGACCATCTCCAACAAGCGAGAGTCCAACCACCTCCACTTGACATTCAATGGCACTACCATCGCCGAATCCCTTACCATCAACATCCTCGGGGTCAACATTGACCAGAAACTTAACTAAACCAGTCACATAAATACTGTGGCAACAAGAGCAGGTCAGAGGCTGGGTATTCTGCGGCGAGCGTCTCACCTCCTGATTCCCCAAAGCCTTTCCACAAGTAAGGAGTGTGATGGAATACTCTCCACTTGCCTGGATGAGTGCAGCTCCAACAATACTCAAGAAGCTCGACACCATTCAGGACAAAGCAGCCTGTTTGATTGACACCCCATCCACCACCTTAAACATTCATTGTCTCCACCACTGGTGCAATGTGTCTGCTGTGTGTACCATCTACAAGATGCACTGCAGCAACTGGCCAAGGCTCCTTCGACAGCACCTCCCAAACTCGCAACCTCTACCACCTAGAAGGACAAGGGCAGCAGGCGCATGGGAACACCACCACCTCCAAGTCACACATTATCCTGACTTAGGTAGGGAGTTCCAGGATTTTGACCCAGTGACAATGAAGGATCGGCGATGTACTTCTAAGTCAAGTGGGAGTACCTTCACCACACGGACTGCGGCGGTTTAAGAAGGCAGCGCACCACCACCTTCTCGAGGGCAATTAGGGATGGGCAGAAAATGCTGGCCTTGCCAGCGACGCCCACATCCCATTAAAAAAACTGAATAGAAAAAAAGGTGAAGGTCGTTGGGCCTAGGACACTGTCCTGATGAACTCCTGCAGCGATGTCCTGGGGCTGAGATGGTTGACCTCCAACAATCACAGCCATCTTCTTTTGTGCTAGGCATAACTCCAGCCAGCGGAGAGTTTTCCCCCTGATTCCTATTGACTTCAATTTTACTAGGGCTCCTTGAAGCCACACTCGGTCAAATGCTGCCTTGATGTCAAGGGCAGTCACTCTCAACTCATCTCTGGAATTCAGCTCTTTTGTCCTTGCTTGAACCAAGGCTGTAATGAGGTCTGGAGCTGAGTGGTCCTGGTGGAACCCAAACTGAGCATCGGTGAGCAGGTTATTGGTGAGTAAGTGCCGCTTGATAGCACTGTCGATGACACCTTCCATCACTTTGCTGATGATTGAGAGTAGACTGATGGGTTGGTAATTGGCTAGATTGGATTTGTCCTGCATTTTGTGGACAGGACATACCTGGGCAGTTTTCCACATTGTCGGGTGGATGCTAGTGTTGTAGCTGTACTGGAACAGCTTGGCTAGAGGCGCGACTAGTTCTGGAGCACAAGTCTTCAGCATGGGATGTTGTCGGGGCCCATAGCCTTTGCTGTATTCAATGAGCTCAGCCCTTTCTTGATATCATGTGGAGTGAATCGAATTGGCTGAACACTGGCTTCTATGATGGTGGGGACCTCAGGAGGATGCCAATATGGATCATCCACTCGGCACTTTTAGCTGAAGATGGTTGCAAACGCTTCAACCTTGTCTTTTGCATTAGCGCGCTGGGCTCTGCCATCATTGAGGGTGGGAATATTCATGGAGCCTCCTCCTCCCGTTAGTTGTTTAATGGTCCACCACCATTCATGAGTGGATGTGGCAGGACTGCAGAACTTTGATCTGATCCGTTGATTGTGGGATCACTTAGCTCTGTCTATGGCATGCTGCTTTCACTGTTTAGCATGCATGTAGTCCTGTGCTGCAGCTTCCCCAGGTTGGCACCTCATTTTTAGGTATGCCTGGTGCTGCTCCTGGCATGCTCTTCTGCACTCCTCATTGATCCAGGGTTGGTCCCCTGGCTTGATGGTAATGGTAGAGTGAGGGATATGCCGAGTCATGAGTTTACAGATTGTGATGGAATACAATTCTGCTGCTGCTGATGGCCCACAGTGCCTCATGAATTTCCAGATTTGAGCTGATAGATCTGTTCTGAATCTATCCCATTTAGCACGGTGGTAGTACCACACAACATGATGGACGGTGTCCTCAGTGTGAAGACAGGTCTTCGTCTCCACAAGGACTGTGTGGTGGTCACTGCTACTAATGCTGTCATGGACAGATACATCTGCGACAGGTAGATTGGTGAGGACGAGGTCAAGTAGAGTTTTCCCTCGTGTTGGTTCTCTCACCACCTGCCGCAGGCCCAGTCTGCCAGCTATGTCCTTTAGGACTCGGCCAGCTTGGTCAGTAGTCGTGCTATCGAGTCAATATTTGTGATGGATGTTGAAGTCCCCCATCCAGAATACATTCTGTGTCCTTGCTACTCTCAGTGCTCCTTCCATGTAGTGTTCAACATGGAGGAGTACTGATTCATCAGCTGAGGGTGGGCGGTAGGTGGCAATCAGCAGGAGGTTTCCTTGCCCATGCTTGACCTGAAGCCATGAGACTTCATGGGGTCCAGAGTCAATGTTGAGGACTCCCAGGGCCACTCCCTCCTGTATACCACTGTACTGGCACCTCTGGTGGGTCTGTCCTGTCCCACCGGCAGGACGGTGATGGAAGAGTCTGGGACATTGGCTGAAAGGTATGGTTCTGTGAGTATGATTATGTCAGGCTGTTGCTTGACTAGTCTGTGGGACAGCTCTCCCAATTTTGACACAAGTCCCCAGATGTTAATGAGGAGGACTTTGCAGGGTCGACTGGGCTGGGTGTGCCTTTGTCGTGTCCGAAGTCAGTGCTGAGGTCAATGCCGGGTGGTCCGTCCGGTTTTATTGTTGTTTACTGTAGCGGTTTGTTACAACTGAGTGGCTTGCTAGGCCATTTCAGAGGGCAGTTAAGAGTCAACCACATTGCTGTGGGTCTGGAGTCACATATAGGCCAGACCAGGTAAGGACAGCAGATTTCCTTCCCTAAACGATATTATTGAACCAGATGGGTTTTTACTACAATCCGATAGTTTCATGGTCACCATTACTGACACTAGCTTTTTATTCCAGATTTATTTAATTGAACTGAATTTAAATTCCACAGCTGCTGTTGTGGAATTTGAACTCACGTCTCATTAGTCCAGGTCTCTGGATTACTAGTCCAGTAACAAAACCACTATGTTACCGTGCCCTATCTATGAAACTAAACAGTATGAAGTTATTAACTGGGAGAGAGGCCACCGCAGCCAAGCCACATGTCTGAATATGGGCACTGTCTCACAGGGGTCAGGAGCATGAACCTGGGATAATGTTTCCTTCCCTAGGCTAGGTACACTGAGGTCACATGTAACATCACTACCCCTGCCCCAGCTGAGATTGGCAAGTCCAGTGCAGACTATGGAATGTACCCATGATCTTCCTGGTTTGCAGGCTTCAATACCACACCAGGCCGTCCAATTTCCCACTGAATTATTTCTCATTTCATTTCCTCGCTGTTTCCTTGGTCTACCTGACTCGGGCACCATTTCCGAGCCAGAAACACTCAGCCAAAGATGCTTTTGAGCCAACTGTGAGATTACCCTGGGGAGATCAATGCTCCCATTTTCCCTCCCAAATGGGAAGTGCCTACTGCCCACATGACACCTTTCCCTTGCAGCATTATGAAGATCAGGAACACACTGTATAGGGAATTATGACCGCAAACCTATATCCTATCACTCTATGGTGGGAATATTTATGTTGAATACTTCTAAAACAGTTGCAGGTGGCAGATTCAATCATTCAGTTAGAAATATTACACATTGACTATATATTTCCACGTTATAAAATCGTAATTCAAATGGAAAATTTCCTAAAAACCAAACTCTCATTCCTGCGTCTGTAAAATAAAAAACAAACTACAAGAAATAAAATCTCTGATAATTAAATATTAGCATAGTTCAGAATTGATTACCCTGAATGCAAGACCCAAGGGGTTAAACTGGATAAGACCTGAAAACGGGCGTGGGGATCGCGGTGCGGGATTAGCCTGCATCCGTTCGCTGCATTACTGGCAGCACGGTAATATCATGCTGCCTGCTGTTTTACATTATTGATTCACGCGCCGTTCATTGGCTGCACACTTCAGCAGGGGGCCCAATATTGCGAGTAGCTAGCGCTTCTTAAAGGTAGCCTGCAACTCATAAAGAGGAGGTACATCAAGAAAGTGGTGGGAGTCACTTGAAAACTGATTCTGTGCTCTGATAAACTGAGCAATGGCTGAGCGTGCACCAAGGTTTTCAGACACAGCACTGGAGGTCTTGCTGAAAGATGTGGAACGGAGGAGAGGTGTCCTGTATCCGTAGGGGGGCACATACTCGGAGGCTGTGGGAAGAAGTAGCGGTGGAGGTCAATGCCAGGAGTGTTGCTCCTAGAACCTGAATGCAGTGCAGGAAGAAGTTTAATGATCTCACACGAGTTGTCAAGGTGAGTGAGTTTATCTTCAAATGGTATATCCTACCAACTGCATCACTGGCCTCACCCACTGCTAAAAAACACCCCCATCACCCACCTACCAACAATCTCTAGTAATCAGGACTCAACCCTAACATTCATATGCTTTACCTCACCGTGACACACTAAGCACTGTTGTAAGCCTCACTCCTGCAACCCACAGTTTGCACACACTGGCAACTATTGAACCATGACAGCCACATTACCCAAACATATTGCAGGACACTTACTGACACACTTTTCTTTTATTCGCAGGAGAAGGTGGCACATAGTAGGAGGCAGCAGGAAAGAACTGGAGAAGGACAAGCGCACCTGCATGTTTTAATCCCTATGGAGGAGACAGTGCTGGCCATCATGGGAAGAGGCATCGCTGAAGTTGTGGCCACTGTGGCAGGGCTGAAACGATCGATGATGAGGGCATCTGCCTACCTAATCTTCTTTCTCTCTTCCTACTTCTCACTCATCCCTCAATCTCTTCTGACTGACAAGCTGCAGATGGTGTAATTCTGCACTTCTTACTTTCTCCTCTCCCCTCACCACAACCCAAGCCTTGTCCCTTTGTCATTTCAGATACCCACTGGAGCTGTCCCAGTCAGTGGAGAAAGAGGAAGAAGAAAATGAAGATGAACAGACACTGTGGTGGGGGTCTGGAACTCACTGCCTGAAAGGGTAGTAGAGGCAGAAACCCTCACTGCATTTAAAATGTATTTGGATTTGCACTAGAAGTGTCATAACCTACAGGGCTATGGACAAAGAGCTGGAAAGTGGGATAAGGCTGTATAGCTCTTTGCTGGCTGGCACGGACACGATGGGCTGAATGGCCTTCTTCTGTGCTGTCAATTTCTATAATTCTATGATCAGATGGCCGATGTCACAGCTTGCATTGCAGTACAAACAGCTTGCATCAAAGGTCTGAGTGCTGCAGTAGAATCTCAGAATGCTGCCATCTTGGCTCTGGATACAACTGTTCAAAATGGCTTCCAGGGCGTCACAGCAGTCCATCAATCTGTTCTCTAACAGATCAGTAAGATTGCTGAGGCGCCGCCACGGGAGAGCGGCAGTGGCTCCATGGAGTACGAACCTACTGTCCTCTCTCAGGATGACAGCATTCCTGCTCCCACACCTGCCAATCTGCCAGTGCCCTTGCTGTTGCCTGTCAGCCAGCCAGCCCAGACTGCTGCAGCCCAGGCCGAAATGATGCAGTCTGAAACTGGGCCTTCTTGGCCCAGAGCTGCTTGAGGTCGCTCTCCAAGGCCATCTGCAGCCTCCTCAATTGAAGGTCAGCAGCCTTCCACCACCCATGCTGCAGCCAATGGGGAAATACCTCCTACAAGCACTAGGAGAGGCAAAGGCAAGCAGCAGGCAGGCACTAACGGAATGCACAGGGCAATTAATTTATTTTTGTTTTCAGTTAGTAATGATTCAATTTATAAATTTGGATTGGAATGTGCATTTTGAGGTGATTTTTATTTTTGTGTTGTCGGAATGAGGGCGATGTGATGGTCAGTGATGGAGGAAAGGTAAGGAGTGTGGGACTGTTGGTGAATGGGGAGGTGTGGTTGAAGTTACTGGTATCGCTCATGAATTATTTGATTACATAGAGCCCGGGCAGAAAGGGACTTTATATGTTGTAGCCTCCCTTCCTCTTCCTGTTCCTCCTCTTCCTGTTCCTCCACTTCCTCCTCCTCCTGTTCCTCAGCTTTTCACCTGATAGGTGGTGGCAAGGACTCTTCCCTCATAATGGCCAGGTTACGTAGCATGCCGCATACTAGCACAAACCTTGATACCCGCTCAGCTGAGTACTGCAGGGCTCCTTGAGAGGCAGCGGAAGCATTCTTTAAGGATGCTGATGATGTGCTCTATAATGTTCCTTGTGGCTGCATGGCTCTCATTGTAGGCCTGCTGTGCACATGTGCATGGGTTCTGGACCAGAGTCATGAGCCATGTCATGGGTGGATAACCCTTGTCACCCAATAGCGAGCCTTTGACTTGCCCTGGTAGTTCAAATACAGATGACACAGAGGACTGCTGCAGAATGAAGGAATCGTAACTACTGCCAGGATAACCCGCATTCACCTGCATGATGCACTGCCTGTGGTAACACACCAGCTGCACATTGAGGGAGTGGAATCCCTTACAGTTCAGGAAAATGGCTGAGTTCACATAGGCAATGTGCATGCAGTCAATGGCACCCTGCACCATGGGGAAGCTTGCAATCCATGCAAAATCTGGTGCTCGCTCCGCCTGCTTGTCTCTGGCAAGAGAGAATGAGATGGAGCTGTCTCTCTGTGTATAGAGAGCCTCAGTAACCTCCCTTATGCAGCAGTGCACTGCAAACTGCGAAATGTTGCTTATATCTCCAGCAGCAGAACTGGAAAGAGCTGGATGCATACAGGTTAAGAGCCATGGTCACCTTGACAGCCACAGGCAATGTTGTCCTTGCACTACTTTGAGGTTGGAGTTGTGGCAGCAGCAGTTGGCAGACTTCAGTCATGACCTCTTTAGTGAAGCGAAGACGTCTCAAGCATTGATCATCGCTAAAGTTGAGGTAAGAGAATCTCTCCCTAAAGACCCTCTGCAGATAAGGCCTTGAGCCGAGAGCTTTTCTGCCCCTCCTCCTCCTCCTCCCTCTTCTAGCGGCTTGTCCTGCTCTGAGTGGCCTCTCTTCATTCTCCAAGTCAGGCTCAATTCCCAGAGGAAGCCCTACCAGGCCACCCATGTCTGGAAGCAACTTGTTTCAACACAAGCTTTTAAATCAACAAAAAGGTACTTCAGTACCAGCTAGACCACTCCCTATAGATTATTCAAACTTTAGCCAATTATAGGAAAGCTCCAAAAATGCGTAATTGCACCAACAGCCAGAAGAAATAATCCAGCAACTAACCTGTAAGTAGTTGATAATCCCTTTAAGTAGCGCTGGTGGTGAGGGGTCCTTCATGCTATTTAACGTTGTATTCAACTGTTCGAAGTTAAGACAGGGCATAGGCTGGAGCGTAGTGTTCGAAAATGGCAGCGCTGGTGTCAAATCAGCGTTGCACACTGATTGACATCATTAATCTGCCTGTTCTGCATGCTGCCGGCAGTCGCTAGATGCGCGAGCGCAAACCCCTTTACCAAGATGGCTTCCTGCACACTTCCCGTCGGAGGTGTGCGCGCATATCCTGGATGCCTAAAAAGAGGGTGCTACACAGTCCAATTTAGCCCCCCTAGTGTCTGGATTTCAATGCGAGAGTTTATAATACATGTTTTTAATGAGAAATCCAAGCTAAACAGCATTAATTTCTCTCCAAGTCAGGAAGCACAGCATAATCCTTGCAACAATAATAACAGCATTATTGGCATTTATTGAGTTAGTTAGCAATCCCACAACCACCAGATCAGGTCAAAGCTCTGCCACCCTGTCACATCCAGTAGTGAATGGTGGTGGACAATTAAGCAGCTAACGGGAGGAGACAGCTTCATGAACATCCCCATCCTCAATGATGGCGGAGCCAGTGCAAGGGGCAAAGATGAAGCCTTTGCAACTATCTTCAGCCAAAAGTGCTGAATGGATGATTCTTTTCGGTCTCCTCCTGAGGTCCCCACCATCACAGATGCCAGTCTTCAGCCAATTCAATGAACGCCAAGTGACATCAAGAAATGACCGAGAGCACTGGACACAGCAAAGGCTACAGGTCCCAACAACATCCCGGCTGTACTGCTCCAGAGCTAGCCTCGCCCCTAAGCTACCATACAGGAACAATACTGGCATCCAATGTTCCCTCTAAGCTGAGCAGCCACGCAGTAATGGGAAAGGTCCTGCACAGGCTGCTCACCGGCTATTACATTGCAAATATCGCACGTGCGCAGAAGTTTAAAGGGACCACGCATTAAAAGAAACAGGTCGCGAAGAACAAAGTGCAGCTTACAGGGAAATTTGCTGGCATCTACCCGACAATGTGGAAAACTGCCCAGGTATTTGCACAAAAAGCTGGACAAATCCAACCCGGCTAATTACTGTCCTATCAGCCCACTCTCAATCATCAGTAAAGTGATGGAAGGAGTCATCAACAGTTCTATCACGTAGCACTTACTCACCAATAACCTATTCACCAATACTCAGCTTGGGTTCCACTAAGGCCACAAATCTGACCCAGGGAACAACAGGCCCTATTAGCCTGTCAATCACAGGAAAATACTTCTTAAGTGACAGAAAGGGAAGGACTTTTTTTTGGTCAGCAAGATGTTTGACATGTGCAGAAACCCATCACCATGTTTAAGAGTCTCCAATTCAAACTACTGCAAAATCTATATCCGTCTCTAGAGCTTCTATTTTCACAACGTTGAGTCCACACACTTTACCCATGGGGACACGAGAGACATCTCAGGCATTTATAAGATTGACTTCTCATATTTTAGCCCCGCACAGCAGTTTGCATTGACTTGGTGTAATAACTGCATTGTAAAGGAATGATGAATAGAATGAACAGTTACAGAGCCCTGTTCCTCATCAACAAAGGTGATTACTGTAAAAGTAAGTTCTGTTAATTAGTAATCCTGAAGCTGCCCGACTTCTTAAAATATAATTTAAGCAGTGACAGTCTCACCTTCTAACAAAGTACAATGATTAAAAAATTGAAAACAACATAAATATATATTCAGAAATAATAACAAAATACAAAAAGGTACATTTTATCAACAGTGGGGTAGATTTTGGCTGTGTATGACAGTATAAAATGGGTGCTAGCCAATTGGCAGCCTGTTTTACATTTCTCCTGATTTTTATTTCCAGGGAAGTAAATTTTTTTTAAAAATCGGGAGAGATGTCAAACAGGTTGCCGATTCTCTATCACCTGTTTTATACTATCGCACAAAGTCTAAATCTACCCCAGTGTGTTTTCACTGGCTAGACAAGACATTAAAGATGGTTACAGGTATTGAATAAAAAAGATGCTCAGTGCGTGTATTACCTGCCAGTGATTAGGAAGAATAGGGTAAGGATAACTAGAAGAGTGAATCCTCCAACTGCAGCGGTTGCTATGACCAAAACTTGCCCTTGCTCTGTGGCAATGTCAGATGCTGGAATAGAAATGGGAAAAATGGGACAATGAAATATAGTAACACAACACACTGAAATACAGTTTGCAATAAGGAAGAAATGGTCACATTTTATGTAAAGTTGCATTCCAAGCATTTTTTAAATCAACACTACACAATAAATCATTGAGTACATAAGGTAGAAGAGCTAAAAATAATGGCTATCAAAAAACAAATATAAGTGACTAATGTCACAAATTGTGTGAGCAGAGCTTTACTGGTATTTGCTGTGGTCTGATCCCGAGATAAGATTATAGACCTCCATGTATCCCCTTCATTTATGTACTGCATTTAACCATATGGTTTGTGCTGTGCCTGTATTCCCTTTTTGGTGGCATCGGGTACCATGGTGGACACTGACTACAAGCACGTTCTGTGTACTTGGTGCATGAAGATGTCCACACTAATTATGATGTAATTACTTCAATTATGTTAAATAATGAACCACATCAGGAAATAATAGTCAGTCTATATAAATTGTAAATGTAAAATGTAATTTTAGTCCATTCTCATTCCATTTTTGAACTTCCAATGTGTTCCAGTTTCATATCGTTCATTGTTACCATGCATTTCCTTTGGTTCTATAAGGCCGCATGTCAGTCACAGGTTAACGCAGTACATTGTCACCTATGACGGGCAACCTGACTTACACAAACAATATAAAGTGATAGTGAACGTCTTTGATTATAAAGACTGAAGCTTTAGAACTTGACATTGACAGTTCTTATACCTTCAAATCAAAATGGATTGGAACCAGATAAGGAAATATAAATTTATGCGTGCTGCTGATTTTATTACACACACACACAAATTGTAGAAAATTAATTTTAAGTTAAACTCAAATGGGTAGAAATTAGTCCTTGTTGTGCCCATTTTCTGTGCAGAAAACATGGGCAAAAAGGACTGATATTAGGGTGGAATGTTCCGTGCCCGATCTGGGACTGTGTTACTGGTGCCTCCATATTGATAATGGCAGCTTTGCAGGCCTTCCCGGTGGTCAGCTAAAACAGGCGTCAGGCCCCTTACATGTGTAAATGAGGGGCCGAATGTTTGTTTTAGGTCCTCTCACCAAAATTGGTTGTTGCAGGCTCCTTTTAGGATTCTTCGGCAGCCCCAATGGTCGCCAACAAAATGCAAGTACATTTTTTTAATTCCATGGCACTTTTCAAGGAAAAGCAAGGGAGTTCTCCCTGGTATCCTGGTCAATATTGATTCCTTCACCCAACATCACGAAAACAGAATGGTCCAAAATTTGCTGTCAAAATAACGACGAGGCATTATTTAAGTGCAAATGCCACAGCAACTTAAGGCGAGGGCAGATGCGTGATTAAACATGGAAATCGAGAAGTTGCTGTTGGAGATGCGGTGCTCTGCCATTAGCTTCGCAAAAATGGCATTTCACTGTCTGGCTCTCCATTCAAATGCATTGAGCTGCGTGAAGTTCCTGTACTTGCACAGTAGATACGAAGTAAACTTGCCACAGAAAATTAAGTCAAGTCATTTCAAGTCCAAGTACCCTTTTAACAACTTGAACATTGTTAATTACTGCCAGTCACCCTCTCTGGCACTGAAAATTAACTATTACAAGTGTGGAGTCTCATTCCTTCAGGTTTTAATTGTTGTTGGAGATTTACATTTTTTCTTACTTTTCTTTCTCTATTTTTCTCTCTCTTTTAATCTTTCTTTCCCTCTCTATTTCTCTTTCTGCACCTGATGTGACATTGAATTCACCATTCTAACTTACACTTCCTTCTCTGTTTTTGCAGTGTTAATTTCAGAATCCTTCAATCTTATTGGTTAAGGAGCTACCCAGTTGCTTTCCCTGGTCACTCAGATCCCAGATGTCTTGTAAAGAGTGCCGTGCTGTTTCCATCTCACACTTCCAGCAACTTGCAGGGAAAAATACAGTCAACTTTAAGTTTAACTAACAGCGTGTGCCAGTTATTGCCCGGGTACAGCAAATTTTGGGCTATTATCTGGTCATAATCACATTGCTGTCTCTAGGACCTTGCTGTGTGCATTTTGGCTGTTGTGTTTCTTACATTACAACAGTGACTACACTTCAAAAGTTTGGACTGTCCTGATGTTGTGAAAGGCTTTATATACATACGAGTTCTTTCTTTACTTTCTGTTTGCACACAGCACAGAGGCATGGGCCAGGAATTTCCTTAGACATGCTCTGTTGCTGTAACTTCAGTGGAAATGTGATGCAACCCCAGATAACATGCATAAACCACAAAGTTACAGCGGTGGAGTGGGAGCAGCTCTGAGGAAATTCCTGGCTATTGGCCCAGAAATTCGGGTCTCCACGGGTGAGTATGCACAGGGTACTCACCCGTAGGCCCAATGGAAGTGCCGGTTTCGTGCATACACTGCGCATGCGTGGGAAACCGGAACTTCCGTTCCCTTAAAGGAAGGGGTTCAGAGGTGGAACGCGTGCGTCGGAGAGGCAGCGTGTGTGCATGCAACTTATGTTTTTTTTGCAGGTTTCTCCGGGAGGGTAAGTCTCCAGGAGTTACACATGTAAAAAGCAGGCGGAAGGCCTGCTTTAAACAAGGTAAGTGGTGAATTAATTACAATTAAAACATTTTTTCCACAGGTTTATTATTTTTAAATACTTTAAAGAAAGGTAAGTTTATTTTTAGCCCCGTTAGAAACTGTAATTAATTTTTTCAAAAATTTAAATTATTGTTTAAAATAGTTATTTTATGTAATTGATAATTATTTTAAAAATGTGATTTAAAAAAAAATGTATTTGAAGTTTTAATGATGTTTTGGGGCTTATAGTATTTATAATTTTGACAGCTCTTCCTGTCAATTTTATGAATGAAGCATTCCCTGCTACCATTGGCTCTCCATGGCCCATGTGATCCCAGGGGATGCATTGAACTAACTGCGCCCCTGGGACACGCAAGCACTGCGCACCGGCAGTTGGAGCAGGCCCAGGATCAGAATCCCACGTGGGCCTACAGCTCAACGGCCGGCGCGCTAGGTAAGTGCAGGTCGGAGGCTTGCACCCGCGGGAAGCCCCCGACCCGAATTTCTGGGCCATTGTGTTTATGAATGTATCTATAGTGTCAGCTTATACTTAAGCAGGTCAGAGACAGGACACCATAACAATACGTTTAAATCTCAATCCAAGAAGTATCCTCACCTTGATCTTCAGATAGTTTTGGGGAGAAATTGGGGCCTAGAAATTCAGTATAACCAGTTTTGGGGCGGAAAAGTCGGGCGGCCGGTAAAGTTTGCGCCCGGCGCAAAGTCGAGGCCACTTCGCCGATATTCAGTAGCTTCGCACTAAGAGTTTGCTCGAGCGCTAAAACTGGCGTTACACAACTATCTTTAGGCGCAAAGCCGGCGGTACTGAGCTAAACCGCGGAGGCCGAGCGCAGCGCAGGTGCGGTCATTTCTTGATTGACAGCAGACACCCTGGCGCCGGCCAGCTCTTAAAGGGGGAAGGGTCGAGTTCGTCTGCTGCCACACCCTGGACACTGCAGCCCTCCAGCTAGGCCTAAACACTGCTGCTGAACAGAAATAGCGCCGGGAAAGATGCAGAAGGCCCGTGAACGAGCGCAGCGCTTCACTGGCCATGATTTGAGGGTGCTGGTTAAGGCTTTGGAGAGGAGACGCAAACTCTTGTTCCCGGACAGTGGCAAGAAGCCTACCACCAGCGTCTGCAGGAAAGCCTGGAGGGAGGTCGCCCACAGGGTCACATCCAACAGCGAGGTCACCAGGACTGGTGTCCAATGCCGGAAAAAATTCAATGACCTCACAAGGATTGTCAGGGTGAGTGCCCTTTCCAGTGTCCTCCTCATCCTTGCATGTGCACCTCACATTATGGGCAAAGGGACCTAAAAGCCCTAGTGGCCAGCCCTCATCCAGCAGCTATGGGACTGGCATGAACATCAATTGCACATTCTGCACTTTACACACTGGCCAAGCTATTCGACCATGGGAGGCAGTGCACACAAGATCAGGGCACCACACTGGCCAAGCTATTCGACCATGGGAGGCAGTGCACACAAGATCAGGGCACCATACTGGCCAAGCTATTCGACCATGGGAGGCAGTGCACACAAGATCACGGCACAACACTGTACTTAGAGGCTGTCCTTTCTCTTGCAGGCCAAGCTGGCACACAATCAGAAGAGCCGGACTGTGACCGGGGGAGGCGGTCCCCAGATCCAGCAGCTCAGTGACCTTGAAGAGCGCGTGGGTAGCCTCATGGGTGCCCGGGTGATTGGCCCCGTTGCATCTGGAGATGCCGACCCTGTTCTGGGCACCAATGGTAAGGACATCACCTTTTCGACCTCCCTCGTCCCACTTGCGCTTCAGATCTACATCCTTTGCCACTGTCCGACCAATGCGCTGAATGCCACCACTCATGCCTCCCTCGCTGACGCCCTCTCCTCACTCTAAAGCTACTCTTGTGCCTTCCTGCTTTCAGATGGTGAGGAGGAGGCCCCTGAACTTGCCAGTGACAGCCCCTCAGAAGAGGAGGAGGAGGAGGAGGAAGAGGAAGAGCAAGGCGGCCCATCAGGGGAACCCTCAGCCGCGCCAGGGGATGCCAATGGAGGGGACACGTCTTCCCTGGAGAACAGCCAGGGGGAAGTGTCGCAGGGGAGTGTAGCTCCTGTGCCCAGTGGCGTGCAGCAACGCGGGAAGGGTCGGCCAGCTCGGCGGCCTTCTTCCCAGAGGGGGGAAGTGTCGCAGGGGAGTGTAGTTGCTGGGCCCAGTGGCATCCAGCAACACGGGAAGGGTCGGCCAGCTCGGCGGCCTTCTCCCCAGAGGGAGAGTCCGGCCTCCAGTCCGGAGACGGTCCTCGCCAAGGAGGTGCGCCTCCTCGATCAGATGTCCGTGGACTCGGATCGCCAGCACACCGAGTTCATGGGGTTGTGGCACGGTTGCCTGAGGCCATCGAGTCCCTGGCTCATAGTGTGGCCGATTTCGGCGCCTCACAGGCCAGGAGTTTCGAACAATTCGAAGCAGCACATGCCGCGAGTCGGGCAGAATTCGGGGCAGAGCAGTCCGCGAGTCGGTCCGATTTCGGTGCTGAGCAGTCCGCGAGTCGACAGGTGATCAGTGGTGCCATGCAGTCACTGGCTGGTCTGATGCGGGCACAGACCAGGGCAGTACGGGCACTCACTGCTGCCACACTCGCTGTGTCAGCCAGGCATCGCCAGGGCACCCGCCGCGCTGCATCAGCACAGTGGTCTGTCCTTCAGCAGATTGCTGCGCATGCTGCAGTGATGGCCCGGGCGAGTGCCCGTGTCTCAGGCGAGCAGTGAGCACCTGCCATCAGCCAGCTTACCCCCATTCCTGCAGCCGCCATTACCACTCCCCCAGTGGAGCTGCGACGAGCTGCTGGAGAGCCTGCTGCTGCCCAGCCACAGCTGCAGCAGTCACCAGCCGGCCCCTCGAGGGCCAGGGCATCTCCCGTCACGCCATGTGCCCCTGAGGAGCCTTCCCCCAGCCTTGCAGCAGCCACTGGGCATACTTTGAGGAGGAGCAGCAGGGCGGCCAGGGGCCGCAAAAGGCTGGTCAAGGAATCGCCCTCGCGGGCCACAAAGTAGAGGGTGTGGGCAAATGTGTTTTTATATGGGGATGGTTGTTTTGTTTATGGGCATGGTTGTTTTTGTAAGGCCGAGGATGAAGGCCATTTTTGTGGAAATGTTTTTTTCTTCCTCCCCAGGTTGTGGGAGTGAGTCATGTGTCTGACAGTTTTTTGGGTGTGTTGTCTGTTTTTGGGTTTCATGTGGGAAGGGCCCTGAGTTTGTTCAATAAAGCATTTTATTTATTCAGCTTGTCCATGTTTGATGTTTGAAGTGGTTGTTGCCTTAACCGGCTGAGGGCTTGCGGAGCGGCTGCATTCAGGTCCCTTCATTGCCACAAGCCATTCCCTGACAGGGGGCCTAGAAGTGACGTTCAATAAGCTGCCGATGGGCGGCCCTTGGACCTTGTGCCTCCCTCCTGGGCTGGTACTCCTCCTCCTCCTGCTCCTCCTGCTCCTCCTCCTAAGGTGGTGCTCCAGCGTGAGGTGGCAGTGCCTGAGTCCTGCGGATAGCCAGGATGTGCAGCATGCAGCAGACGACCACGACCTGGGAGACTCTCTCCGGCGAATACTGCAGAGATCCTTCGGAACGATCCAGGCAGCGGAACTGTTGCTTGAGGACACCAATCGTTTGTTCTATGATGTTCCTAGTGGCTTGATGGCTTTCGTTGTATGCCTCCTCAGCAGGGGTCCTGGGCGCGCGGAGCGGGGTCATGAGCCAGGTACACAAAGGATAGCCTTTGTCCCCGATAAGCCATCCTCTTGGGGGAGGCTGTGCCTGGAACATGTCAGCCACAGTAGTCTGTCGCAGGATAAATGCATCGTGGCTGCTGCCTGGAAAGCGGGCATTGACAGCTAGGATGCGCTGCCTGTGGTCACACACCAGCTGTACATTGAGGGAATGGTAGCCCTTCCGGTTGCGGTAATCCTCGGCATTGTGGATAGGTGCCCGCAAAGCCACATGCGTGCAGTCAATGGCGCCCTGCACCATGGGGAAGCCCGTTGTTCTCGCAAATCCCACTGCACGCTGCTGCTGCTTCTCCAGGGTCATGGGGAAGGAGATGAATTGGTGTCTCCTTCTGAAAAGGGCATTGGTCACCTGGCGGATGCAGCAATGCACGGCGAACTGGGATATGTTAGCAATGTCCCCAACAGCGGCTTGGAAGGAGCCGCTTGCATAGAAGTTCAGAGCCACCGTGACCTTCACTTCCACCGACAGAGACGTCCTGCACCTCAGCTGTGGACGCAGATCTCTGTGAAGCAGATGGCAGATCTCTGCAACCACCTCCCTTCTGAAGCGCAGCCTCCTAACACACTGCGCGGCAGGCATGGTGAGATAGGACACCTGCTGTCGGTATTTCCTGAGTGGGTAAGGCCTAGGTTGCAGACGCCTGTTGCCCCCTCTGCGTCTAGCCAGGGCTGCCCCTCTCACACAGCGTCTGCGAGCCCTTCGCACATAATGCTGAAACTGAGGGTTGGCACCCCATGCAGCCCCCATAATATACTGGCAAACAATGACCTCACAATGAAGGCGAATTGCCAAGCTCTGGCCTGAAGCCAGAAATACCTCTCCTATGTTGGGCCAAAGCAGTAACCTCTCTTCCTTGGTCTCTGTCCAGAAATCCGTTGCACAAGAGTGATTGCTGCAAAATGGCTGGCCTTTATAGTTCAGGGTAAGTGCCCTTTAATTAGCGCTCCCCGAGGCCCGCATGGCCTCTGCTGCGTTCCAGTTCACAGTTCTTAGGAGCGCCACGCCCACATTGGGCGGGCGCGACTGAAGTTCCGGATTGGGGCGCACAAAGGGCGTTGCACGAGGAAATGACGTCATAATCTGCGCGCGCAGCTGAGCGCGCGCAAACACTTTGCGCCGGCGCTAAATGTCTACTGAAGTTGGGCGTAGGCGCAGATCGCCCTGCGCCCGGCCGCTAAGTGCCTAGCGCTCGAGATCTACTCCTCCTAAGGCGCTAACGGCTGGCGCACGCAACTGAATTTCTAGGCCTGGGTACCTTTGTGCCTCCGGTTATCGCTTCTGGGGGGCAATAATGGGGCGCTAACCACTTACTGCCCGGGCACGGCGAGAAGGTTGACTCCTGCTAAATTCAGCATGAGGTTTGCGGTGGTGGTATGGCATTGCGCCCCAATCTCCTTCGCCCGGAGATCGTGACCTCATCGCCGTGCACATCGCCCTGGTTGCGCCCCGGACCCGAACTTCGGTTCCGCCTCCTGCAGCATTGCCGGGCAAAAACACCGGCAGCTGCAGGAGGCGTTCATCGGGAGGCCGGGCGCTTCGGGGGCGATACTTAAAGGTGAGGTAGCCGGGGTAGGGAAAAAAATAATCAAATGCTCGTTCTCTTTTTTTTCTTTTTTCCCCAGTGCTTAATCAGCCCGGCACTCTGCTGCGGTGCATCGGGCTGATCGGGCCGGATCGCGGCTACGGTCAGGAACCAGGTAAGGTTTCTTCTTGCAGAGCCTGCAGTGATGGCCTTTCCCTTTAAGGGAGGGAAGGAACCTTCCAATGCAGCAGTGCTGCACGGCCCATTGTCCTACCACCCCACCTGCTGCCTGTTACGCTCCAGGAAGGAAGTGGAGTGCTTGATTTAGCGCTCCACTTTCTTCTTGGTATGCAAAACTGAATTTTTTTAAAGTCAAGAAACATTAGCATCTGGCACTAATTTTTTCAACTTTTAAAAGTTGGTGCCCCAAACGGGGCTATAATGAATTTCTCCCCCTACAACTTTACCTATGAAAATGGAGAATTGTAAAGATTTGAAGAATGCTAAGTGCTGTGACTCAACAAGATCCCATAAATTGTACAAAAAAACTAATAGCTGTTGTTCTCTATTTCGACAGTCATAAAGCATGATGGAGTTGATGATCATGCCGGGAGTATTCATTGTGCCCATCAAATAGCACGATGGCTGACTTGGTGTCAAAGTGCAGTGACGGGAGGTAATAACAACAGTTTGCATTTTTCCAAATGGATTTAACAGGGTAGTAAAATTTTAATACCAGTGGCTAAACAACAGCAACAAAACCAATTATTGGCGGCTGAATCCAATTAATTTTAGCCAAGCAGCAATTTCTGAAACATTATTACAGACTTACTAATATTTTGTAGTCACACTCAGTTAAGCCTTTAATGCTAGTTAGTGTGATGAGTTTTATTATCACACTCAATCAAAGTAACAGGACTGCACAGTGTACTGATGCATGAGGCAGCATCATGTATCAATTGGATCGGTGAACTTGTTTTCAAACAATGCTTTACGTGCTACAAAGTCATTTTGCATTATATTACAGTATCTCATTAATGTGAATACATACTGAATAAGAACATAAGAATATAAGAAATAGGAGCAGGAGTAGGCCATTCGGCTCCTCGAGCCTGCCCCGCCATTCAATAAGATCATGGCTGATCTTCTACCTCAACTCCACTTTCCTGCACTATCCCCATATCCCTTGATTCGCTTAATATCCAAAAATCTATCGATCTCTGTCTTGAATATACTCAACGACTGAGCCTCCACAGCCCGCTGAGGTAGAGAATTCCAAAGTTTCACCACCCTCAGAGTGAATAAATTTCTCCTCATCTCAGTCCTAAATGGCCAACCCCTTATTCTGAGACTGTGACCCCTGGTTCTAGACTCCCCAGCCAGGGGAAACATCCTCCCTGCATCTACCCTGTCAAGCCCTGTAAGAATTTTGTATGTTTCAATGAGATCACCTCTCATTCTTCTAAACTCTAGAGAATATAGGCCTAGTCTACTCAGAAGGATGAACAATCACCATATGGAAGGTCATAGCTGGATTTTAAAGACTGGCTTCAATAAGAAAATATGGTACCAAAGGCATTTGTGAGAGTCCTTCACTGCAACAACTACAAACTTCTGCAGAACAGTACAGACTAAGATGTTTTGTTCACCTTAATATTTGATATATGCACCACATTTAACAACAGCTTGGCAAAATATTTCCCATCATGTCGTATTTCTGTACAAAACGATTGTAACCAACAGTGCCACAGTATTTGCAGTGATTAACATATCTAGTCATTTAAATGAATCCTGCTTTCACTATGGGACCAAGCGAGATGTCACAATATATTGCCTTACTGCAGAGTGAATTACATGATGAATATCACTTGGTTTTGATTAACATAAAGAGCTTAGGGTAAAAAAAAGAAAGGAATTTAGATTTCTTTCAGGTATAACAGAAATGAGATACTTGTGCAAAGATAATGAAATCTTTCGAATCCTTTCAGGCAAAATGGAACAAAGGTAGAGCAGAGATACATTAAAATACATCATGTCATCTGTTCTATTTATAGAGATGCCAGAGAGTCACTAATTTGCTAGCGCTTAGGTTGTCGTTTCATTTTTCTGAAACATTAACTAAATCATGAAAAATCATGTTGCGATGGTAAGGACACGATTATCCTTTCACCTGTGTAAATTAGTCCCTGGAAATTAGGTGACAATAGACAACATCACATAAAACTAGATGTTAAAGTAGGTATGCGGATTATTTGGCACCAAATATATGTTCTTGTATACATGGAGTCAATCAATAATGGAGCATGCTCAAAACAAATCGGGCGACAAGTAATTGACTTCACACAATGGTATTTTGCTTCAATTTTTTTTTCTTTCCAATTTTCTCCTCTCCTTTCTTGAAAGCATTGACTCTTTGTTAAAGTATGGTTCCACAGGCACCAGTCACCCTCCAGTACTTCAGCAAAGTGCCATTTTTCATAGGTGAGCTTTAGCAGTGCTAGCAGGGTATTCAGCCAAACCTGATCCTATTCTCACCCAACATTTATACTTCAGCAGGGGACACTTGTAATGTATATACCTTTAAGGGGGGAACTATCTTCTACAGCTCATGTATACTGCAGTACCGGCAGTGCCCACACCTGTATATAGCACTGAGTAGTAATCTGTACAGATCAGTTCAGTGTGAGCCACGTTGAGTAAATACCTGTTGTACCATTCTCCTGCAGTCTGTGTCTTATTATACATGGACACAACATTGGCGACAAGGCAAGTTCGAACCTACCTGCAACTCTGCATCACCTCCCGGGGATTCGTTCCTGAAGATCAGTGGATTGGAGGTCAAGGCCAGAGACTTGGGTGTCGACCACGGGCAACCGCCCAGTCATCCAGCAGAGACTCGAGAATTGCAGGGGAGGCTGTCGAGAGCCAGGCTTGGCTTTCCAGTCGAGGTGGTCCAGCGAAATGGGCTGGCAACAGGTAGTGTGCAGACCCTTCCCAGACAGCGACGGGCTAGAGCCCGACCGAGCGGCACAGCAAAGGGCCGAGCAGCGTCGACGGGGGAGAGAGAGAGAGGGCAGAGCGCACAGGGCACAACCGGTGTTCAGGGGCCGAGCAGCGTCGAAGAGAGGGAGAGAGAGACGTGCAGAAACCCGTGAGGCGCCGCCATTGCCACGAGAACCGCCGAGAGCAGCGTTGGCAGCAGCGCAGGAGAAGCACGCGAAACCTACAGGGCGCCGCCATTGCCACGAGAACCGCCGGGAGCGGCGTTGGCAGCAGCGGGGGAGGAAGGAAAGCACGGGAGATGCCATTTTAAGCCATTGGGAGACGCCATTTTAAACCACACCCAAAATGCCGAAGAGTGGCAGTATCACCGCATTTGACAATGAAGTCGAAGTTTGGACTACATATGTCGAACGAATAGAGCTATACTGCAAGGCAAATGAGCTGTCAGATGACAAGAAAGCGTCGGTATTGTTAAACTTAATGGGTGCAAAGACGTATGGGTTATTACGAAATCTAGTAACCCCAACGAAGCCAATGGAAAAGAGTTTTGAAGACATAGTAACGATACTACAGGAACGTTTAAACCCCACACTGCTGCTGATAGCAGAAAGATTCAAGTTTCACAAACGGAACCAGCATAAGGATGAAAGCAATGCTGATTATTTAACAGAACTGCGCAAACTATCGAAACACTGCCAGTTTGGAGCAGGACTGGCAGATACCTTAAGGGACAAGTTTGTGTGTGGGCTTCAAAGTGAAGGAACCCAGAAACGGCTTTTATCTGAAAAGGACCTTACGCTGGAAAAGGCTTTCAGCATTGCGGTATCATATGAAGCAGCAGCACGGGGCGCTGCAGAGATACAACAGAGACCGCAAGGATATGGCACAAACGAAATGTCATACAGAATGATTGCTGGTTCAAAGACAAAGTGTGCAGACAGTGTGGAAAAGTAGGACACATAGCACGAGTCTGCAGGTCGGGAAAGAAAACCAGCAATAAGAAACCTACCAAAGAAAAGTACAAGAAGGTACATAAGATGATGGAGAATAGTTCAGACGAACAAAAGAGTGATAACGACTCTGAAAGCAGGGAACTGAGTTGTCTGAAACTACATAATGTGATCACAACGGAGGATCACCGAACCATTTGGGTCACTCTCAAGATAGCAGGAGTCCAGGTAAAGATGGAATTGGACACAGGATCAGCCCTAACAGCCATAAACCGACGGGACTATGAGTGGCTATTCTCACACATACCCTTGAGAGACACAAAAATTATTTTGAAGGCGTACACGGGGCAAAAAGTCTACCCCAAAGGAAAAATAAGGGTGACCGTTATATATAACGGTAAGGAAACACCAAAACTAAACCTGTATGTATTGCAAGATGGAGGACCACCATTACTGGGACGTGAATGGATCCGGAAAATACAACTGGATTGGCATTCCATACAGGCACTGACTGTGGCTGACAAAAAGGATGACGACGTCACACCTGGGCGACTGTCAAAGATCCTAACTGACGCGAAAGAAGTGATCCAGCAAGGACTCGGAACACTAAAAGGCATGACAGCGATGATTAAAATTGAAGAAAACGGAAGCCCAAATTTTTTTAAGGCCAGACCGGTACCTTATGCGATCCGCCCAGCCGTCGAAGCAGAGCTGGAGAGTCTGGAACGTTCAGGTGTACTGTCCAAGGTAGACTGGAATGAGTGGGCTACACCCATCGTCCCTGTAATGAAAAAGTCGTTGAGCAGCACGCCTGGGGAACCAAGGAAGGTTCGCATCTGTGGGGACTTTAAGGTAACAGTGAACCCGGTCCTTCACACCGTACAATATCCACTTCCGCGGATTGAAGATATTTTCACCTCGCTATCTGGAGGGAAACGCTTCACTAAGATTGATCTGGCCCAGGCGTATCTGCAAATGGAGGTAGAAGAAGCATCAAAAAAATACCTGACAATCAACACCCATAAAGGTCTCTACCAATACAACCGACTGGTATTCGGGGTAGCATCAGCTCCGGCTATTTGGCAGAGGGCAATGGAACAAGTTCTGCAAGTGATCCCAGGGACCCAGTGTTATTTGGATGACATCCTGGTCACGGGCGAAAATGACAGTGATCACCTTGCCAACCTGGAGCAGGTGCTCACTAGATTGCAGGAATATGGGCTCTGAGCTAACCGCCCCAAATGCGAGTTTTTTAGAAAACAGATCTCGTATTGTGGCCACGTTATCGATAAAGAGGGGTTACATAAGTCCCCAGAGAAGATTGAGGCAGTAGTCAAGGCTCCAGCACTGGAAAATGTGTCACAACTGAGGTCGTTCCTCAGGCTGGTAAACTACTACCATAAGTTCTTGCCAAATTTGTCTACAATACTATACCCACTGAACAACCTACTGCAAACTGGGGTGCCATGGAAGTGGAGTGACGAATGTAGATGAGCTTTCCAGAAGAGCAAAACACTAATCACATCGAAAGAGGTATTGGCCCATTACAACCCAGCATTACCAATTCGGTTGGCATGTGATGCGTCACCCTACGGCATTGGAGCAGTGCTGTCGCACAAATTCTCGGACGGCTCAGAGAGGCCAATAGCCTTTGCGTCACGATCACTAACCTCAGCCGAGCGTAACTATGCCCAGATTGACAGGGAGGCCCTCAGCCTAGCGTGGGGAGTGAAAAAGTTCAATCACTATCTGCACGGGCAGAAATTCACCTTGCTGACTGATCACCAGCCTCTTGTCTCCATTTTTAATCCGAAGAAGGGCGTCACAGGAACAAGTCAACCACATGCCTCGCCCATACATACCTGGTGATGAACCCGATGTACCGGTCGCATCTACCCCAGAAACAGTAGCATCAGAAGCTGATGAACCAACCGACAACAGGGGGCCAGAATCGCCTCCGCACCAAGAGCAAGACACTTGGGAAAGGCGCTATCCAGAAAGGATCAGGAAGCCTCCCCAAAGACTGAATATATAAATAGACTATTTTCAGCTAATGTTGCATGTTAAAAGTGTTAATTGTAATTAGTTTGATATTTAATTGTTAAATGAGTGTTATGGTACTGTTAATCTGAAAGGGGAGGAATTGTAAAGTATATACCTTTAAGGGGAGAACTATCTTTTACAGCTCATGTATACTGCAGTACTGGCAGTGACCACACCTGTATATAGCACTGAGTAGTAATCTGTACAGATCAGTTCAGTGTGAGCCACGTTGAGTAAACACCTGTTGTACCGTTCTCCTGCAGTCTGTGTCTTATTATACACAGACACAACAACACTAACTAGTTATCAAATGGGCGAATGTTAATTGATATTCCATTCCATAACCCAGGTTCACTGAGTCCAATTGTAGTAGGCTTAGATCAGCTAAATCTCCAGAGACTGGGAGTTGATCTTGGGACTTTACTAGTTCGTATAGCTCAGCTTTTCACTGAATAAAGAGTCTGAGCCTATAGAGGAACTCCGTTTTTAACCATTTCTCAGAGTATTTAATTTTCATGACTGTTGCAGAATTGTATGAAGAACAAAAATCTATGAGCGAGAAACATAATTGCCCGATATTTACAGGGAGGCATTGGAGGAGTGGGGGCGGGGACCTGGAAATCCAGGGGATATGGAGGTCCTGACAAATTTAATGGCAGGACCTCATTATAATTTTTACATTTTGTTTCCTGCCAGGTAGCTGGCCAGATAGACAGGCTGCCAGGCCAGCAGATCCAGCTGTAGAAGGTCTCAGCCGGGGACCACTGGGGACAGTCCCCGGCAAGCAGGTAAGAATGGGGCTTGGTGGGAGTCAGAGGATGGCAATCGAGATGGTAAGATCAGGGCTTGGTGGGCGGGGTGGGGTGGTTGGAGGATGGCAATCGGGAGGCAGGGAGGGTCAGGAAAGATCAGGGCTTGGTGGGTGAGGGGTTGGAGGATGACAATCGGTAGGCAGGGAGGGTCAGGAAAGATCGGGGCTTGGTGGGTGAGGGGGTTGGAGGATGGCAATCGGGAGGCAGGGAGGGTCAGGAAAGATCGGGGCTTGGTGGGTGAGGGGGTTGGAGGATGGCAATCGGTAGGCAGGGAGGGTCAGGAAAGATCAGGGCTTGGTGGGTGAGGGGGTTGGAGTATGACAATCGGTAGGCAGGGAGGGCCAGAAAAGATCGGGGCTTGGTGGGTGAGGGGGTTGGAGCACGACAATCACAAGGGAGGGAGGTAAAGATCGGTGGTTGGGGGGTGGTTGTCGGCTGATTGTGGCAGCAAGGAAGGGCCGTGATCGGGGGGCCGGGGGGAACACTCCTGCTCCTCCTGGCTCACAAGAAGTGCTCTAAAATGCGCTTAACTCTGCAACCAGATGCTGCCAACACCATTTCGCTGCTGGGTTTCCCGAGCCCTGGGAAACCCAGCCAGCAACTGCTAAATTCCAGCTTCCTTGTGGGAGCCTGATTTAAATATTACAAGTCTCCCCCCTCTCCAAGATGGCACACATGCACGGCTCGCAATCCACCACCATAAAAATGGTGGCAGGCGCATACACGGCGGGTTGGGTCACGTTTTAAGAGTTTCAATTTCTAACCCCCACCTCCCGACCCTCTCCCGCCCGTCATGGGGGGTGGGGGGGGGGTGTTAATATTGACCTAACATCTCAGTACCTGTGAAATTATTTTGTAACATCACATCTGGTTTCGACAGAGTTGGTACAATTTGTTTTGGGACCACAATTTACATGCTCAAATTTCTGTGTTTTCTAATATATAGACTTCTTTTCACTCCATGTTCTCCTCTCCTACTCTTTCCTCCACCTCACCTTTTCCCTCTTCCTCCTCGTCTCCCCTCCACCCCAACTTCTTCCCCTCCCTCTCTCCCACCGCCTCCTCACTTCTCCCTCTCCCTTTGCCTCCCCACTTCTCTCCACCTCCATCCTTCCATCTGCCTCCTTCCCCTTCCCCACTCTTGGCCCAATTGAATTAACCTCCACACTCTAACCCTGTTTGGTCTGAATTCTGTATGAGGTCCTAGCTACCCAAATGCAATGCTACAGGAGAAAGACTAGTGTAAATGAATAGATACACAATTTTAGAATTGAATGAAATGTCAAAATTAAGTACTATTTGGTGATTGAAAAACAGCATCTAAAAATGTGGTTATTATACTAGACAGCACATATAAACTGGTTAGACTAGTGAATATTTCACATTAGTCAACTAAATAACACTCAAGACAACAATTTAGGCGATGCCTTAATATACAAGATGAATATGGCGTGCCGTATGTAATGTTCCCACTCCTATTACTATTCCCAGTCATGGGAGAAAATTATCACAGTAAAATAAGTCAACATAGGAAAAAGCAAGCAGATCAGTTGGCTTAACATGACAGTGACTGGTTGGTCTGGAGAAAGGGGATACAAACAAGCGCATTACTTAGATTCAGAGGTCGCAATTTCACCTACCGAGGCAGGTTCAGTGCAGCAAAGGCAGGTGGCAGGTGGCGACCCCGCTCCTGGCTCCATCCCGCTCTGTGAGAAGAATTTTCCGTTGATTGGGTTTGTTAAGCCCGCCCTGTGAGGTTCCCGGCCAATTAAAAGGAAGCGGGTCTGATGATCTCATTTGATGATCCCGTCATCAGCCTGTTTCCTTAAAGGAGTCATGTCCACATTCATTTTGACAGTTCTGTTGTCAGTGTTCTACAGCATTGAGGTGCTGCAAACACTGACAAGCACTGCACAAAGATGCACGGCTGCACCCAGGCTCTCCCACGACTCCATCCATATGCTTATGGAGGGAGTCACAGCACACAGGGAGATTCTCTTCCCTTCCAATGGGTGGAAGACACCAATGCAGCCTGGTTGCACATTGCACAGGAGGGCACAAGCAGGGATGTCTTCAGGAGGACCAGGCTGCAATGGCGCAAACCTTTCAATGATCTGAGCAGATCACAAAACGTTACTGCAAAGCCACACTCAACCTCATCCTGCTGTGCCACTCATCACATCCCCATCATTCTGCCTTCCTTACCCTACTCCTGCACATCCTTACTCACAGCAACTTACCTTGCACCTCCACCCAACCCTCTCCATCTACATTATCACTTCCCCATCTCACTAGCCACCCCACACACTCACCCTCATCCTTGTCCAATCACACCAACTAACAACACACAAGGGTAGGCACTTAGGTGGTTTAGCCAATGTTCATGTAAAGTTTCTGTTGATGTGTTGCTAAACATTGAAAGCTGAGGGGGCGATTTTGCCAGCCCTGGGGATGCGGGTATGGAGGCGGGACTGCCGGGAAAATGGCAGAATCTGGGGGCGGGTACCCATCGCGCCCCCAACCCACCTCCGTACCATCTTCCCAGGAGGCAGGGACCAAACCTGCGCTGGGAGCCGCCTCCTCGAGGCGGGAAGGGGATTAGTGCCAATTAACTGCCTGTTAACAGGTAGTTACCAGGCAGTTTTTTGGATAATCCCTATTTTGCCACCTAAAGTGTGGGCTTCCCGACGGCTCCGAACCTCGCCAGGGTCAGCGAGGCGAGCCGTGGGTCTGCGGGGGTCGGAGGGGCAGAGATGTCCAGTGTGCAGGTGAGTGATGGGTGCATGTGTGCAGAGGTAAATATGTGAGGTGAGTGTAAAGTGTTTTAATAAGTTTTACTTACCTTTGCTTCTTCCTCCAGGTTCATCCCTTCAGGTCTCAGGAGCCCTTCATCTCACCGGCAGAGAAAGCAGAATGGCCGCTGCATTCTCAAATGCATCAGCCTTCTGCTTTCTGCTCAGGACAGATCTCTAACTGAGCCTGTGTCCCAAGACTCAACTTAGAAGACAGATTGTCAGTGTTTGACAGCTGGGCAGGCTTAACAAGGTAAATCAAGGGAAAATAGCATGGGTTGGCCGGACGTCGATGGAGGCGGGACTAAAACCCGGCAAGCAACAGTCCCGCCTCCATCACGTCCCCATTGGCAAAATCACCCCCTTTATTCTCCACACTTTGCCTTCTTGGACAGATTTGTGTGCACCTTTGGAAGTGGCTTAGTGAGTTGCAGTGAATGGTGAGACGTAACGTTACCCCCTGCAATGGTGTGAAAGGAATGGCTTGGGCATTGCAGGGGTGCTTTATGGTGTTGGTGTGAGGTGGTGCCAACCTGGCGCATCATGTGGCAGCCAGGGTGTACAGTGTCAAGTGAAGTAAATCTGGCCATGGTGAGGCCATCCCTGGCCTCCCGGGCAGCAATGTGTCCTGTGCAGCATCAGGTGATTGAGGAGCAGGTTGGTGCTGTTGTTGGTGTTGCCATCTGATGTGCCATCTGTCAAGAACTAATAAAAGAAGAAATGTCATCGTTTGACAGCTCTGTGAAGCTGTGAAACACCGACATTCTCTGTAGTTTGATGAGTCCTTGTGTTCAGGATGCATCAAACCTTTCAACTTTGCAGAAATCACCTGGCTGTTGGTTCGGAGGATCCAACAGCCAGTCTGTGATATCTACAATGGAGATGTCAGGACTCCGGCTCCACAGCGGCTGAAGGCTGTAGGCAGAAGCAAAGGTAAGTGAACATTTTCTAACACTTTACACTCACCTTACATACTTACTACTCCACACTTGCACCCATCATTCAACTCTACATCACACTTTCAGATCCCTCCAACCCCCGCAGACCTCCTACTCATCTCCTACACCCTGACGGGGTTCCCCGAGGTTGGGAATCTGCACGTTAGGATGAAAAATGGGGATAATCCTATTTTCTGCCCATTAACTACCTATTAACAGGCCGTTAATAGGCTTGAATCCCTTTCCCGCCTTGAGGAGACAGGACCTGGGGCAGGACGGCTTCACGCCTCCTGGCAAGAGGACACAGAGGCGGGTTGGGGGTGGGTTTGCCACCCGTCCCCAAATTCTGCAACTTTACCGGCAATCCCGCCTCCATACCTGCCTCCTCAGGGTTGACAAACCCCAGCCCAAAGCGATTATTTTTGCAAATGGAATCAGCTTCCTTACACTCAAACTAGTTGCGCGGGTCCTGCTTTTAATGTGAATGCATTCAGTGAATATAATTGACTGCATAACAATTGTTCTTTTTTAAAAAAAATCAGTAGAAACCTCCTGATATTTTTCTTGAGATTGGTGGAAACAGTGCCTGTAATGCAGGAGACCACTCTGTTGGATGCTTGGCTGGTGAAGCTAATAAGCCCTAATATTATTAGTGTTAACTCTCCCACCTGAATACAATGGAGAGTCTCTAACAGCATTGGTGTGCTGCAGGGTTACAGATAGTACCACACATTGAATTGATACTTCACCTGGCCTTTCCAAATTTATGCTCATTAAAGTTGACTGTGCTGGAGAATGAAAATGTTTCCACTTTATGATGCAGTTTTCAGCCCTTCTGCCCAGGGGAAATGGGGTGTTGGCGCCCCAAAAATGGTAGGCAATGACCTACCTCCCCATCGCAGTCTTTAGTGCAGCCACAACAAAGTTCACCGGAGCCAACCGCTGAACATTGATTTTATTTTCAACTAAAATCTTTAGCAACTTTTTTCATCATTGTGGTTCCAATGCAGCTTTGACACACAGGAACCAATTTCCCTGAACTCTGCACCTGAGGAATGGCCATCGTCCATGTGCCAAAATCAGGAAGAAAGCGTCAAGACCCATTATGCCAGTCGTGCTTTCTGGGGCTTCCCTGGGTTGGTGGAACTGGGCCATAGGAAGAACCAGGCAGATTAGTTGACTTAACATTACAGTGACTGGTTGGTCTGGGAAAAGGGGATACAAACAAGGAAGCACATTACTTAGATTCAGAGTTTCAAAATCTGGCCTAGAGATTCTGAGATTTGTTAGGCCTTACAGGCATCAAAGTAATTTATTGAACCTTCAGCTAAACACGTAAGCTTCTCAGCTGTCTCCTCTACCTCACTTGATCAGCTGTCCATCACCAATCAAATCCACCAACAGAGCTAAAAAATTGATGACAGTTGGTAATAACAGGAGTTAGTACCAGATAAAGGTATCAAAAGTGACACAAGTGTGATTATTTTTGTTGTGGATGAAGGAAAAAAACCAAAATGCACACGTGCAAATGGAATCAGCTTCTTTACACTCAAACTAATTGCTCAGGTCCTGATTTTACTGTGAATGCATTCATTGAATATAATTGACTGTACAACAATTGAACACTGTTGTGGCCACACCAGAGATTGCAATGGGGCGGTAGGTCATTGTCCACCATTTTTGTAGTGCCACCACCCCATTGCTGCTGTGTGGAAAAGTGGAAACTGGGCCAGCTATTGGTGAAGGCCCATCCCTGACATGTTAATGAGGTAGAATGGGGCATTCCTGGTCTGCCGTCTCTTTTCCTGTAGTTACACCCAGATGGAAGAAGTTGATGAAGGGATTGTGCCGGGACCGCTCCTCAGACTGGAGTGTCTGAGGTGGGATCTGGCAGCAAGCAGTAGAGAATCTCTGAAGTTGTCAGCGACCCACCAGATCTTTAGGCCTTAAGCTTTCCTGGCTGCTGACCTGTAGTCGTGCTCCTTTCTCTTGCCCAGTTTTCTAGCACCAAATTGTTCATGGAGGGAGTGGGGGATGGTGGTGGTGGAAACAACCTGCCCCAGTGTGCCCCTGGATCCTATTAATGGCCTGGGTACCCTGAAGAAGCGCTCACACTTTGGTTCTATTGCTCTTGTCTAGTGCCAGGGCAGAAGGGGCCAGGGCAGAAGGGGCCAAAGAAATTGCCCCCACAATTTTATCTGGTAAATGTTAATATTGGTCATGCAATGGAGGAAATATACCATGAATATTGGACGTCTAAATGACAGAGTGATTAACAGATGAGACAAGTGAGTCTACAGTTAAGCTTCTGCTATTTTTCTGAATTGTTGTATTTTTATGGCGGTCACTAGCTACACCTTGCATCATTTTCTTTTTGCTGCAATGTGATTGGTGACATTTTTCTTTGGGTGTAACATGATTGGGGAAAAAACTTAAAATTGTGGAGAAAGGTTTGGCACGGTATGATTGGTGAATAGTGCAATTAGAAAGTAATCAATATGAAAAGGGAAAAAAACAGATACTTAACCAATGAGGAAGAAGAAGACATTTAACCAATAAAAAACTGTCCGACTTGATAGTTGTAATCCAGTTGATCATAGTGTAAATGATAGTCATGATAGATAGAAGAAATTTAATTATAAAGGTAAGTAGCAGAGACACATCTGGGGTGGCTATTACAAAAGATCTAACGTCTGGGATGGGAACTTTTAAAGGAATCTTATTATTTAAAATGGCTGAATTTGGCCTTAGACAAAAAAAGGGATTTAAAAAAAAAAGAAGTACAAATACCCACACATACTTCAAAACAAAGATTGCTGATGGCTGAGATGCAATCTGCTTTCACTTCAGACAGACCGACTACCTGTCAACCTCAATCTCAATATAATTTTTGAGTCAATCAGAATACATGGAGAAATTTGAAGTCTTCCAATTGTTTGAACACCTTGCCTTAATTTGTTTCTGTCATAGAGCTTGTTGTACACTTGAGGACCATAGGAGAAGCTGCAATAAATTACATTCTGCATGATAATGGAACATAAGACGAGTTGGCTGTTAAGCTGAACTTGAATCCGATCCAAAGTGATAACTAATTTGGTACACATCAGGTGAAAGAAAGTTTGCTTCACCGGTCATAGTCAGCAGTACTGTCACTTGGAATAGTCCCATCAAAAATAGCATGCATCTTGTTGACTTTCAATTAAGTGCAGATGTGAAAAACCTGCAGAGTGCTGGACAGTTTGGGCAGGATTTTCATTGGGCCGTGGAGGCGGGATTGGAGGCGTGTGGGGGGTTAAAATCCCGAAATCGGGGGGGCACGAACCCATCCTGCCCCAACCCGCCTCCATGCCAGTTTCAAAGGAGGCGGGTACCCGACCAGCACTGGGACCCGCCTCGCCGAGGCGGGAAGGGGATTAGTGCCAATTAACTGCCTGTTAACAGGTAGTTAACAGGCAGTTTTTAGCCTAATCCCTATTTTCATTCTTGAAATGTGGGATTCCCGACGGCTCCAAACCACGCCAAGTTAGCAAGGCGGGCTGTCGGGCTGAAGGGCTTGGAGGGGTCGAGACGTCCGGTGTTCAGGTGAGTGATGGGTGCATGAGTGAAGAGGTAAGTGTGTTTGGTGTGTGTAAAGTGTTTAAAGAAGTTTTACTTACCTTTACAGCCTTCCTTCCTTTAGGTCTCGGGAGTCCCTCATCTCACCGGCATAGAAAGCAGATTGCAGCATTCAGCTTTCTGTTCCGGAGAGATCTCTAAATCATCCTGAGAAAAGGAATTAACTTAGAGTACAGATTGTCAGTGTTTGACAGCTTCAAACAGCTGTCAAACACTGATACTTCATCTGTCAAAAGGTCTTGACAGATGAAATATCAATCTGTGACGTCACCTGTTGCCGGGTGGCCCTTAATTAGCCTGCTGAGCCCGCTGGGCGGGCTCAACAAGGTCAATCAGGTCAAAATCGCGTGGGTTGGCTACAACTCGATGGAGGCGGGACTACAACCCCGAAAGTTGTAGTCCTGCCTCCTACCCGCCTCCTCAATGAAAATCCAGCCCTGTGTGTTTGTGCAGTTTTAATTGCAATCATAAGTGTATAAAATTATGAAGGGTCGACATAGAGTGGATAGGAAGGATCTATTTCCCTTAGCAGAAAGGTCAATAACCAGGGGGCATAGATTTAAAGTAATTGGTAGAAGGATTAGAGGGGCGCTGAGGAGAATTCTTTTCACCCAGAGGGTGGTCAGGGTCTGGAACTCACTGCCTGAAAGGTTGGTAGAGGCAGAAAGGCTCATCACATTTACAAAATGTACTTGGATATGCACTTGAAGTGCTGTAACCTACAAGGCTACGGACCAAAAGCTGTAAAGTGGGATTAGGCTGGATAGCTCTTTATCGGCCAGCACAGACACAATGGGCTGAATGGCCTCCTTCTGTGCCGTAAAATTCTTTGGTTATTTATGAAAAGTGGTGGATCGATCAAATTATCTAGACTAGAGTATTGCTTTAATTGTAAAAAGCTAGGTTACTTTAGTTTATGTGTTATGCTTCAAAAGTCCATTCACATGGTATATAAAGTATGATAACGTCAAAGAGGGTAGAAAGGGACAAAGGAAAAAAAAGACTACAGATGACTTCCTGAAAATATACTCCAACAGCCCAAATCCATACAATACAGAGAGTCTAAACTTATTTTATATATTAGTTAATCCACATATTTCTTTATATTATCACGTAATGTCATTGACTTAATCCAGACAATTTATGAATATTATCTTCATATAATAGGCAATACAAAAGCCAATTTTGCCAGCATGCACTGTAATCTTGGGAAGTGAACTTCACTCTTATGTTATAATGTTACACTAAATGGAATCAACTAAGGTTATGATTCTGAATTGAATGATGACATGTTAAGGGTGTGATGACTGAGGCTGTGACTATTCAAGCGTCAAATTAGGAATCACATATAAAACCCCCAGATATAAATTTAAATTCAGATCAATGTCTCTTAAAGTACGTGTTAGGTACTGTTTAACACAGTTAGCACATTGACACAGAATAATCTTGAGCATATTTTGCAACATCTATTACCGTATCCATGTTGAAACTTAGCAATAAAACGTTTGTTGATAATGTACAAAATTAAAATATCCAAAGTACAATTATAATGACAAACTGACGCAGCACACGGTGATGACTTTGGCTGGACTGTAGAGCAGCATTCCACCTCAGCAGTCCAAACATCAAAATTGTTGCTTTAGCAATACCTGTGGTGTGCTCCATAGTAATTCGGGTGGTGGTATGTGTAATGATCAATAACATGTCATTCTATAGTGGACACTAGGTGGAGCCGTATATAAGACTACACTACCCAGCTGTATATATATTAAGACTACATTACCCATGAGGCACTAGGCTACCCACAAGGCAGCAGTCAAGATGGAAGCCTCTACAGATACTGTACCTAGTCCACATGTGCTCAATAAAGTAACTAGCAAAAGCTAGCTGTGTTCATAATAAGAATGTCTATTTATTCATGAACATAAGAGTATGGACTTCATTATATTTGTATTTAGCTGCTACAGAGGTGGGGGGGAGGTGGGGACGGGGAAGGTTAGTCTGATTTATCAGCCATAGATGTAAAGAGTATTCCTAGACTCCCAACAGCCATCTTTCATTCTTTCAAGCCCTTCAAAGAATTCAGGCATCATAAACTGGGCCAAAATAAAGCATCATGGGAGCTCCAAGGATACTGGCCATTAACATGCAGTACCGCTTTTCTGTAGTCAGATATCAGCTGGATGTTTAAGAACATAAGAAATAAGAGCTGGAGTAGGCCATTTGGCCCTTTGAACCTGCTCCACCATTCAACAAGATCATGGCTGATCTTCTACCTCAACTCCACTTTCCTGCACTATCCCCACATCCCTTAATTCCCAAAAATGTATTGACCTCTGTCTTGAATATACTCAATGACTGAGGTAGAGGGTAGATAATTCCAAAGATTCACAGCCCTTTGAGTAAAGCAATTTCTCCTCATCTCAGTCCTAAATGGCCAACCCCTTATTCTGAGACTGTGACCCTGTGTTCTAGTTTCCCCAGCCATGGGGAAACATTTTCTCAGCATTAACCCTGTCAAGCCCCTTAAGAATTTTATATGTTTCAATTAGATCACCTCTCATTCTTCTAAACTCTAGGGAACATAGGCCTAGTCTACTCAATCTCTCCTCATAGGGCAATCCCCTCATCCCAGGAACCAGTCCAGTGAACCTTTGTTGCACTCCCTCTAAGGCAAGTATGTATTTTCTTAGGTAAGGAGACACGAACTGTACACAGCATTCCAGGTGTGGCCTCACCAATGCCCTGTATAATGGTAGTAAGACTTCTTTACTCTTATACTCTAATCCCTTTGTAACAAAAGCTAACATACCATTTGCTTTCCTAATTGCTTGCTGTACCTGCATGTTAACTTTCTGTGATTCATGTACAAGGACTCCCAGATCCCTCTGAATGCAAACATTTCCCAGTCTCTCTCCATTCGAAAAATATTCTGCTGTTTTGTTTTTCCTACCAAAGTGGATAACTACACACTTCCCCACATTGTATTCCATTTGCCATGTTCTTGCCCACTCAGTCAACCTGTCTATATATCTCTCTGCAGCCTCTTTGCGTCCTCTTCACAGCTTACTTTTCCACCTAACTTTGTATCATCAGCAAACCTGGATACGTTACACTCAGTCCCTTCATCTAAGTCATTAATATAGATTTTTTTTATTCGTTCCTGTGATGTGGGTGTCGCTGGTAAGGCCAGCATTTATTGCCCATCCCTAATTGCCCTTGAGAAGGTGGTGGTGAGCTGCCATCTTTAACCGCTGCAGTCCCTTTGGTGAAGGTACTCCCACAGTGATGTTAGGGAGGGAGTTCCAGGATTTTGACCCAGTGACGATGAAGGAACGGCGATATATTTCCAAGTCAGGATGGTGTGTAACTCGGAGGGGAACTTGCAGGTGACAGTGTTCCCATGCGCCTGCTTGCCCTTGTCCTTCTATGTGGTAGAGGTCGCAGGTTTAGGAGGTGCTGCTGAAGAAGCCTTGACGAGTTGCTGCAGTGCATCTTGTAGATGGTACACACTGCAGACACATTGCACCGGTGGTGGAGACAATGAATGTTTAAGGTGGTGGAGGGGGTGCCAATCAAGCGAGCTGCTTTGTCCTGGATGGTGTTGAGCTTCTTGAGTGTTGTTGGAGCTGCACTCATCCAGGCAAGTGGAGAGTATTTCATCACACTCCTGACGTACCTTGTAGATGGTGGAAAGCCTTTGAGGAGTCAGGAGGTAAAACACTCGCTGCAGAATACCCAGCCTCTGACCTGCTCTTGTAGCCACAGTATTTATGTGGCTGGTCCAGTTAAGTTTCTGGTCAATGATGACCCCCAGGATGTTGATGGTGGAGGATGCGGCAATGGTAATACCGTTGAATGTCAAGGGGTGGTGGTTAGACTCTCGCTTGTTGGAGATAGTCATTGCCTGGCACTTGTGTGGCGCGAATGTTACTTGCCACTTATCAGCCCAAGCCTGAATGTCATCCAGGTCTTGCTGCATTCGGGCATGGACTGCTTCATTATCTGAGGAGTTGTGAATGGAAATGAACACTGTGCAATCATCAGTGAACATTCCCACTTCTGACCTTATGATGGAGGGAAGGTCATTGATGAAGCAGCTGAAGATGGCTGGGCCTAGGACACTGCCATGAGGAACTCCTGCAGCGATGTTCTTTGGCTGAGATGATTGACCTCCAACAATTACAACATCTTCTTTTGTGCTAGGTATGACTCCAGCCAGTGGAGAGTTTTGACTTCAATTTTACTAGGGCTCCTTGATGCCACACTCGGTCAAATGCTGCCTTGATGTCAAGGGCAGTCACTCTCACCTCACCTCTGGAATTCCGCTCTTTTATCTATGTTTGGACCAAGGCTGTAATGAGGTCTGTAGCCGAGTGGTCCTGGCAGAACCCAAACTGAACATTGGTGAGAAGATTCTTGGTGAGTAAGTGCTGCTTGATAGCACTGTCGACGACACCTTCCATCACTTTGCTGATGATTGAGAGTAGACTTATGGGGTGGTAATTGGCTGGATTGGATTTGTCCTGCTTTTTGTGGACAGGACATACCTGGGCAGTTTTCCACATTGTCGGGTAGCTGTACTGGAACAGCTTGGCTAGAGACGCGGCTAGTTCTGGAGCACAAGTCTTCAGCACTACAGCTGGGATGTTGTCAGGGTCCGTAGCCTTTGTTGTATCCAGTGTGCTCAGCCGTTTCTTGATATCACGTGGACTGAATTGAATTGGCTGAAGACTGGCTTCTATGATGGTGGGGACCTCAGGAGGAGGCCGATATGAATCATCCACTCGGCACTTCTGGCCGGATATGGTTGCAAATGCTTCAGCCTTGTCTTTTGCACTCGCGTGCTGGGCTCCACCATCATTGATATTCATGGAGTCTCCTCCTCCTGTTAGTTGTTTAATTGTCCACCACCATTCACGACTGGATGTGGCAGGACTGCAGAGCTTTGATCTGATCCGTTGATTGTAGGCTTGCTTAGCTCTGTCTATAGCATGCTGCTTCTGCTGTTTAGCATGCATGTAGTCCTGTGTTGCAGCTTCCCCAGGTTGGCACCTCATTTTTAGATTCACCTGGTGCTGCTCCTGGCATGCTCTTCTACACTCCTCATGGAACCAGTGTTGGTCCCCTGGTTTGATGGTAATGGTAGCGTGAGGGATATGCCAGGCCATGAGTTTACAGATTGTGGTGGAATACAATTCTGCTGCTGCTGATGGCCCACAGCGCCTCATGGATGCCCGGATTTGAGCTGTTAGATCTGTTCTGAATCTACCCCAAGTAGCACGGTGGTAGTGTCACTCAACACGATGGAGGGTGTCCTCAGTGTGAAGACGGGACTTCGTCTCCACAAGGACTGTGCGGTGGTCACTGCCACCAATATTGTCATGGACAGATGCATCTGCGACAGGTAGATTGGTGAGGACAAGGTCAAGAAGGTTTTTCCCTCATGTTGGTTCTCTCACCACCTGTCGCAGGCCCAGACTGGCAGCTATATCCTTGAGGACTCGGCCAGCTCGGTCAGTAGTGGTGCTACCGAGCCACTCTTGGTGATGGATATTGAAGTCCCCCTCCTCAGAGTACATTATGTGCCCTTGCTACCCTCAGTGCTTCTTCCAAGTGGTGTTCAATATGGAGGAGTACTTATTCATCAGCTGAGGGAGGGCAGTAGATGGTAATCAGCAGGAGGTTTCCTTGCCCGTGGTTGACCTGAAGCCATGAGACTTCATGAGGTCTGGACACAATGTTGAGGACTCCCAGGGCCACTCTCTCCCAAGCAGCAGAATTGTATTCCACCACAATCTGCAATCTCATGGCCCGTCATACCCCTCACTCTACCATTACCATCAAACCAGGGGACCAACCCTGGTTCCATGAGGATTGTAGAAGATCATGCCAGGAGCAGCACCAGGTAAACCTAAAAATGAGGTGCCAACCTGGGGAAGCTGAGGCCCAAGCACTGATCCTTGCGGTATCCCGCTAGTTGCAGCCTACCAACTCGAAAAGTCTCGTTTATTCCTACTCTCTGTTTTCTGTCCATTACCTAATCCTCAATCTTAACACTTGTTTTTGGCAATGTTATAAGCCTCTTCCTTTGATCCAATACTATCTTTCATTTCTTTTGTTAGCCATGGTTGGACTACGTTTCCTGTGGGGTTTTTGTGCCTTAAAGGAATGTATATTTGTTGTAAATTATGTATTAATTCTTTAAATGCTAGCCATTGCTTGTCTACCATCATACCTTTTAATGTAGTTTCCCATTCTACCTTAGCCAACTCACCCCTCATACCTACATAGTTTGCTTTGTTTAGATTTATGACCCTAGTTTCAGACTTAAATAAATCACTTTCAAACTCAATATAAAATTCTATTGTAGCGATTCATAAGAACATAAGAACATAAGAAATAGGAGCAGGAGTAGACCAATCGGCCCCTCGAGCCTGCTCCGCCATTCAATAAGATCATGGCTGATCTGATCCTAACCGCCAATCCACTATCACAGAACCATCTCCTGAATCTAACAGAATTAGACACACGAAATAGGAGCAGGATCAGGCTACACGGCCCCTGGGCCCGCTCCGCTACCCACAGGGCCATGACCGATCCGAACCTAGACTCATGTCCAAGTTCCTGCCCGCTCCCCATAACCCTTAATTCCCTTTACTTCTAGGAAACTGTCTATTTCTGTTTTAAATTTATGTAATGATGTAGCTTCTACAGCTTTTTGGGGCAGCATATTCCATGGACCTACCACCCTCTGAGTGAAGTAGTTCCTCCTCATCTCAGTTTTGAAAGAGCAGCCCCTTATTCTAAGACTATGCCCCCTAGTTCTAGTTTCACCCATCATCGGGAACATCCTCCCCGCATCCACCCGATCCAACCCCTTCACAATCTTATATGTTTCAATAAGATCGCCTCTCATTCTTCTGAACTCCAATGAGTAGAGTCCCAATCTACTCAACCTCTCCTCATATGTCCATCCCCTCATCCCCGGGATTAACCGAGTGAACCTTCTTTGTACTGACTCGAGAGCAAGTATGTCCTTTCTTAAGTATGGACACCAAAACTGTACGCGGTATTCCAGGTGCGGTCTCACCAATACCTTGTACAACTGAAGCAATACCTCCCTATTTTTATATTCTATCCCCCTAGCAATGAAAGCCAACATTCCATTGGCCTTCTTAATCACTTGCTGCACCTGCATACTAACCTTTTGAATTTCGTGCACCAGGACCCCCAGATCCCTTTGTACTTCAGTACTTTCCAGTTTCTTGCCATTAAGATAATAACTTGCTCTACGATTTTTCCTGCCAAAGTGCATAACCTCACACTTTCCAGTATTGTATTCCATCTGCCAAATCTCTGCCCACTTACTTAGCCTGTCTATGTCCCCTTGCAGGTTTTTTATGTCCTCCTCACTCACTACTTTCCCTCCCATCTTAGTATCATCTGCAAACTTTGATATGTTACACGCGGTCCCCTCCTCCAAATCGTTAATATAGATTGTAAAGAGTTGGGGACCCAGCACTGACCCCTGCGGAACACCACTAGTTACTGATTGCCAGTCTGAGAGTGAACCATTTATCCCAACTCTCTGCCTTCTGTTAGATAGCCAATCCTCTATCCATGCCAGAGTATTACCCCCAATCCCATGATTTTTTATCTTAAGCAATAATCTTTTGTGTGGCACCTTGTCAAATGCCTTTTGGAAGTCTAAATACACTACGTCCACTGGTTCCCCTTTATCCACCCTATATGTTACTTCCTCAAAGAACTCCAGCAAATTTGTCAAACATGACTTCCCCTTCATAAAACCATGCTGACTTTGTCCTATTAAATTATGATTCTCCAAATGTCCTGTTACTGTCTCCTTAATAATGGACTCCAAAACTTTACCTACCACAGATGTTAGGCTAACCGGTCTATAGTTTCCAGCCTTCTGTCTACTGCCCTTTTTAAATAAGGGTGTTACATTAGCAGTTTTCCAGTCTGCCAGGACCTTTGCTGAGTCCAGGGAGTTTTGGAAAATTATTACCAATGCATCCACAATCCCTGCCGCCACTTCCCTCAAGACCCTAGGATGTAAGCCATCAGGTCCAGGTGATTTATCCGCCTTGAGTCCCATTATTTTACTGAGTACCACTTCCTTAGTGATTTTGATCGTGTTTAGCTCCTCCCCCCCTTTAGCCCCCTGTTTGTCCAGTGTTGGGATATTCTTAGTGTCTTCTACTCTAAAGACTGATATAAAATATTCATTCAGTGTTTTTGCCATCTCCATATTTCCCACCATTAATTTCCCAGTCTCATCCTCTAAGGGACCAACATTTACTTTAGCCACCCTTTTTCTTTTTATATAACTATAACAACTCTTACTATCTGTTTTTATATTTTTTGCTAATTTACTTTCATAATCTATCTTCCCTTTCTTAATCAATCTTTTTGTTATTTTTTGCTGTCTTTTAAAGTTTTCCCAATCCTCTATCCTCCCACTAGATTTGGCTACCTTATATGCCCTTGTTTTTAGTCGAATACTATCCTTAATTTCTTTACTTAGCCACGGATGGCTGTCTTTTCTTTTATACCCTTTTCTTCTCAGTGGAATATATATTTTTTGGAAGTTGTAAAATAACTCCTTAAATGTACACTACTGATCATGTATCGTCTTACCCTTTAATCTATTTTCCCAATCCACTCTACTCAACTCCGCTCTCATACCTTCATAGTCTCCTTTATTCAAGCTTAGCACGCTTGTTTGAGAGCCAACCTTCTCACACTCTAATTGAATATTGTGGTGATTATTCTTGTTTTATAAGAAGCATTGTAATTGGTTGCCTGTTTTCCTGCCTTGAGAGATGTGCTGTAAACTTATTGGTTAGTTGATTCCATGTGACCTGTGGTGGCCATCTTAAATTCAGTTTTCTACAGTTTGGTTGAGACTGGGTGCTCAACATGTACTTGCTGGTTTTTTAAGGTTAATAAAGCCTAGCTTTTGAAAGGCAATCTACTCTTTATTTCAATTTATTAACCTTTTGCTATAATGGAACGATATCTTCGACCGGAACAATTTAATGCTGACCCTAATTCTGCAGGAGTGGATGATCAATGGAAACATTGGTATCGTACATTTAAAAACTTTTTGGGTGTGTTGGATCAGCAATCTCTAAATAAGTTGGATATACTAATCAACTGCATTGCTCTGGATGTGTATAAGTATATTTTGGACTGTGAAACTTATGAATTGGCTATTGCTACGTTGGAAATTTTTTTTGTTAAACCCAAAAATGAGGTATTTGCACGTCACCTTTTATCTGCCCGTAGGCAGCAGGCGGGAGAATCCTTGGATGCTTATTTACAAGCACTCCAGTGCCTTGGTGCTAACTGTAATTATAAGGCCGTGTCTGCAGAAGAACATAGGGAAGAGTCGGTACGGGATGCATTTATTAATGGATTACTGTCTAGATCAATTCGTCAGCGGTTATTAGAAAATAAGATCTTGGATCTTAAGAGTGCTTTTGAGCAAGCCTCTACATTGGATTTGGCTCAGAGAAGTTTGGATTCTTATGCTCTTTTTGATCGGCCTGCAACCGTGGTTTCGGCAGTTCCGGATGAAAGGCAGTTACGTGGAGATAATAGGAGTGGTTTACCAGATTCCGAAACAGTTTCTACTTCGGCAGCTGTTGCCTCTAGGATTCAGAAGTGTTATTTTTGCGGGAACGCCCGGCACCCCCGTCTGAAGTGCCCTGCCCGGGAGGCTGTGTGTAGTAAATGCAGCAAGGGAGGTCATTACGCACGTGTTTGCAAATCGGTTGCCTCCTCTGCGACCATTCAGCTTTTAGATAGGGCGTTTATTGCATCAGTTTCTGCCGCCTTTTCCCATGGCCTAAACAAAGCTATAGTTATGGCCCAAGTTAATGGGTTAGAAGTGAAGGCCCTTATAGATACGGGCAGTACTGAGAGCTTTATAAGTCTTCAGTTTGTGAGGGAGAAGCGTTTGAAAATTTCGCCTCTTTCCTATCAGGTGTGTATGGCTCAGACGACTCTCCCCTCACAAGTAGCTGGTTGTTGCCTTGTGAAATTAATTCTCCTAGGTAATACGTATACTGATATATGCCTATCCATTCTGCCTAATCTCTGTGCGGACATTTTGATTGGTCATGATGTGCTTCAATTACATGAGTCCCTCAGTCTTTCTTTCGGAGGAACCAAGCCACCTTTGTCTATTTGTGGTTTACTTCTTTATTCATTTCTCCATTATCACTTTTTTCCAATTTGATGCCGGACTGTAAGCCAATTGCTACCAAGTCAAGAAGGTATAGCAGTCAGGATAAAGAATTTATTAATTCTGAAGTTCAACGTCTTTTATCGGAAGGAATCATTGAACCTAGTTTTTTGCCCTGGCGGGCACAGGTAGTTGTCACCACTAATGAGAGACATAAGAAGCGAATGGTGATAGACTACTCTCAAACTATTAACAGGTATACTTGATGTGCCTTCAATAACCACAAAACTAGAAGTTATAGACCTTAACAAGTTGGCTTTTAATCACTAAGATCAGAGCTAACATCTCAACACACTGACTGGCTCACAGGAATGAGTCATATAGATCCTGGGATCATTATATAAGAGAAGTCAGGGGCGGAGCCAAGAGCCAAGACCTGGAACATTCCAGGTTAGTCAGGAAAGAGGAAGTGAAACTATACACCGTGTGGGGGAGGGTAATATACATGAGTGCAAAACGAATACAGGCAAGCCAAACACATTTCATTACATTCACCCCTTCTTTAGATATAGTCCATCGGGGTGATGTTGCTTAAAAGTTGGTATAAGTGAGTCTGTCAGGAGGTTTTGCGGTTCTCAGTGATCGGCGCAAAGCCGGTTGGGGTGCCTCTAGGGGAGTGGATTCTGGTTCCTTCGCTGTCCGGGCCTCCGCAGTGTCTTCCAGGTTATCTGCAGTATCCTCCAGGTTAAAGTTGGGTATTGATTCCTCTGGTCGTCCTGTCTCTTTTTGGTGTAGGTCTTCCTCGGGTAGTCTCTCATCGTTCTCTCCGCTCCCCGAGGGAGCGAGGTCTTTTATGGAAACAGTGTCCTCTCGCCCGTCAGAGTATTCGATATAGGCGTACTGAGGGTTTGCATGGAGGAGCTGTACCTTTTCCACAAGGGGGTCCGTTTTATGGCCTCTCACGTGCTTCCGCAATAGTACTGTCCCCAGAGACGTCAGCCACGCGGGTAGAGATATGCCCGAGGTAGATTTCCGGGGGAAAACGAACATCTTTTCGTGAGGGGTAGCGTTAGTGGCTGTACATAACAGAGACCTTATGGAGTGGAGCACGTCTGGGAGGACTTCCTGCCAGCGGGAGGTCGGAAGGCCTTTTGACTTTAAGGCTAAGGTGACAGCCTTCCAAACAGTAGCATTCTCCCTTTCCACTTGCCCATTACCCCGGGTGTTGTAGCTAGTGGTTCTGCTAGTGGCTATCCCCTTTGAGAGCAAGAACTGGCGCAGTTCGTCACTCATAAATGACGTCCCCCTATTGCTGTGTATTTAGTTCGGCATGCCAAACATGCAGAATAGATTACAGAGACACTTGATGACCGTGGCACTGGTCATGTCTGGGCAGGGAATGGCGAAGGGGAAGCGGGAATATTCATCGATGAGATTGAGGAAGTATACGTTACGGTCGGCAGAGGGAAGGGGTCCCTTGAAGTCCAGACTTAGGCGCTCGAATGGCCGTGTGGCTTTGATAAGGTGTGCACGGTCAGGCCTGTAGAAACAAGGCTTGCATTCCGCACAGATGCGGCAGGCTCTGGTCATTGCCCTGACCTCCTCGATGGAGTGGGGCAGATTGCGGGACTTTATAAAATGGTATAGTCGGGTGACCCCTGGGTGACAAAGGTCGTTGTGGAGACCCTGTAATTTGTCCGTATGAATGCTGGCACACATTCCCCACGATAGGGCGTCTGGGGGTTCATTAAGGGCTCCCGGCCTGTACATAATATCATAGTCGAACGTGGATAGTTCGATCCTCCACCTGAGTATTTTGTCATTCTTGATTTTCCCCCTTTGTTTGTTATTAAACATGAAAGCCACCGACCGCTGGTCGGTGAGCAGGGTGAAACGTTTGCCGGCTAGGTAGTGTCTCCAGTGCCACACTGCCTCCACTATAGCCTGTGCCTCCTTCTCGACAGAAGAGTGCCTGATTTCAGGTCCCTGAAGGGTTCGGGAGAAGAAGGCCACAGGTCTCCCAGCCTGATTGAGGGTCGCAGCTAAAGCAAAGTCTGACGCATCGCTTTTGACTTGAAAGGGAATGCTTTCGTCCACTGCACACAGTGCAGCACTTTCAATGTCCTGTTTGATACTGGTGAAAGCCTCCCGAGCTTCAGCTGATAGTGGGAAGGATGTCGATTTAATGAGGGGTCGGGCCTTATCAGAGTAATTGGGCACCCATTGGGCATAATACGAAAAAAATCCCAAGCACCTTTTTAAGGCTTTGGGATTGTGTGGCAGGGGCAGTTCCTTTAGGGGGCGTAATCAGTCAGGGTCCGGTCCAATTACCCCATCTTCCACCACACAGCCGAGGATACAGAGACGGGTTGTGTTGAAGACACATTTGTCTTCGTTGTAGGTTAGATTCAGCTTTAGGGCAGTTTTTAAAAATCTCGCAAGATTTAGATCGTAGTCTTGCTGGTTGTGCCCGCAGATAGTGACATTGTCCAGATAGGGGTAGGTAGCTTGTAGTTTATTCTCGTCAACCATGCGGTCCATCTCACGTTGGAAGACCGAGACCCCATTTGTTACCCCGAAGGGCACTCTGAGAAAATGGTAGAGGCGTCCGTTCGCCTCAAAGGCGGTATATGGGCGGTCCTCCGTTCTAATGGGGAGCTGGTGATACGCGGATTTGAGGTCGATAGTCGAGAAGACTCGGTATTGCGCGATCTGGTTGACCATTTCTGATATGCGGGGTAAAGGGTAGGCATCCAGCTGGGTATAAATATTAACAATCTGGCTGTAGTCAATTACCATCCGTTTCTTTTCGCTATTTTTAACTATGACTACTTGGGCACGCCACGGACTGGTACTGCATTCAATAATGCCTTCCCGCAGGCGTCTGTCCACTTCTGCCTTGATAAAGTGTCTGTCTTCCAGACTGTACCATCTACTTTTGGTCGCTATGGGCCTACAGTTCGGAGTGAGATTAGCGAATAAAGAGGGCGGGCTGATTTTTAAGGTTGATAGGCCACAGACTGTGAGTGGCGGCTGGGACCCGCCATATGCTAGCGTGGCACTTTCGTGGTGGCACTGGAAGTCCAGGCCCAAGATTACATTAACACAGAGTTCTGGCATCACGAGGAGTTTAAAATCCTTGTAGTCCGTGCCTTTTACAGTCAGTGTTACCACACAGTAGCCCAAAATGTCCAAAGTGTGGGGCTTAGCAGCCATAGCAATTCTGCTCCGTGTAGGGGTTACCGTTAATGAGTGCTGCCGTACCAGGCTAGGGTGGATAAAACTCTCGGTACTCCCACAGTCAATTAAACATTTCATTAAATTCCCGTTTACCTGTATGTCCATCATGGATTTTGTCAACGGGTGTGGCCTGGATTGATCCACCGTGATCGAAGCCACTGTTGGGCCCTGGGCGGCCGTTGAGTCGGGAAAAGATGGCGGATCCCAAGATGGCGGCCCGCACGGCACGCACGAGGCGGTGACGGAGTTGGAAATCGGATTCCCCCTGCAGACTTTGTTAAAATGCCCCTTTTTCTTACATTTGAAGAATGTAGCATCCTTCGCTGGGCATCGTCGTCTGGGGTGCTTGGCCTGGCCGCAGAAGTAGCATTTCGGGCCTCGAGACATTGCCGCTGTAGTAGGACTCCTGGGTGAACTTCTGTGTGGGGACTCCGGCGGTGTAGAGCTGGTCTGAGACCTGGATGGGGAAGATGGCTGATTCCAAGATGGCGGCCCGCTCGGTGCGCACGAGGCGGTGAGGGCCGCATGGCCGGAAGAATAAGAGTCAGAGTTTTTCTGGGCCATGTCCAGCGATCGCGCAGTGGCCACTGCCTTTTTTAAGTCCAGGACCTACTTCTCCAGCAGTCTCTGCCGGATATAATTCGATTTGAGGCCCGTGATGAAGGAATCGCGGACCAATTCGTCAGAGTACGCGTTGGCCGTCACGGCCTTGCAGTTACAGTCCCGGACCAAGTCCTTTAGGCCCTGTAAGAAATCGTCCATTGATTCCTCAGGTCGCTGCCTGCGTGTAGCCAGCAGATGTCTGGCGTACACTTCGTTTACTGGCCTCTGGTATTGGGCCTTCAGGATAGTGATGGCCTCCGTGTAAGAGGTGGCGTCCCGGATGAACGAATAAATCCGATGATTAACGCGAGTAGTCAGTAGACTCAGTTTATCTACCTTGCTAGCGGATGAGGCCCTCGCGAAGAGTTCGAAGCATTTGAGCCAGTGTCCAAATTGATTTGATGCATCAGCAGAATGTGGATCCAAGTCCAGACGCTCTGGTTTTAGGAGTCGATCCACCCTAGTATTCTTTAGTGATTAAAATTGATGTGCCTTCAATAACCACAAAACTAGAAGTTATAGACCTTAACAAGTTGGCTTTTAATCACTAAGATCAGAGCAAACATCTCAACACACTGACTGGCTCGCAGGAATGAGTCATATAGATCCTGGGCTCTTTATGTAAGAGAAGTCAGGGGCGGAGCCAAGAGCCAAGACCTGGAACATTCCAGGTTAGTCAGGAAAGAGGAAGTGAAACTATACACCGTGTGGGGGAGGGTAATATACATGAGTGCAAAACGAATACAGGCAAGCCAAACACATTTCATTACAATACTCAATTAGATGCGTACCCCCTGCCTAAGATTGATGAGCTTATCAATAAAGTATCTCAATATAAGGTTTTTAGCACTATTGACCTAAAGAGTGCTTATCATCAGATTCCTATCGCTAAGAGGGACAAACCATATACGGCCTTTGAAGCTGGCGGAAAGCTGTACCAGTTTTGCCGAGTACCATTCGGTGTTACTAACGGTGTCGCCTGTTTTCAACGGGCAATGGATGCTTTTATAAGTGATAACTCTCTCTCTGACACCTTCTCATATTTAGATGACATCACGGTGTGTGGCAAATCAAGGGTGGAGCACGATTTTAATCTAGAAAGATTCCTTCAAGTTGCGGAAAACGTTGGCTTAACTTTCAATAAAGAGAAGTGTATCTTTTTGACCACCAAGGTAAATTTACTGGGGTATATTATCTCGGGAAACAAGATTAAACCAGATCCAGAACCGCTGCGACCACTGATTGATTTACCTTGCCCTACTAATTCTAAGGCCTTGCAACGAGTTGTTGGACTGTTAACTTATTATTCTAATTGGATTGCAAACTTCTCGCCGAAGATCCAGCCCCTTATTCGGGTTACGACATATCCTCTATCATGGGAGGCCAGGATGTGTTTTGATAATCTTAAAAAGGATATCCTTGGAGCAGTTGTGCATTCTATTGATGAGCAGGTTCCCTTTGTGATTGAGACGGATGCTTCCGATTTTGCAATTGGGGCTACCCTGAACCAAAATGGAAGACCCGTGGCCTTTTTCTCACGTACTCTGAGCAATAGTGAGCAGAGACATTCATCAATAGAGAAAGAGGCGTACGCAATAGTAGAAGCACTGCGTAAATGGAGACATTATTTATCTGGGCGACATTTTACGTTAGTAACTGACCAAAAATCTGTGTCCTTCATGTTTGATGTCAAACATTTCGGAAAGATTAAGAATGATAAAATAATGAGGTGGAGGATCGAGTTGGCATGCTACCATTTCGATATAGTCTATCGTCCGGGGAAGGATAATGTTGCCGCTGATGCACTGTCGAGAGCTTATTGTTCTGTGCTTCACGGAGATACGCTTATTAATCTTCATAATGCTTTGTGCCATCCTGGTGTTACGAGGATGATACACTTCGTACGCAGTAAGAATTTGCCCTTTTCAGTTGAAGACGTCAAGCGGATGACTTCGTCATGCTCTGTCTGCGCCCGGTGTAAACCGAATTTCTTTAAGCCTCAACGAGCTCATCTTATAAAGGCTACTTCTCCCTTTGAACGCCTGAGCATTGATTTTAAGGGGCCTCTTCCTTCAATGACTCAGAATCGATATATATTTACTGTTGTGGATGAGTTTTCAAGGTTCCCTTTTGCTTTTCCTTGTGCAGATGTATCAGCTGCTACAGTTATTAAATGTCTGACTCAACTTTTTGTCATCTTTGGGATGCCTGCGTATATCCATTCGGATCAGGGAAGTTCTTTTATGTCTTCCCAGTTGAAGGAATACCTCCAGAGTCGGGGAATTTCTACTAGCAGAACTACCCCATATAATCACCAGGGTAATGGACAGTGCGAACGATACAATGGGGTGATCTGGAAGGCAGTTATGTTGGCTTTGACATCCCGGAACCTTAAGAATACACAGTGGGAAATGGTACTGCCTGATGCCCTGCATTCCATTAGATCATTGCTTTCAACGGCTACTAATGTGACCCCCCATGAAAGGCTCTTCAACTATCCGCAGAGATCCACTACGGGATATTCGGTACCTTCATGGCTTACTATGCAGGGACCTGTGCTGCTCCGACGCCATGTTAGACTGTCAAAGTATGATCCTTTAGTGGAGGAGGTGGAGCTATTGGAGGCAAATTCCCAATATGCTCACATTCGATTCCAAGATGGGAAAGAAAGTACGGTTTCAGTTAAAGACTTAGCTCCTTGTGGTGGCCAGCCCTCTCCTGAGGACATTAACAATAGCCATAATTCAGATAATGTTGATGTCGTCACAGATACTACGAACATTTCCAATCCTATTGCAGACATTTACAATTCTCTTAGTCTGCCCCCGATGGATGTTCATGACCCTTCCAGTCTACCTTCTAATGGGACTTCCAATCCGGAAACCGTTGATAATCGGGATATTGATAGCCTCCCTGCAGAAGATATTTCTGTGTCTCCTGGTGTGGGAGGGCAAGGAACTCCACCAAGGCTAAGAAGGTCGACACGAACAAGATATCCGGTCGACCGATTAAAAATGGACTTTTAAAATAATTAATAATTTAATAGTAAAATTTTAAAATTGTTGAAGGCATTATACATGTATTGCTCTAGTCATAAATAATTAATTGTAAACTGTAAAGGCTACCTTGGTTGAAGTATATTTTAAAAGGAGGGGTGAATGTGGTGATTATTCTTGTTTTATAAGAAGCATTGTAATTGGTTGCCTGTTTTCCTGCCTTGAGAGATATGCTGTAAACTTATTGGTTAGTTGATTCCATGTGACCTGTGGTGGCCATCTTAAATTCAGTTTTCTATAGTTTGGTTGAGACTGGGTGCTCAACATGTACTTGCTGGTTTTTTAAGGTTAATAAAGCCTAGCTTTTGAAAGGCAATCTACTCTTTATTTCAAATATGGAATTCAACCATGTTATGGTCACTCATTCCAAGGGGATCCTTTACTAGGACATTTTTAATTAATCCTGTCTCGTTACACAGGACCAGATCTAAGGTTGCTTGACCCCTGGTCGGTTCAGTTACATACTGCTCAAGAAACCCATCCCTAATACACTCAATGAACTCATCCTCAAGGCAGCCCTGCCCAATTTGATTTGTCCAATTAATATGATAGTTAAAATCCCCCATAATTATAGATGTTCCCTTATTACAAGCCTCAACTATTTCCTGATTGATACTCCGTCCAACAGAGTTGCCTCTGTTCGGAGGCCTATAGACTACGCCCACTAGTGTTTTTTTCCCCTTATTATTCCTTACCTCCACCCAAACTGTTTCATTATCCTGATCTTTTGACCCAATATCATTTCTCTGTATTACAGTGATTCCTTCCTTTATTAACATAGCCACCCCACCTCCCCTTCCTTCCTGCCTGTCCTTCCTGATCGTTAAATAACCTGGTATGTTTAATTCCCAGGCATTGTCACCCTGCAGCCATGTTTCTGTAATGGCCACAAGATCATACCCATATGTAGTTATTTGTGCCATTAACTCGTCTATTTTGTTACGAATGCTACGTGCATTCAGATAGAGAACTTTCAAAGATGTTTTGTGACACTTAGTTCCTGCTTTTGCCCTTTTTATTACTTTACCTTTTACTCCATACCTTCTGCCCCTTCCTGACACGCTCTGGTTTTTAATTTCCCCACTGCTACCTAAGTCTATGATCTTCTCTGTTGTCATTTTTATTATTTGCTCTCTAGGAACCTCCCCCCCACTAGTTAGTTTAAAGCCCTCTCTACAGCCCTAGTTATATGATCCGCCAGGACTCTAGTCCCAGCACTGGCCAAGTGAAGCCCGTCCCAACGGAACAGCTCCCTCCTGCCCCAGTACTGGTGCCAGTGTCCCAGGAAGCAAAACCCATTTCTCCCACACCAGTCTTTGAGCCACGCATTTAACTCTCTAATTTTATTTGTCCTAGCCAAATTCGCTCATGGCTCAGGTAATAATCCAGAGATTATTACCCTTGTGGTTCTGCTTTTTAATTTGGCCCCTAGCTGCTCAAACTCCCTCAGCAGTACCTCCTTCCTTGTCCTATCTATGTCGTTGGTACCAACATGGACCACGACAACTGGATCCTCCCCCTCCCACTCCAAGTTTCTCTCCAGTTTAGCATCGCCACTAAATAATCGAGCTTGACTTCGACGAACTATAAATAAGTTGTTTATTTACAGGAACAGGTTAAGTACAACAGGTAAGGTAGCAGGTAAGATGGCTGACTGTAGGAGCACCGTGGTGTAGGTCTTTCCCCATCGGGGACGCCATGAGGACTAACTAGAAGTTTCCGAGCTCAACTGCTAGCAGGTTCTGAGCTCAACTGCCAGCAGGTTCTGAACTCAACTGCTAGCAGGTTCCGAGCTCTACTGCCAGAGGGTTCCGAGCTCTACTGCCAGAGGGTTCCGAGCTCTGATGTCATGACATCATCACACAGAGTACAGGAATGAAGCCTGAGTGCAGTAACAGATACATTTAAAGGTAAGTTAAAGGGAATTATGTATCTCAATGTAAGGGACAACCGGTGGTACCGCCACACTATCACATTATGGTCACTCTTCCCTAAAGGCCACTTTGCTATAAGGTTATTAATTAAACTTTTCTCATTGCACAATACTAGATCTAAAATGGCCTGTTCCCCAGTTGGTTCCTCAACATACTGATCCAGAAAACTATCTTGTATACATTCCATGAACTCGCCCCCACACTATTTCTGCAAATTTGGTTTGCCCAGTCTATATGTAGATTAAAGTTCCCCATGATTACTGTATTACATGCGTCTGTTACATGCGTCTCTTATTTCCTGATTTATACTCTGTTCTACATTACAACTACTGTTTGGGGGCCTATAAACAACTCCCACCAATGTTTTCTGCCCCTTGCTGTTTCTTAGCTCCACCCAAACTGATTCTACTTCTTGATTTTCTGAGCCAAGATCCTTTCTCTCTACTGTCTTTATCTCATCCTTTATTATCAGGGCTCCCCGTCCTCCTTTTCCATTTTGCCTATCTCTTCTAAAAGTTAAGTATCCTGGAATATATCATTCCCAACCTTGGTCACTTTGCAACGACGTCTCCGTAATGGCTATTAGATCAAACCTATTATGGAGTGGAATCTCTTCCTGTTCATGCATGAATTCAGGTTGATGTCTGGAGGCCTCAAGCCCACATGGGTGCCACTTATAACATCCTGGCTCCTCCGGAAGTCAGCTCCCAATAAAAGCTAGGTACCCTCTCCAGTCAGTGTCCCCTTTCCAGTGGGAAAGTTATGAAGCTAGTTCCCCTGGCATACATGACCTCAGTCACTTACTTTATAGAAATAGGTGCTGCAGGTGGGCTTATCTGGCCAATGTTCCCTGCAGTGGCCTAGAAGGTTCCTGTAACATAAAGTCTTAATGCTCTTGTGATCTTCACTACTATGAGAAAAGTCATCTCAGTCCTCAAGGGTGTCTGTAAATCAGCCTGCAGCAGGTCACTCACTTGCTCTACAGGGAAGTATAAGACAGATGCATTCTAATCTCATTCATTGAAATTCCAAATCACAAAATGCTGCAAAATGAAAATGGGGTGCCTCATTTCATACCCTGCACCTACACATAGTAAGTCTTCATGTCACCAGTGGAATCTTATAATATCAGAGATTAGGTTAAAAATTAGATTGAAAGTTACAGGGATAAGTATGGACAAAGAAAGTCAAATACTCTATGGAGTGGAACTTGGTAGCCTAGATTTTCCGATTGGGTGTGATCCCGACCAGAAGAACAATGTTTTGTGTCTGCCCGATGTCATTAGCGCAGACCCAGCCATTATTTCCAGGGTCAGCCTCATGATAATATCCAGACGTTAGAAATGCCTCAGACGGAGGGGGTGAAGGGAAGGTGAGAACTTGTTCTGTGCAGGATTTAAAGATCTATAGCAACACACTGAGGCAGGCATTCTCTGATTTGATTTTACTATACTCATGCCAATTATTTTGCTAAAAATATCTCTAAGGTCAGTTGGAAGACAGAGAGCTGCTCCATTTTTCTCAGATGTACCTGTCGAAGTCCTGCTTCTGAAGGTCAGGCACAGGAGCGAGGCCCTGTTTAATACTCCACACTGTAGGAGAGAGGTCATTGAGGAGATCAGAGACGGGGAAGTAGGAGGGCATGCGAGAGCTATGAGTTCTGCTTCTTTTCCTTCTCTTTGAGTTGTACCTATATTAACTGTCAATGAACTATATGATGAAACCCTCCTGTCACTCCTTCTCCTAAAAGTGACACATGAGCTACACTTCTCAGGGGACTATTGTAATCATTCGAGAGTGGCACAAATGTGTCTTACAGCTGGTAATGGGTTGTCTTTCACCTCCTCTTCAAACTGCTGCTGTTCCTTTTGCTGCCTGAGTGTTGTTATAAATCTCATCATCATGAAGAAACAACTCATGAAATAACACTGGACGGCCAGCTGATGGCGCAGTCCAAGGAGTATAAATACTCGGGCGTGGGCCCAGCTTGCCCAGGGACATTTTGTAAGACAGGAACTAGTGAAGTACAACTAGACCTCCATGTTTTGAAACAAGTTGATTAAAGCTTTGCTTTATACTCGAACCAAGTGCACAGTGAGTTTTATTACGTCAAGTGTTCCTCTTCCAGGGTCTCCATAATCAGGCTTTTTAGTAAGGCAAAGTTGTGCAGCACGGAGCATATAACCATTGTCTTTGAGACCCCAGTAAGACTATATTCCAGGACGTTTTCAGACTGATCGAGGTACCTGAAGCACACATTCAACATGGTGTGCTCAATTATTACTCTCTGATGCATCAAAATACTTTTTTATATCATTGCTCAGCTTGTGTCCTGGGAAACTACACCTCTAATCTGCAATAGCAGTGGAGGATAGTCACGATTTCTCAGAAGCCATCCAGAGATTTCCATTTCTAGATCAAAGCTTGCTGGCATGCTGGCCTGCTTTAAAATGAAAGCATTGTGACAACTCCCAGAAAAGTGAACTTTTACTTGCATAATGCGATGCTGCTGGTTCTAAACAAGCTACACACTGAGACAGTGGAATCCTTTCCTGTAGGTGGCTTTGAACAAGGGAGCACATTTGGCCATGTGGGTGCAATCTAAGACTCCTTGGATTTTCTGGAATCCTACCACTGTGTAAATGGGAATGGCAGCCATGCAGCAAATGACAGACAGGAAGATGGAACTTCATTGACAACAGCAAAAACAAAACAAAAGACGAGCATCAAAGTCAAGTCAGAAATAGGATTTTGGGAAATCTTACAAATATAGCTGCCAGGCTCATCAGATTCATCTCAGCCTTTTCTATAGTGCCTAACATTCTTAGATGCCCATTTAATGCAAAGTTTAGCGCCCGGCGCAAATTATCGCCGCCTACTGCTAAATTTGTCTCTTTCGCCCCTGGAGGTGATTGCAGCACTAAATCAGGCGCTGCACGACTCTCTTAAGGCGCTAAGCCGGAGGAGCGAGGCGCTACCTCAGAGGGCGGGTGCAGCGCAGGTGCTGTCAGTTAGCAATTGCACACAGACACGCTGGCGCCGGTCAGCTCTTAAAGGGGAGGGTCGATCTTGATTTGCAGCCGCACCCTGTGCATCGGAACCCTGAATCTCGGCTTGGACAGACCTGTTGCCAAATCCTGAAGCCAAGGACCATGGAGGGGGCCAGGGAGCGAGCGCAGTGTTTCAGCGAGGGGGCCTTGGAGGCTCTGGTTGGCGCGGTGGAGCGCAGGCGATCTCTCCTGTACCCGGAGAGTGGCAGGAGACCTCTGCCCAGCGATTACCAAAAAGCTTGGAGGGAGGTGGCTCACAGAGTGATCTCCAGCAGCATGGTGCCTAGGACCCCTGTGCAATGCAGGAAGAAGTTCAATGACCTCACTCGGGTCGTCAGGGTGAGTGCCTTTTTCAGAAACCTCTTCATCCCTCCATCTCGACCTCGCCTTATGGCCAAAGGGTCTTGAAAGCCCCAATGCCCAGCTCTCCTCCAACACCTATGGCCCTTTCAGGAAACTCACACGCACATTCAGCACTTTGCATACAGTAAGGGCTATTCGACCATGGGAGGCATTTCAGCAAAGAGCATGGCTGCACACAGTAAGGGCTATTTGACCACGGGAGGCATTTCAGCCAAGATCATGGCTGCATCTTTACTCAGACCCTGTCCTTTTTCTTGCAGGGCAAGCTGGCGCATAATAGGAGACAGCAGCAACAGACCGGGGGAGGCCGGCCTCACCTTCAAGCCCTGACTGATCTGGAGCAGCGAGTCCACCGGATTGTGGCAAGCCGGATGCTTGGCCCCGTCACCACTGGAGAAGCCGACCCCGTTCTGGCCAGCAATGGTAAGGTCATCACCTTTTTGACCTCTCTCCTTCCACTTGTTCCTCACAACAGCATCCTTTGACACTTTCGATCAAAATCAGTACATCGCTGCACTCATGCCTCCCTTGCTGCCACCCTGTCCTCACGCTAAAGCCACTCTTGCACCTCCCTGCTTTCAGATGCTGATTCACCAGGTGAGGAGGCGGGCCCTCAAGCTGCCACTGGGAGTGAAACTGAAGGCGAGGAGGAAGAGGAAGCCGGACCATCAGCGCAACCCTCTGCCGAGGCAGCCCATGGCCATACTGGGGACATGCCTTCCCTGGAGGGGAGCGGGGGGGAATGGTCTGATGAGGGTGAAGCTCCAGGACCCAGTGGGCTGCAGCAACGCGAGGGGGGTAGGGAAGCTTGGGGGCCTTCTCCCCGGAGGGAGAGTATGGCCTCGAGTCCTGCTACAGTGAGCGCAGACGAGGTGCGGGTCCTCGCTGAAATGAGTGCCCAGGCGGAGCAAAGGCACACTGAGCTCATGGCTGCAGTGGCAAGGATGCCCGAATCCATTGAGTCACTGGCAAGGAGTGTCCAGGACTTCGGTGCAGCACAGGCGTCTGCCACGCAAATGCTAACTGCTGCAATGCAGTCAGTGGCTGGTCTCATGCAGACGCAGATTGAGGCCACGCGAGCACTAACTGATGTCACCCTCGCTGGATCGGGCAGGTTTCCCCGGGGCCCTCCCCGCGCTGCAGCAGGCCAGCAATCTGTGCTCCCGCAGATTGCTCCGCATACTGAAGTGCTGCCCCGTGGGAGTGCCAGTGTGTCGGTCGAGCGGGGAGTTGCTGTCCTCTCTCAGGATGACAGCATTCCTGCTGCCAACACTGTCACTTCTCCACTGCAGTTGCCACCACCTGTAGGACAGACTGGTGCCGCCCATGCAGAGTTGGTGCAGTCAGTAGCCGGGCCCTCCAGGCCCAGAGCTGGTCCAGGCCGTCCCTCAAGGGCATCTGCAGTCTCAGTTTCTGACACTCAGCAGCCTTCCCCCAGCCTTGTTGCAGCCACTGGGGTTCCAGTGCAGAGGAGCTGCAGGGTGGGAAGGGGGCAATTTCGCTAGGGAAGCAGATCACCCTCGAAGGGTAAAAAGTAGGAGGTCTGGCAAAATGTTGTTCATTGTTTTATTGAAGGCCAAGGATCGTGGTCATATTTTTGTTACTGTTTTGGACATTGGCTCCAGGTTGTGAGAGCCAGTTATGTGATTGACTGTTTTTTTTGTGTTTCTTTCTATTACTTTGTCATGCGGGAAGCATACACAGTTTAGTAAATAAAGAAGTGTCTTTATTCAAAATGTGCATGTTTGCTCTTTGCACTCATTGTTGCCTTGACCGGCTTAGGGGTTGCGGCATTGTTCCATTCAGGTTCTTTGAATTTCAGAAGCCATTCCCTCAGAGAGGGCCTAGAAGCGACTTGCTATAAGCCTTTGATGGACGGCCCTTGCACTTTGTGCCTCCCTCCCGTCTTGGTGCTGCTGCTCCTCCTCCTCCTCCTCCTCCTCTGCTGGTGCTCCAATGTCAGGTGGCATTGGCTGGGTCCTGAGGATTGCCAGGTTATGCAGCATGCAGCACACAACAACGAAGTGGGAGACTCGCTCAGGCGAGTACTGCAGGGCTCTTCCAGAGTGGTCCAGACAGTGGAACTGCTGCTTGAGCGAGCCGATTGTGTGCTCAACGATGTTCCGGGTAGCTTGATGGCTCTCGTTGTATCGTTCTTCAGCAGGGGTGCTGGGTAAATGGAGTGGGGTCATCAGCCAGGTGCACAGAGGATAGCCCTTGTCCCCAAGAAGCCAGCCTCCTGGGTGAAGCGGGGCCTCGAAAAGGTCTGCCACAGAAGTCTGGCGCAGGATGAAGGCATCGTGGCTGCTGCCTGGAAAGTGGGCATTGACAGTGAGTATCAGCTGTCTGTAGTCACAGACCAACCGGACGTTCAAGGAATGGAGTTTGCACATTCTCCCCATGTTTGCGTGGGTTTCCTCCGGGTGCTCCGGTTTCCTCCCACAGTCCAAAGATGTGCGGGTTAGGTTGATTGGCTATGATAAAAATTGACCCTTAGTGTTAGGGGGATTAAATATGTGGGGTTACAGGGATAGGGTGGGATATGTGTTGGTGTAGGGGTTACGGGGATCGGGTGGGATATGTGTCGGTGCAGGCTCGATGGGCCGAAATGGCCTCTATCTGCACTGTGAGGTTTCTGTGATTCTGTGATTCTGTGTGAATGGAAGCCCTTTCGGTTGCGGAAATCCTCGGCATTCTCTTGCGGCGCCTGCAAAGCCACATGGGTGCAGTCAATGGCGCCCTGCACCATGGGGAAGCCCGCTATTCTTGCAAAGCCCGCTGCGCGTTCTTGCTGCTTGTCCGGGGTCATGGGGAAAGAGATGTACTCTCGTCTCCTTTTAAAGAGGGCATTTGTGACTTGACGGATGCAGCAATGCACCGCGAACTGGGAGATATTGGCAATGTCCCCAGTAGCAGTTTGAAAGGAGCCGGTGGCATAAAAGTCGAGAGCCACTGTTATCTTCACTGTCACCGACAGAGACGTCCTGCTCCTCAGTTGAGGCTGCAGATCTGGCTGAAGCAGGTGGCAGAGCTCAGTGACCACCTCCTTGCTGAATCGCAGCCTTCACAAACACTGCTCCTCAGACATATTGATGTATGAGAACTGTTGGCGAAAAACCCTGGGAGGGTAAGGTCTCCTGTGCCGAGGCCTGTTGGCCCTCCTCCGTCTGACCATGATTGCCACTCTCTCTCTGCGTCTCTGTGTCCTCTCAATGTGATGGAGAAGCACGACGTTCCCATCCATTGCAGCCCCCATAGTATGTGGGCAATCAAAGTTATGCCGGTGAAAAAGCAAAGCAACTACAAAGTTATGGTCAGAAGCCAAAACTACCTCAGACAGCGCTGACTCAATGCAGAAGTCTCTCTTTCTCCTTTTGTCTCTCTGCAAATCTCTCGCTCTCTCTCAGAACGAGTGGTCCAAAAATGGCTACCACACAGAAGACAGGAAGAGCCCCCTTTAAATAGCGCCCCCCCAGCCCCACAGCGACTGGGAAGCGTTCCAGTCAACCTGTCGTTGGTAGCGACAGGCGGAAAGGAGGGGGGCGCCACTGAATTTCCAGTCTGGGGCGCCCCAAGGGCGTTGCACTCTCGAATGACATCAAGATCTGCGTGCGCAGGAGAGCGGGCGGTATGGTTTAGCGCCGCCGCTAAATGTCCGCTCAATTTCACGAGAGGCGCAGGTATCGCCGCGCCCGGGCGCGAGTTGGTTAGCGCCGCACTTATCGCCCTCTTAAGGCGCTAACGGGTGGCGCTAACAACTGAATTTTTCCCCCTTTGTTTCAGATGCAAAACAATCTTAAAGAATGCCAGAATTGACATGGAGCCTGAAACTTACAAGTATTTTCCAAGCTGCAAAGTTCCCCGACCAAACAACAATTAAACTCTGACAAAAGCTCATCCTCCTGAAACGCTGGCCCAGATTTTCCCATCGCAGGCCTCCCACGGGTGGAGGGCTGCGACCTGGAAAAATCTGTGCCCTTACCGGAGGGCTCCCGGGAGGCGCAGAGTTCCGCTGCTGGGCCTCTCGAAACTGCCGGTGCGATGGGCCCACGTATCCCTGGGGCGCAGGTAGTTCGCAGCGTCCCTGGGATCACGTGGGCCATGGGGAGCCAATCACAGAAGGGAATCTCCCTTCATACACTTGACAGGAAGACCTGTCAAATATATGAATGGAGATCACCCCAAAAACATAGTAAAACTTCAAATACTTTTTTTTTTAAAAATCACATTTTTAAAATGACTTGAAATTACATAAATTAACTATTTTAAACAAAAATTAAATTTTTTGAAAAAATAATTAAAGTTTTTAACGAGGCTAAAAATAAACTTACCTTTCTTTAAAGTATTTTTAAATGATAAATCAGTGGGAATTTTAAAAAAACTTTTTTTCAACTCTTATCCTGGTAAAAGCAGGCCTTACGCCTGCTTTTACCAGGCGCAAGAATTGTAAGTGTTTTCTGCGGGCGGAGGCTCTCCAAAAAGTAGAATCCTCCCAGGCAGCCGGAGGTTCTGTCAAGAGCTTTCTTGACAGATTGGAAATGCCGGTTTCCAGCGCATGCGCAGTGCATGCCTGAAACCAGCATTTCCGATGTCCCTACGGGTGAGTACACAACGCATACCCACCCGGAGGGATCGGAATTTCTGCCCCGTTAACTCTGTTTCTCTCACCACAGATGCTGCCTGACCTGCTGAGTATTTCCAGCATTTTCTGTTTTTATTTAACAATTAGACTCTGGCCTGCGCCTTTTGTACTGTCACATTAAAGGGCACAACTCAACATTGCAGTAAGATAAACCAGTGTGCATAACGAGGTAGAACACTCCTTAATTGATAAAATATCACATCATCTAACTTACTGTGAGCAACACCATAGGAGATCCTTTGGGGTTTTAAAAACGTTTCCCAGTGTTAACTGCTTTTTCTACATTTAAACAATACTGCGTACAATTTTGGTCACCACGCTACAGGAATTGCACTCGAGTGGGTACAGAGTATATTGCCAGGACTGGAGAATTTTAGCTACGAGGAAAGATTGGATAGGCTGGGGTTGTTTTCTTTGGAACAGAGGAGGATGAGAGGAGATTTAATTGAGGTGTATAAAATTATGAGGGGCCGAGATAGAATGGATAGAAAGGACCTAGTTCTCTTAGCAGAGAGGTAAATTACCAGAGGACATAGATTTAAAATAATTGGTAGAAGGATTAGAGGGGAGCTGAGGTGAACTTTTTCACCCAGAGAGTGGGGACACGGGGGGTGGTCTGGAACTCACTGCCTGAAAGGATGTTAGGGGTAGAAATCCTCATTGAATTTAAAAAGTACTTGGATGTGCACTTGAAGTGCTGTAACCTACAGGGCTACTGACCAAGTGCTGAAAAATTGGATTAGGCTGGATAGCTCTTTTTCAGCCAGTACGATATGATGGATCGAACGGCCTCCTTCTGTGCCGTAAGTTTTTATGATTTTATTCTAATTACAATATTACTTGGTCATACTGCATTGCTGGTTTTATATTACAAGCAAAATTGCATAATTACACAATAAAGCAACACTACCAGTACAGTATCCTATACTATGTAGACATTTATTTTCTTCTGTTTTTTTTTCACAGCATAGAAGTGTAGCAATGATTTAAAGTTGCGTGTAGCATGTGACAGGTACAACAGAAGGTGCAGCAACAGATGCTACAGATTAGCATATTGAAGCTTGTTGGTCTTAACTTGACACCTTGGATGCCTCCAGGTGGCATATGGATATGTCTGATATGTATATGATGAATATATTGTAAAGTTAAGATGAAACAAAGTGTAACTCATCCACACTCATTTAAGTAGTGCAGTATGCCATAGCGTAACGTGTAGGATTGCATTTGTGCAAGGATCTCTTTTGGAAGTTTGACCTGTTATTAACACTATACCCAAGGAGCAGTAGAGCTTCAGCTGGTTGCTCAACACTAATGTTAAGCGTTATTGAACAATTTAGTATTGCTTTAGAATTTTCCACAGAATTTTTGGTTCATAAAGAAAATATACATATTTAAATAAAACAAATTATTATAATTTTAATTATGAGGAAAAATATGCCATTTTTAACATATTGAGTAATCATGCTTATATTTGCTATTTCTCCCCCCTTTGGGCAAACTCATTTTGTTTAATCTTCAGGTTTTGATGCGCTAGTCTACGAGATAAAATACAACTTAATAGGGAAGCTTCCCTTCTCGAATGCTTCATTTTGCATCAGATTCTAGAGGAGAGATAGCAGACAAATTGGCTGGCAAGTAGCAAAACTCTGTCCCATTATCTTACAAAAGAGGTATTTGGGAACAAAGTACTATTGCCAACATTTCTCCCATGACATGTTTTTACTGGCACACAAGTGCAACAATCAAGGAGAAACGCTTTCCCTCAGGCGCTAACCAGTCTATTTAAGAAAAGGGAAGCAAATCAGCATAACAAGAAGTGGTAAAGTGCCAAATGACTCTGTGCTTGGAAATTGTGAGCTATACAGTCACCATATTGGTGCAATAAAACTCATTTAACGTATGTTATACTTGTATCTTGATATATTTGGGTGAGTCATTTTTTAATGAGCCTGAATTCAGGTGTAGATTGTATAGCAAAGGATTAGTTGAATCAACTATGAAATATTAGCGAGAATGCAGGGGATGAAAAAGAAGCAAATTTTAGTTGCTCTTATTTGGACACGGATTTGATGATTGTAATCTGCTGGTGATGTATAGGTTTTGAAATATTCAGGAAAATAAGATTTGTTTTCAATCTGTTAAGCAGGTAACATGGACATCAAACAGAATATATTTTCACAGCACATTATGGGAAAAAGCTGCTAGGTAATAATGAATTGTCTTAAGAGCTGATAAAGTTTTGCTAATCTTTTAGTTTATAGATGATTATTAAAAAAATAATTATAGTTACACCGTGAAGTAGACCAAAGCAAACAAGTAACAAGTCCAAATGTTAAATCAAACATAAGTAAAAATTTATGGGCAACAATCCAGATAAACCTACATTCATCTCCGGTTTCAAACTCAAACTGCTGACTGTAACTGCCATATCCAGCTGCAGTCCGGGCACGGATCTGAAATACATATTTCGTGGCATGCTTCAGTCCATTAATGACTACACTGGAAGATTTGGACCTTGTAGAGGAGTAGCTGAGTTGTTCGTGTTCCTGCATGAAATTAAGGATAAATTACATGAAGGTCAAAATAAAACCTACTGCTGATTAAATGGCTGCACAAGTCTAACACCTCTAACATCCCTCCCCTCCACCCACACCCCCACCCCACACACCGCGCCCCCCCCCCCCCAACCACCCATAGAAATGTAAACACTTTGGTATTTTGTTTGTACATTTATTTGGGTGCATTTTGTGTTCATTAAGATCAGGGATGTCAGCACTGGGGAATGGACCAAACAGTTTTCCAATGTCAATAAACCATCACTTCCAGTTATAACATAGAATAGATGTAAAGCCCTTTCTCTGTATTCTCAGCAGTGAGGGGAAATGTTCTCCCCATGCTAGGTGCAGCAAAGTTGCAAAACTGTTCTTCATAAAACACATTTCTTTTTCTTTCTATATGTAGTTTGCAGAGGAAACTTTTCCCAATGTGCCTTGAAGAGCCTCCGAAGAGAATGTCAACCTTGGGTCCGCTCTTATTGAGACTGCCAATTTAGAGAACTAAACTTAATACCAAATTGTCTGCAGCTTTGTACTATAGATTTTCGCAGGTAACTAGATTCAGATGATGAACACTTTTTAAACATAGAATCCATATGCCCGTCAGGGAGAGAAGACATTGATTTCATCAGTGTGAGCTAGATTCAAAGCCACGTGTCAGAAGTACAAGAATGCTGCTCAAACCCAATATACAATCCAGTTGCCAACATACATTAATTTCATTGGAATCTACAATTAGTTTTAACCACTTCTGATAAGAAAGTATTACTGGTCTTTAAAATCTGAAATGGGCATAATCATGTATAAAAGAAATGGGCTTGCCTAAAGAACAAACAGTTTTTGTTAGTTAATTTAATAAAACAAAATGCAGTAAAATGTTTTACAAAAGGTCCTTACACCATTGGCCATTAACCTTTAGAGAATATGTGTAAGTAAGTGCGTTATCCATCAGATGCATTCTTTATCTATGAAAGATGTTCAACAGCAATTCCAGACTTTTCTCATTATAAAATGATAAGTGAATGATGAGACTGGAAGCCAGTTGCAGGTCTCAGACATCATTTGAAATCTAAGACTACATTACAACCTTGACTTCACTCCTCTGTAACTATTGTCATAGATTCAGTGAGAATAATACTGTAACCCGTGTTGAGCTGTTGCAGTCTGAGTGTGTCCTGCCATCTGCACTGAGATTTAAGAGAAATGACAAGCATTCAAAATGCGATCGTTGGATATTTTTCATCTGTCTGTTCTTACCACAATGTGCTAATAGATATGCTACATTTCTCTTCTTTCTCTGTGGCTCCTAGAATATCAGCAGCTAGAATAGAGTGACAGGTAGCTGATGTTTCAGTTTAAAAAAAATGTTTGTTCTGTCTTATTTCAGTGGGGCCTTGGTAGCTAAATAACTGATGTAGCTTTTCCATAGCATCTAGGGAAGGGCTTTGTCCCAAAAGTGTCTGTTTTCCTGGTGTTCTGCGTGCCTGAGCCGACCAGTTATTGGCGATCTAGAGGGCTTTGTGTGCATGTTATCTGTTTTGCTGGTAATCTTGGGAAGCAATCTTCATTTTAATTCTCCAGAATTTGGGTTCAGATCATAAGATTTTCTTTTCCAATTTGACACTGGTTGGGGAGGGGAAGAGCAGTGGACAGGAACCTGAACTTTGAATGAATTAGAACAACCAACCTGACGATGAGCACTATTTCTACTGTAACCCTCTGTGACAGTGGTGAGCAGTAGCATTCTACGTCTGATAGATTACTTTATTACTGGTGAACTTCTCATGATATTGTTCATGCTAAGTCAGAAGATACACTGTTTTATAATAACCAGAACATTATAGCATGTAATGCACAATGTATTATTCTGCACTAAGAAGGTGTTTAACCAGTCCTGTCACTTTCAGACCACAAGGCCTCGTTTCTGTAAATGTTGAGGGGCCAAACCTAGAGGTTAATTGTTGTTGAGGGAAGGATGTAGATTGGCAGGTGCTTGTAAATCTAGCTCCAGGAAATGAATGACTTTCTTTCTCTTTTTTGATATATTTAACACTTTAAAATATGATGGGTAAAGTGCAACAGATGTTATTGACTTAAACATACTAGTGGGTCTCCCGTGGCAGTGCTCATGGTAGGTAAGCAGATAAACAATTTTAAAGGACGGGGTGATTACACTGTCCTGTTGCTAACGTGCAGCCGTGTGTAACTTAGTTTGACCCTTTTAATGCCACAAGATATAATTGCTGTGCCTTCCCTTAGTCAAGTTGATATTACTCATACTTTGCCAGATACTCAGATTCATTAATGGCCAATCCAGCTTTCTCTCTTTTTACGTAACATTTTTAAATGAGAAGGTATTTTATGTTCACAAAGAAGTTTCTTGGTAACTTGGAATGGCTTTCTTTCTCTTTTTATGTTTTTTAAACTGTGACACATAAATTTGCACATGTACAGTGTGTGATGGATACATCTCAAACCTTTTTATTTTTATATACATTGACATCTCAGTTGCGAATCTTATAAAATGGATGCCATCAGATATCTGTGACATGCAGCTCACTGATATCTGTTACTAACAGCTACTTCCAACTCAAAGCAGATTTGAATCTAATCCAAATGAAGTTAAAACACTTAAAAATAGCAGCTACTTGGAATGATATCAGTGCTGTAATCTCAATGTTCATTAATGGATGTAAACTGTTGCATGCTTGATTGTGAAGACATAATTTGTGCATATCCTCAGGTTCCCCCAATTACTTTACTGCCTTGTAATGATTCCCAGGCATCCACTGCTTTGCAGATATCTAAGCTTGGTATGGCCAATTAACAATCCTCCAGCTGAGACTGATGGCTACTATGTAGTAACCCGACCCTCAAGCTACACTCCCGGTGAGCATGGTGCCCCGCTGGAAGCATAGATTGGTGAATTTACCCTCGTGATTGTGTGTGAGATTTGACTTTTTGATGCTTCGAGGAGCAAAAGGGGGAACAGTCCACATTTGTGCCGTGAGTTAATACTGAATTTATTGCTAACAACGACCAGTACTGGGACAGCTAATCACATCAACAGAAAATCAGGCACAGTTATTTTGTGTTTCATTTCCTTTAGTAGTCATCATTTAGAATGTTGATGGGGAAAGAAATATTTCAATTCATTTAAAAACACTGTCCGAAATTATTACCCAGTTCTTTAAACTTTAGATGGTTTCATTGTGAGGTTGTCAATTTTCTAAGCCGTGAAATGTCTCAGGAACTATGTATTCTGTACAGTGACATTTTCAATGGATCCTTACTTTTTCATAGTACTTTATCTCGTAGTCCAGAATGATTCCATTTGGATGCTCAGGCTCCTGCCATGACAGACCAATACTGTTCTGGGATGCCCAGTCTTTCCTCAGAAACCCAATCAGAGAGGGAGCTGAAAGGACAAAAGGTTCTGTAAAAATATTCATAGGGAAAACCAGCTCAAGTGAAACTTTGGCTTTTGGATCAGTTTAGCAGCAGTTGTCCAAGTGCTATAATGCAACATGCTATTGTGGCTATTTCAATTTCACAGATGGACACCCTCAGTCTCTTCTGTAACCATTGTTGTTGAACTTCACTGCCTGCTGTGCTTGACCAATAACCCCTCTGCCTATAGTTTCTCCAATGGATCTAAGTGGCTTATTGACAACAGGGTCACAAACAGTGCAGAAGTTCCAATGGGGCACTATTTTACTTGTTCGTGGTTAATAGGAAGCACAGCCACCAACATTTGTTTTTTCTAATATAGTTTGATGAGGAGCTGTCAGAAAGATACTAATGTAATTATTTCCAAAGCAGAGAAATCCTCCATAGTAAAACTAAACTGAACATTTATGCCACCTATTCTGTTTTTAAAATATTCATTTTCGGGATATGGGCGTTGCTGGAAAGGTCGACATTTTATTGCCCATTCTTAATTGCCCTGAGAAGGTGGTGGTGGGCCTTCTCCTTGAACTGGGTAGTGATTTGATGCAACTGAGTGGCTTGGTAGGTCACATTGGGGGGCAGTTAAGAGGTAACCATGCTGGTGTGGGACTGGAATCACATATAGGCCAGACGAGGTAATGACGGCAGGTTTCCTTCCTTAAAGGACAATAGTGAACCAGTTGGGTTTTTACAACAATCCAACAGCTTCATGGTCACTTTTACTGGTACCAGCTTTTTTCTCCCCAGATTTATAAAACTAAATTCAAATTCGCAAACCACCCTGTTGGGATTTGAACTCGCGTTCCTTGGATTACTAGCCCAATACCATAAACACTACACTACTGTACCCATTCAAATAAATGGACACAGTAATCTTTAACAGGCTTCTGCTTGAAAAGAGTTAATGTGAGAATTACATCTGTGCAATAAGAAAAAAAAGGCAGAGATGCAGAATACATTTTAACAAAAGAAAATTTAAGTTATGAGGTGGCTATCATGGTAACACTCCAGTTGCAGGTACGTGGATTACTTAGCAGGGAATTCTTTTTGGGGTCAGCGGCACGTTTGATGGTGGGTCGGGCGAGAATTGTTAAGGGGAACTTAAATAGTATTTTAAGCTTACCTTTCAAGTTTAAGTGTTCCCCAACGGGTTACATGCTACTTGGAGTGGATTCAGCATTGAATTCTCTGGTTACCCGACAGCTCCAAAAGTTGTATAAAATCTCCCATCTCACAGCTGTTTACTTTCCAAGCTCAGAAACTGTTGCTTACTGCATTTGGAAGACAGATTGAGCTTTATGCAGCTTGCAAGTGTTTGGAGCCAGCTCTCTATCCAGTGTCACCTCACTGGAACAACCTCTCTCAGCATTGACAGATTTGCTTCTGTCATCTCACCTTCACCTACCATCTATTCCATCAGAATGGGCCCAGTTTACACTCTCTCACCTTGTTTTTCAGAACCCCACCACGATTAGTCCCAACACCAGCAGCACCAGGCACACCAGTAGCAAGAAGAAAAACAACACCAACCTTCTCCGCAATCAACTGGTGCTGCACAGGACAGAGGGCATCAGCATCCGAGCACATTACTGCCCGGGACACCAGCGATGGCCTCACCATTGCCAGATTTACTTCATTTGATGCTGTACACCTGGCTGCCACATGATGTGCCAGGTTGGCACCACCCCACACCAACACCATAAAGCATTCCTACAATGCCCAAGCCATTCCTTTCACACTCATTGCCACTGCGGGGGTGGGGGGGAGGAATGGGGTAACCTTTTGTCTCACCATTCACTGCAACTCTCTAAGCCACTTCCAAAGGTGCATACAAATCTGTCCAAGAATGCAAAGTGTTGAAAATAAAGATTTCAATGTTTGACACCACATTTACAGAAACTTCACATGAACATTGGATAAAACACCCAAGTGCCTACCCTTGCTTTTTGTTAGTTGGTATGATTGGACTAGGATGAGGGTGAGTGTGAGTGTGAGAGGTGGCTAGTGAGATGGGGAAGTGATAATGTAGATAGAGAGGGATGGGTGGAGGTGCACGGTAAGTTTGTGTGAGTAAGGATGTGCAGGAGTAGGGTAGGGAAGGCAGAGTGATGGGGGTATGATGAGTGGCACAGCAGGATGAGGTTGAGTGTGGCTTGGCAGTAACGTTTCGTGATCTACTGGGATCATTGAAAGGTTTGCGCCACTGCAGCCTGGTCCTCCAAACAACATCCCTACTTGTATCCTCCTGTGCAATGTGCAATCAGGCTGCTTTGATCTCCTGGGGAGGTCTCTTCCACCCATGGGAAGCTGTGACTCCCTCCATTAACATATGGAGGGAGTAATGGGAGAGCCTGGGTGCAGCTGTGCGCCTCTGTGCAGTGCTTGTCAGTTTGCAACACCTCAATGCTGTAGAACACTGAGAGCAGAACTGTCAAAATCAATTTGCGCATGGTCCCTTTAAGGAAGCTGTCTGATGACGTGTCATCAAGTGACGTCACCAGATCCGCTTCCTTCAATTGGCCAGGAAATGTACTGGGCGGGCTTAACAAGCCCAATCAAGGTAAAAACCTTTTCACAGAGTGGGATGGAGCCAGCAGTGGGGTCACACCCCGCCACTGACCCCAACCGCTCTGGACTTGCCTTGGTAGGCGAAATTGCAGCCTTAGTGTCTTGTTTTACACCCATTGTCAAAATGATTTGCACTATTTTCTGTGGCAAAGCTCAAGAACTTTTTTGAAAAAAAGTGCACCTCACTTTTCTGCACATCTCTACAACTAGCACATGTCTTATATAAGCCTGGAGGAGAGGACATTCTGAAGTCTGGGGCCATTGATACCTGTGAATTCTATGCCATGATGAACAGGTATGATGAGGTATAATATGGCTGTTTCTGATAGATGTTCCTCTAATCTCCCTCCCGCACCAGAGTTAGCATGCTCGTGCTGTTGAGATGCTAGCTAGCAAAACTCACTTATCGAGGGAAACCAAATTCTAGTGACAGTCATGACTAGCATTCAAACTCAGGCTTCTGAATGGAAAGCCAGCGCTCCAGCATTAGTTACCAGGTAAGACTAATACATTTCATTTATGACATGGTTTCACACTCTATTATATGGAAAAACCCCGAAGGTATTCATGGCACCTCTAATGAAAGGCAGGACTTGAAAAGGGTTGATCAAAACAACTGATCGTCTCTCAGTCACTATACTGAGGTGAGCTACTGATGTTATTGATGATACATGACAGCATGTGTGGTCAGTGTTGAATAAGAAAGTGTTAGTTCATGATTACAAAAAAAGAATGAGAGGGGATCTCATTGAAACATACAAAATTATTACAGGGCTTGATAGGGTGGATGCTGGGAGAATGTTTCCCTTGGCTGGTGAGTCTAGAACCTGGGGCCACAGCCTCAGGATAAAGGGTAGGCCATTCAGGACTGAGATGAGAAGAAATTTCTTCACACAGAGGGTGGTGAATCTTTGGAATTCTCTACCTCAGGGGGCTGTGGAGGCTCAGTCATTGGGTATATTCAAAACAAAATGCAATAGATTTCTGACTAGTAAGAGCATCAAGGGATATGGCGATAAGGCCGGTGAATGGAATTGAGGCAGAAGATCAGCCACGATCTCATTGAATGGCGGAGCAGGCTCGAAGGGCCGAATGGCCTACTCCTGCTCCTATTTCTTATGTTTTATGTTAAAGTCCCATGGGTACACATTTGGAAAAGAATTTCCATGTGCCATGCTCCAAACCAACCGTACACCTTAAGCTCAAAGTCCTTTGCTCTCATCTCTCACTTTTCACTATAATTACAGACTTCATTCAATAGGCTTTCTTCAATTTTCAAAAACTAACAACAAAAAGATGAAAAGATCTGTTCCAAAATACAGACATATGAATTAAAAGTAAACTGCCATTATAAGAGGAATAGATTACAAAAGTAAGGAAGTTATGCAAAACCTCTGTATTGCTAAACCACAGATGCCAACCATTCTGTGCACAATCAGTGGCTCAGAGGTGCTGTGTACATGTCAGCGTTTGCTTTTATAAATTTTCCAACAGTATCTGAAGTGGAAGTGTGCCAGAATGACTCGAGTAGCAATTGGACATAATGGCTGGAAAACTGTGGGTCGCAGGGACATTACCTGAAGAGCACTGTTGCTAATCCTCAACTTGAAGTGTGTTCCCCGTCAGTCGTAGCTGACAAACATCAGCATGGGGTTTAAACTTCCTGAGCTGTGATGAGGCGAACCAAATAATACAACTCAGTAAAGCTAATCGGGCCACACATGGCTGTGTCAAGCGTTTGTAGCCTTTCATTCACCCCTGCAGCTGATTTAGGCAGGAGCTGGAAACAACGTCTGTTGGACACTATTACAGCAGAAATTATGTTGGGGTTTAGTCATTTTAACATTACAGAATGAAGAGCCACTATCATAATAGAGACTGATATTCAGTTGGCTCTTTTGATGGCAGTGCATGGGTCAAGGCCTTGGGGTGCAACACGATGCAGTATAGAGGTGGAGCGTTTGGGTGGGACTGATGCAGTGTAGGGGAGGTGGTGTGTGGGACTGATGCAGTGTAGGGGAGGTGGTGTCTGTGTGGGACTGATGCAGTGTAGGGGAGGTGGTGTGTGGGACTGATGCAGTGTAGGTGTGGTGGTGTGTGGGATTGATGCAGTGTAGGGAGGGTGGTGTCTGTGTGGGACTGATGCAGTGTAGGGGTGGTGGTGTCTGTGTGGGACTGATGCAGTGTAGGGGAGGTGGTGTGTAGGACTGATGCAGTGTAGGGGTGGTGGTGTCTGTGTGGAACTGATGCAGTGTAGGGGAGGTGGTGTGTGGGACTGATGCAGTGTAGGGGTGGTGGTGTCTGTGAGGGACTGATGCAGTGTAGGGGGGGTGGTGGTGTGTGGGACTGTTGCAGTGTAGGGGAGGTGGTGTCTGTGAGGGACTGATGCAGTGTAGGGGTGATGGTGTCTGTGTGGGACTGATGCAGTGTAGGGGTGGTGGTGTGAGGGACTGATGCAGTGTAGGGGTGATGGTGTCTGTGTGGGACTGATGCAGTGTAGGGGTGGTGGTGTGAGGGACTGATGCAGTGTAGGGGGAGGGGTGGTGTGTGTGTGGGACTGATGCAGTGTAGGGGTGGTGTCTGTGTGGGACTGATGCAGTGTAGGGGTGGTGGTGTCTGTGAGGGACTGATGCAGTGTAGGGGGGTGTGGTGTGTGTGTGTGGGACTGATGCAGTGTAGGGGAGGTGGTGTTGTGAGGGACCGATGCAGTGTAGGGGGGGGGTGTTGGTGTGTGTGTGGGACTGATGCAGTCTAGGGGTGGTGTCTGTGTGGGACTGATGCAGTGTAGGAGTGGAGTATCTCGGCAATGCAAATGCAGTGCAGCTGTGGGAATGTCTGGGTGGGATTGTTGCCATGTCTGGTGCGCCATGGGAAGGGAGCATCTGATTGCAGGTAACACAAAGTGATACTAGACATATTTAGCACTGAGTCTACCAAGCCTCCTTGGTCTCTTCCAGCTTCATCTTTAGTTATTTCAACACCATTCATTGAATTTACATGTTACCTATCGTTCTTTGCTATGTGCAGCACTTTACACTTGCCTGCATCAAATTTGAACTGCCATTGCTCTGCCCACTTACATATGTTGTGCAATTCTTTTTAGGAAAAAAATTCACCTCACTTTTCTGCACATCTCTACGGCTAGCACATGTCTTATATAAGCCTGGAGGAGAGGACATTCTGAAGTCTGGGGCCATTGATACCTGTGAATTCTATGCCATGATGAACAGGTATGATGAGGTATAATATGGCTGTTTCTGATAGGTGTTCCTCTAATCTTCCTCCCGCACCAGAGTTAGCATGCTCGTGCTGTTGAGATGCTAGCTAGCAAAACTCACTTATCGAGGGAAACCAAATTCTAGTGATAGTCATGACTAGCATTCAAACTTAGGCTTCTGAATGGAAAGCCAGCGCTCCAGCATTAGTTACCAGGTAAGACTAATACATTTCATTTATTACATGGTTTCACACTCTATTATATGGAGAAACCCCGAAGGTATTCATGGCACCTCTAATGAAAGGCAGGACTTGAAAAGGGTTGATCAAAACAACTGATCGTCTCTCAGTCACTATACTGAGGTGAGCTATCTATGTTATTGATGATACATGACAGCACGTGTGGCCAGTATTGAATAAGAAAGTGTTTCTTCATGGTTACAAAAAACATCCCATGGGTACACATTTGGAAAAAAATTCCATGTGCCATGCTCCAAACCAACCGTACACCTTAAGTTCAAAGGCCTTTGCTCTCATCTCTCACCTTTCACACTAATTACAGGCTTCATGCAATAGGCTTTTTTCAGTTTTCAAACACTAACAAAAAAAAGTAGAAAAGATCTGTTCCAAAATGCACTGACATATGAATGAAAAGTAAACTGCCATTATAAGAGGAATAGTGTACAAAAGTAAGGAAGTTATGCGAAACCTCTGTATTGCTAGACCACAGGTGCCAACCATTATGTGCACAATCAGAGGTGTTGTGTATATGTCAGCGTTTGCATTTTAAAACATTTTTCCAACAGTATCTGAAGTGGAAGTGTGCCAGAATGCCCTGAGCAGGGTAGCAGGGACATTACCTGAAGAGCACTGTTGCTAATCCTCAACTTGAAGTGTTTTGAGTCCACTATTCCCCGTCAGTCGTAGCTGACAAACATCAGCATGGGGTTTAAACTTCCTGAACTGTGATGAGGCGAACCAAATAATGCAACTCAGTAAAGCTCATCGGGCCACACATGGCTGTGTCAGGCGTTTGTAACCTTTCATTCACCCCTGCAGCTGATTTAGGCAGGAGCTGGGAAACAGCGTCTGTTGGACACTATTACAGCAGAAATTATGTTGGGATTTAGTCATTTTAATGTGCTCAGTACTGGGCATTGTTGTTAAATATTTTGGCGGTTCCACAATATCTGCAGGGTGAACATTACAGAATAAAGAGCCACTAACATAATAGAAACTGATATTCAGTTGGCTCTTCCGATGGCAGTGTGTGGTTCAAGGCCTTGCAGTGCAGCATGATGCAGTATAGAGGTGGAGCGTTTGGGTGGGACTGATGCAGTGTGGGGGAGGTGATGTCTGTGAGGGACTGATGCAGTGTAGGGGAGGTGGTGTGTGGAACTGATGCAGTGTAGGGGAGGTGGTGTGAGGGACTGATGCAGTGTAGGGGAGGTGGTGTCTGTGAGGGACTGATACAGTGTAGGGAGGTGGTGTGAGGGACTGATGCAGTGTAGGCGTGGTGGTGTCTGGGACTGATGCAGTGTAGGGGAAGTGGTGTCTGTGTGGGACTGATGCAGTGTAGGGGTGGTGGTGTGTGGGACTGATGCAGTGTAGGGGAGGTGGTGTCTGTGTGGGACTGGTGCAGTGTAGGGAGGTGGTGTTGTGTGGGACTGATGCAGTGTAGGGGAGGTGGTGTTGTGTGGGACTGATGCAGTGTAGGAGTGGGGTATCTCGGCAAAGCAAATGCAGTGCAGCAGTGGGAATATCTGGGTGGGATTGTTGCCATATCTGGTGCATCATGGGGAGGGAGCATCTGATTGCAGGTAACACAAAGTGATACTAGACTTATTTAGCACCGAGTCTACCAAGCCTCCTTGGTCTCTTCCAGCTTCATCTTTAGTTATTTCAACACCATTCATTGAATATACATGTTACCTATCGTTCTTTGCTATGTGCAGCACTTTACACTTGTCTGCATGAAATTTGAACTGCCATTGCTATGTGTGTGCAATTCGATATGGACAGGTTAAGTGAGTGGAGTATAATTTGGGGAATTGTGAGGTTATTCACTTTGGTAAGAAGAATAGGAAAACAGAATATTTTTAAATGGTGAGAAACTATTAAATGTTGGTGTTCAAAGAGATTTAGGTGTCCTTGTTCAAGAAACACAGAGATTTAGCATGCAGATACAGCAAGCAATTAGGAAGGCAAATGGCATGTTGGCCTTTATTGCTAGAGGATTGGAGTACAAGAGTAAGGAAGTCTTGCTATAATTGTACAGGGCTTTGGTGAGACCACACCTGGAGTACTGTGCACAGTTTTGGTCTCCTTATCTAAGGAAGGATATACTTGCTTTAGAGGCGGTGCAACGAAGGTTCACTGGATTGATTCCTGGGATGAGAGGGCTGTCCTATGATGAGAGATCGAGTAGAATGGGCCTATACTCTCTGGAGTTTAGAAGAATGAGAGGTGATCTCATTGATACATAAACGATTCTGAGGTGGATTGACAGGGTAGATGCTGAGAGGTTGTTTCCCCTGGCTGGAAAGCCTAGAACTAGGGGGCATAGACTCCTGATAAGGGGTTGGCCATTTAAGACTGAGATGAGGAGGAATTTCTTCACTCAGAGGTTGTGATTCTTTGGAATTCTCTGCCCCAGAGGGCTGTGGATACTCAATCATTGAGTATATTCAAAGCTGAGATATATAGATTTTTGGACTCTAGTGGAATCAAGGGATATGGGGATAGGGCAGGAAAGTGGAGTTGAGGTCGAAGATCAGCCATGATCTTATTGAATGGTGGCCGTATGGCCTACTCCTGCTCCTAATTCTTATGTTCTTACATAATTAATTTTGTATTTTCTGGCTTTTTTTCTGATTTTACTGCCTCTCTGAGTGGTTATTTTCTGTAAATTTTACCATTTTACAATAATTTCCTCAATCCAGGGCATTTATGTTAATTAGAAACAGGCCTGAGGTACTTCAGTGAGTATTTTCCCCGACTCCGACATAACTCAATATTTCCTAACCTTCCACTAATTTCGTATCCATTCTCAAGGTGTATTCTGAATACCCACAGCTTTGATGTTAATGGCTTTCATGTGGAACTTTGTCAAAAAGTTATTTGGAAATAAAAGTATGCAACATCATAGGGCGTTCCATAATCTACTTGAGATGTTATTTCCTCAAGAAGGTTGAGGTGGTCAGTCAGGCAAGTTCTTCTCCTGAATCCATGTTGACTGCTGTTTATTAGGTGGTTGTTGTTGTACAGATAATCTGTCTTTTTCTCTCAGCACCTGGGTGGCAGGAAAACTCACTTTTGCTGAGAGCAACATCTCCAAACACTCACACACCTTCTTTACTCAAAACCACTCTCAACTCACCATGTCTTCCAAAGGGGCTTCCGCTAGTCTTCAAGGATACTTCTTTTAAAGAGGCAAGGGACCTTCACCTTTCATTATCATTGCAGGTCTCCATAACACTCACAGACCTATGACATTATCTTCTCTCATTACAAAGGGGAAAAAACACCGGGGGAGGATAACCATCACAGAAAACCCTGGGTCTGCAGGAAGAGGAGGCATTAGACATAATAGGCAGATGAAGAGAAGAGCCTGTTGGAGAGGGCAAGGTTGGAACCAATAGAAGATTGGTAATGTGGTACAAGGGAAACTAAAAATAAGTTGGAAGACAGTGGATATTGGGCAATTAAAATTTTCAAGACTGAGCTTGACAGATTTTTGTTAGGTAAGGGTTTCAAGGAATATAGATCAAAGGAGGGCAAATAAAATTGAGATACAGATCATCCACGATCTAATTCAATAACAAAACAGACTCAAGGGACTGAATGGTCTACTCCTGTTCCTATGTAAATGTTGGGCAAGGTTCACGGGGGCAAAATTGGGTGCCTTTGCGACTGGGTGCGGCGCTGACATCGACTTCCGCCATGTTTGCCGGGAGTTTTGCGGCAGCGCTACGGCATTGCGCCGCAATCTCCTTCGCCTGGAGATCGTGAAGTCATCACCGTGTGCATCGCCCCGGTAGCACCCCAGACCCGAAATTGACTTCCGCCCCCAGCAGCAGCGCCGGTTGAAAACACCGACAGCTGCAGGAGGCATGCGTTGGGCGGCCGGCCACTTCGGGGGCGATGATTAAAGGTGAGGTGGCTGAGGTAAGTAAAAAAATACTTACTTTTCTTGTTGCAGTTTTTTTCGTGGGTTCCTGCCCTCGATCAATCAGCCCAGCATTTAGCTTGAGTGCCAGGCTGATTGCGGCTGTATTGGTTCTTTTTATATTGCAGAGCCTGCAGCGATGGCCCTTCCCTTTAAGGGAGGGAAGGAGCCTTTGAATGCAGCAGTGCAGCACGGCCCAGTGTGCAGCACTGCTGATGTCTTCGCCCCGCCTACTGCTGATTGAGCTCCAAGAAGGAAGTGGAGTGCTTGATTTAGTGCTCCACTTCCTTCCTGGAGCAGAAAACCGAATTTTTTAAAAGTTTAGAAACATTAGTGCCTGGTGCTAATTTTCTCAACTTTTAAAAGCTAGCGCCCCAAACGGGGCTATAATGAATCTCTCCCCCATGATGTGTAGTTTCAGCTTCTTGTGCTTTCTTCAAGTATTGCAATGCTGCACGCTGGCCCATTACTTCTTCAAGGTCAACCAAACTCTTCTGTCTTTCAGACACGAGGAAGTGTCTTGGAGGAAGAGGTCACCAACTCCGATGACTATCCGGGCACTTCAAAATTAACTGCCACTGAGTCACCAACTCTATACTAGCAGCTTATTTTTGCCAGCATCAACACAGAGACAGCCAATCACGAGGCATCAGTTAAACAGTCAGAAGGGTTGTCGCTGGCTGAGCCACTGAGGACCATTGAGAATGAGAAGCAGCATCCACAACCTTTTGGGAACTGCTGGTATTTTGGGAAGAAAATTCAAGTTTAGGTTTTTTTGTGGCGGATTTGAGGCAGTAACCTTTAAGAATGTAATTTCCTCTGTTTATCACTCTAAATCCGCCCCAAAATGGGCACTACTTCAGAGGGGAACCCAAGCCACCAGGTCTTCAAATTTTAAGATGTATTTTTTAAACCATTATGTTTCTTTTCTGGCTGTATTTCCATGTCCTGTGTACAGTGTAAGAATATCAAAGTGGTTTAAGAACGTAAGAATTAGGAGCAGGAGTAGGCCATACGGCCCCTTGAGCCTGTTCCGCCGGTCAATAAGATCATGGCTGAACTTCGACCTCAACTCCACTTTTCCGCCCAATCTCCATATCCCTTGATTCCTCTGGAGTCCAAAATCTATCTATCTCAGCCTTGAATATACTCAACAATTCAGCATCCACAGCCCTTTGGGATAGAGAATTCCAAAGATTCACAACCCTCAGTGAAGAAATTCCTCTTCATCTCAGTTTTAAATGGCCGACCCCTTATCCTGAGACTATGCCCCCTAGTTCTAGACTTCCCAGTCAGGGGAAACAACCTCTCAGCATCTACCCTGTCAATCCCCCTCAGAATCGTTTATGTTTCAATGAGATCACCTCTCATTCTTCTAAACTCCAGAGAGTATAGCTCCAATCTACTCAATCTCTCCTCATAGGACAACCCTCTCACTCCAAGAATCAATCTAGTGAACCTTCTTTGCACCGTCTCTAAGGCAAGTATATCCTTCCTAAAATAAGGAGACCAAAACTGTGCACAGTACTCCAGGTGTGGTCTCACCTGTACAATTGTAGCAAGATTTCCTTACTCTTATACTCCAATCCCCTTGCAATAAAGGCCAACATTCCATTTGCTTTCCTAATTGCTTGCTGTACCTGCCTGATAACTCTCGGTGTTTCCTGTACGATGACACCTAAATCTCTCTGAACACCAACATTTAATAGTTTCTCACCATTTAAAAAAATTCTGTTTTTCTATTCTTCCTACTCCATCTGCCACCTTATTAACCTTTGTGTCCTCCTCACAGCTTACTTTCCCACCTAGCTTTGTATCGTCAGCAAACCTGGATACATTACATTCGGTCCCTTCATCTAAGTCATTAATATAGATTGTAAATAGCGGAGGCCCAAACACTGATCCTTGCTGCATCCCACTAGTTACAGTCTGCCAACCTGAAAATGACCCGTTTATCCCTACTCTCTGATTTCTGTCCATTAACCAATCTTCTATCCTTGCTAATATATTACCTCCAACCCCTTGAGCCCTTATCTTGCATTGCAATCTTTTATGTGGCACCTTATCAAATGCCTTTTAGAAATCCAAATATATTACATTCACTGGTTCCCCTTTATCTACCCTGCTAGTTACATCCTCATAAAACTCCAATAATTTTGTCAAACAAGATTTCCCTTACATAAAACCATGTTGACTCTGCCTAATCATATTATGATTTAAGTGCACTGTTACCACTTTCTTAATAATGGATTCCAGTATTTTCCCTGGATGTCAGGCTAACTGGCCCGTCGTTCCCTGTTTTCCCTCTCCCTCCTGTCTTGAATAGTGGGGTTACATTTGCTACCTTCCAATCCATTGGGACCATTCTAGAATGTAGGGAATTTTGGAAGAGCACAACCAATGCATCCATTATCTCTGCAGTCACCTCTTTTAGAATATTTAAATGAAACACACACGCAGGAAAATGAAACTTTTTGCCAGTTATGACAACCCACATGTGGATAAAAATACATTAAGGGCACTTCAGCTGTAAATCAACACTATTGTTGTGTGTTATTCCAAAATTTACAAAATGCTTTTACAGTATCTGATTGTAGCAGGCCACTTACAGCTGGCAGTGTGCCGTCTGAAGCAGATAGTGGTATTCTTCAACTACAACTCTTTGTAGCTGTACCAGTTCAGTGTACATAAAAATACAAACTCATCTGATTACACTTTGTATGCAACTCACTGAAGCACAAGAACAGTTTGTGAGACACTCCATTTTTTTCATTGTGTTAATAAAGTGGCAATCAATTAAGCAGTAGGAGTGACATTAATTAGTAAGTAATATTTTCCCTCAAAAATACATCACACAATGCTTTCACAATCTGCATAAAAAGCTTGCTGCAGCATATCCCAAGAACTCATAAAACTGTCACTTTCCAGGTTGAAATTGTTTATTTCTTATTTGTAGAAGTAATTGTGATACTATATGGAAACCCATAATTAATACTGCATTTAAACTACAGTCAGGAGAAGCCTGGTCTTATCTAGTGTCGAAGAATGAATCTGCAGAAGCCTGATAGAGGTTGAATGGAAACTATAAATGGCACTGATTTATAGACTTTTTTAAATGATATATTTCAATACAAGACCTTAACAGGAGGTGTGATGAAGAGTTGGCACTACCCAGACATTTATTACACTGCGGATGTGGCTCACTCCAGATACGTGTCTCTTCTGTTGGCAACTGATAACATTAAGATGAAGTAATGAAAATCAGACATTGTTAGACTAAAATCTGCAATACTGGGATAAGTAAAAGGAGAGGTCAATCATTTCAAGCCAGACCCTTGCTGCCAATTGTCTGTTTTCTAGTTGGTGGCGTATAGTGTGTAAAATAGCTGAAGAGTACTGCAATTAGCTGAGAGATGGAAGCAGCTAAATGGACTTTCTTTATTGTTTCAGATATTCATTTCATGAGATATTTTGTCTCAATTTAGTCTTCTTTAAGGATCTGAAGCATCTTGCTACAGTGAATGTGCGACCTTCACTCGTGTGGGAACAAAGGACCAAGAGGCCTGTGTAGTAAGGTCTGATTTCCATTAGTGAAACTGCTCAAAGCATATTACAATGACCTCCATAAAGTGTATTCAGCATTTGAAATAGGTATGGCGTATGGGTCACAGATGCTTCTCACATGGTGCAATTATATATTTAGATGCTTCCATATGATACACATACACCAACATTTAAAAACAGAATGGCAGAATGTTGCAATATGGCTTTAACGTCAGAGTGCAAGACATGAGAACTGATTAAAGGGGCAGTGCATCCAGTGAATTGGCTCATAGTTGGTGCACACATCTATATATATATAAATCGGTCGATCTGTCTGTCTGTCCGTCTGTCTGTTATCGCGTGTGCGTCTCTGTCCGTCTGTCTGTCATCGCGTGTGCGTCTGTCGGGCTATGCGCTCGAAAGTTACAGGGCGTACCTACGCGCGCGTTACCTCCAAAGAAAGCTTACGCTTCCGAGACGGTTTTAAGCGTATTTACGTTTCGGCCGGGCTAAAATCGCGCCCGCGGTATCCGAAAAACCTTCAACATTCCGCTCATTAGCATCTCATTATCCGCTCATTAGCAACAGAGTGACCTCGAGGTCGACCAATCGTACGGCGGCTTGCTGCCGCGTGCGACCGGGTCCTCCTACGGTCGAGTGACGGGACGATTGACCAATCCTACGCTTTGGTGACCTGACGGTCGACCAATCGGTGCATGTGTGGGCGGGCCTTATCGTTCTGAACTGAGGTGAGTAGCCGCCATCTTGCTTCCATTCTTTTTCCTGCTTTCTGCGTCTTTCTTTTCAAATATACATTTTCATCAAAATAAAATTCAATTTATTAAATTCTTTTAAAATAAATCACTCATTTGTAAATATTTTATCTAACCTGAACATTCATTTTCCTACCTTTGCCCGTTTTTTTCTTAGGCCTGAAAGCCTGGGCCTTTCTTGCCCAGCCAGGCCCGAGCTAGGTAACTGAGCTGCTGCTAAGCTCCTCACCCCTCCGCCCCCGTGTCACGTTACCCGGGGCAATGGCGTCAGCCACGAGGGTCAGGGTGCGCGCGCAGCAGGAGCAGGTGAGACTCTGTTCCGCGCTCGGCTCGGGCGGGGGGGGCGGGGCTCTCGAGAGTGCGGATCTCAGCCTTGGTGAGCGGGAAGGGTTACCCCGGCAACGGGAGTGCGGGGCGGCTGGGGCTTGGAGAGCGGGGCTCTCGGGAGTGCGGGGTGGGCTCGGAGAGCGGGGCGGGGCGGGGCGGCTGGGGCTTCGAGAGCGGGGCTCTCGAGAGTGCGGGGTGGCGCGGCAGGGTTACCCCGGCAACCGGGCGTGGCCGTCTCTCAGCCTCAAGCCCTCCCTTCCTCCCTCCCCCCCTTCCCCTCCCTTCCCCGCCCCCTCCCCCCTCCCCGCCCTGCCGCCCGCCCCGCCCCGCCCCTCCCCCCCGCCCTCTCTCCCCCCTGCCCCCTCTCTCCCCCCTCCCTTCCCCCCTCCCTCCCTTCCCCCTCCCCCTGCCCCCCCTCCCTTCCCCCCCGCCCCCCCGCCCTCTCTTCCCCCCCTGCCCCCCCTCTCTTCCCCCCTCCCTCTCTTCCCCCCCTCCCCCCGCCCTCTCTTCCCCCCCTCCCCCCCGCCCTCTCTTCCCCCCCTCCCCCTGCCCTCTCTTCCCCCCCCTCCCCGCCCTCTCTTCCCCCCCTCCCCCCGCCCTCTCTTCCCCCCTCCCCCCCGCCCTCTCTTCCCCCCTCCCCCCCTGCCCTCTCTTCCCCCCACCCGCGCTCTCTCTCTCTTCCCCCCGTCGCTCTCTCTCTACCCCCCAGTCGCTCTCTCTCTTCCCCCCCAGTCGCGCGCTCTCTCTCTCTCTCTCTCTCTCTCTCTCTGTCCCCCCCCCCCCCCCCCAGTCGCGCTCTCTCTCTCTCTTCCAACAACATGCCCTCGAAAAAGCCTCGGCACCGCCGGGCACTTCAGCGAGTATATATATATAAAATAAGCATCTGCTGGACTGAAAATGAAGTACAACAGCACACTGTTTGGAACTGGCGATTCTGGGAATTGCGCCTGCCCCAAAACACTCCACTGAGGTTCACAAACTCTTTAAAGCCCGAATCAATTTCCAAGTGTTTTCATTAGCTTGAGGTTCCTTGTTTTAGTCAACATTTTGGGGGGGATTTTAACTCAGGTGTGGGATGGTGTTGTGTTATCCGAATTTCATGTTTCCCACACGAATCTAAATGGATGTGGGAGATTGATGCAATTTTAACTGAATTGGCCAATTGATTTCCAACGTGTGGGAAGCCTTTGCAAATGGGTTTTTCATGACTGAATCATCATTGCTGCTGCATTTAAGGTCCACAGCAAGCCTTGCTTCCTCTGCAGACTGCCAAGCTTCTTGACTGTGCAGTGTGAGGGAGCTGCAGCAAATATCACAAGCGGGAGGGCCAGGTCAGCTCCTCGTTTTGACGAGGTGGCACTGCAGGCATTAGTGGATGGGGCTAGTGCCAACAGGGAGGTGCTCTTCCCTTCATCAGGGAGGAAGAGGCCTCCCACTCAGACCAAGGCAGTGTGGATGCAGGTGGCTGAGGAGGTCAACTCCTTGGGAGTCACCCACAGAACCTGGATACAGTGCAGGATAAGATTTCATGACCTTCTGCGCACTGGAAAAGTGAGTATGAATTTCCCATCACCCTCAATCTGATCCCCATTGCCTTTCCTCACCAGCACTCAGCTTTAGCAACTCTTCCTCCACATCCCACTTGACACTGACATCCATGTACCCTTACCCATTCCCTCTCTCTCTTACCCATTCCCTCTCTCTCTATGCTCACATTCACATAACTATTCCACCATGCAGCCCTCACACTCCCTATCGCGCTGATGCTTTGAACACAACTGACAACACACAGGGAGGGCCCTTGGTCTTGCAACCTCACTCCATCTTTGTCTCCTTCTAAGTATCTATGCTATGCAATCTCTACACTCACTCCTGCACTCTCACTCAAACTCCACTTGTCTCCCTCATTGCAGGAAAAGAGAGCTCACAACAAAAGAGAGCGAGCCAGGACAGGAGGAGGGACAGCCTCAGTAGCCCACCTGACCCCCTGGGAGGTGGCCGTCCTGGAAATTATGGGAATAGAGGATGATTCGCGCGTGGGGGACGGACAGATGGGTGTAACACAGAAAGCTGGTAACAGAAAAGTTTCCCATCTCTCTCTTTGACATTGCATGAGTCGCTGATAATGATTCTGAAGCTGTAACAGATGGACTTATGTGCATCTGCAAAAAGCTATGTGCATGTAGCCTTTGCATCACATCTCTGACTCTTTCCTTTACTTCCCCACAGGATCATCACAAGCATCCGTCCCCGCTAGCCAGAAAGAAGAGGCTGAGCAGCCAGACTCCTCGGAGGAAGCTGCAACCTCTGAGGACACAGAGTCAGCAGAATTCAGCGCATCCAGCACCAGCGCAGACACACACACCTCGATGGGACTTTCGGGACATAGAGTAGTGTTGTCACCTGGTGTATCACAGCTCACAAGTGAGCATCAGCAGATTGTGGAGACAGGGACAGCAGTGGAGAGTCCTAGTCGGAGGGTGCAGGACTCTGCCAGCTCGGCTCAGCAGCATGTCGACCCTCTGCCTCTGGGTCCATCCATAAGATCAGAGGTGATGGAACTCCAGGCACAGATGCAGGAGTCTCTGGCAGGTTTTGTCTCTAGGGTCGCTGCGAGTGTGGAGCGAATGGAGGAGTCCATAGCGAACACGAGCAGAGCCTTTTTGGAGTCATTGGCGCATGAACGCATCACCACGGAAAGGATGGCTACCTCCGTGGAAAGGATTGCTACCTCCATGGTAAGGCTGGCTACCATAGAGGAGAGGATGGCTATGGTAGAGGAGGGGATGGCTATGGTAGAGGAGAGGATGGCTACGGTAGAGGAGGGGATGGCAACGGCCATGGAGGAGCTTAGTCGCCAGGGTATGGAAAACATGGTCATTGTTCAGAATAGAATGACATCTCTTGAGGAGAGATGGGCATCTATTGAACAGAGAAACCAGACCTTCATGGAAGGCTTTCGATAAGGTCCCACATAAGAGATTAGCGTGTAAAGTTAAGGCACATGGGATTGGGGGCAAGGTATTGATTTGGATGGAGAACTGGTTGGCAGATAGAAAGCAAAGAGTTGGAATAAACGGGTCTTTTTCCGAGTGGCAGGCAGTGACTAGTGGGTTACCGCAGGGATCGGTCTTTGGACCCCAGCTATTCACAATATATATTAATGATCTAGACAAGGGAACTAGATGTAATATCTCCAAATTTGCAGACGACACAAAGCTGGGTGGGCATGTGTGCTGTGAGAAGGATGCCGAGAAACTCCAGGATGATTTGGACAGGTTGGGTGATTGGGCAGAAGCATGGCAGATGCAATATAACGTGGATAAATGTGAGGTTATCCACTTTGGTGGCAAACACAGGAAGGCAGATTATTATCTGAATGGCAATAGATTGGGAGAAGGGGAAGTGCAACGAGATCTGGGTGTCCTTGTGCACCAGTCGCTGAAGGTAAGCATGCAGGTGCAGCAGGCGGTTAAGAAGGCAAATGGTATGTTGGCCTTCGTAGCGAGAGGGTTTGAGTACAGGAACAAGGATGTCTTGCTGCAGTTGTACAGGGCCTTGGTGAGACCACATCTTGAGTATTGTGTGCAGTTTTGGTTGCCTTATCTGAGGGAGGATGTTCTTGCCATGGAAGGAGTTCAGCGAAGATTCACCAGGCTGATACCTGGGATGGCAGGAATGACGTATGAGGAGAGATTGGGGTGATTGGGCTTGTACTCACTGGAGTTTAGAAGAATGAGAGGGGATCTCATTGAAACTTATAAAATTCTGACAGGACTGGACAGACTAGATGCAGGGAGGATGTTCCCGATGATCGGGGAGTCCAGAACCAGGGGTCACAGTCTAAGGATAAAGGGTAGGCCTTTTAGGACAGAAATGAGGAGGAATTTCTTCACCCAGAGAGTGGTGAACCTGTGGAATTCTCTACCACAGAAGGCAGTAGAGGCCAATTCATTAAATATATTCAAGAAGGAGTTGGATATATTTCTTAAGGCTAAAGGGATCAAGGGGTATGGGGAGAAAGCAGGGACCGGGTACTGAACTTGGATGATCAGCCATGATCGCATTGAATGGCAGAGCAGGCTTGAGGGGCCGAATGGCCTACTCCTGCTCCTATCTTCTATGTTTCCTTCTGAGTAGGACTGCCATTGCAGATACAGGTCCCCATGGCCCCCCTGATGTGCAGCAAGGTGCACTCCACCCACTTGCAGGCGCTGAGGGGGACCTGACCCATGAGAGGGAGGTTGGTGGCGGACCTCAAGGAAGTGGGGGCTCCTCTCCAAGTGCTCACACTTCCATGCCACTGCAGAGCCCTCGGTCAGAGCCCCACCAGAGTCCACACCCAAGTGAGATAGACGTCTCAACTCCTGCACAGCCGCAGGAGCAGCAGACTGTTGACGAGCCCTCACAGGCTCGCAACCCCAGAGGACGCCCACCAAAGGTGTCGAGACAGGAGCAACAGGAAAGTGAGCAAGGGGCCTCCACATCTGCTGAAGCCACAGGGGAGACACCACATAGGAGCACACGTAAAACAAAATTTCTGCACAAATATTCACAAGGGTAGTCACTTGGGTGCAATTTTGTGTTTATTGTAAAAATGCCATCATGCCGTTATTAAACATTAAAATTCTGATGGCAAATGCTGCAGTTGTAGCGTCTGTCATTTTGCTATTGGGACTTCCACATTGAGGCCTTAGGAATACTTGCAACTGTCAGTATGGTGGTCAGAGTGCTAGGAATCCTCTGGTTCTTGGCCGTTGTCAAAGCTCTGGTAAGAAGCAGCGAGGCAAAATTGTTTGATTGACTAGGCTAAGCAAATCTGGCCAGGATGAGTGCGTTCCTTGCATCCCGAGCAGCAATGTTCTCGCGTAATGCTGCAGCTGGTTGATGGGCCTCTGCAGGATGTTCGTTTTCACACTCCTCCTCCTCCTCCTCCTCCTCATCTGAGGAGGATATGTGAGGAGCCACTTGGTCCTCAGGAATCTGCAAACCATGATGCTGTGCCATGTTGTGAAGTGCACAGCAAACCACGAAGATTCTGGAGACCCTGGCTGCTGAGTACTGTAGGGCACCACCTGATCTATCCAGGCATCTGAAGCGCATCTTCAGCAAACCGATGGTTTGCTAGATAATGGATCTGGTGGAAATGTGGCTGGAGTTGTAGCGCTCCTCAGCTTCTTTGGCTGGCCTCCTCAACAGCGTCATTAGCCACGTCCTCAGGGGATAGCCCTTGTCTTCAAGTAGCCATCCGTTAAGTTGGTCTGGCGGACTAAATAGCGGAGGCACACTAGACTGGCGCAGTATGAAGGAGTCATGGCAACTGCCAGGGTACATGGCACAAACATGCAAAATTTCCTTCTTGTGGTCACACACCAGCTGAACGTTGAGGGAGTGGAAGCCCTTGCGGTTGACAAAAATACCTGGATTGCGATGGGGTGCCCTAAGGGCCACGTGTGCAGTCAACGACGCCCTGCACCCTTGGAAAGAGTGCCAGATGAGCTAATCCAACCGCTCGCGCCGTGACACTTGCTCGACCCTTGGTGAAATGGATGTGATTGTGCACGAGGGCAAAGAGGGCATCGGTTACCTGCGTGAAGCAAGTGTGTGCGGCCGCCTGGGAGATGCTGCTGATGTCTGCTGCTGATCCCTGGAATGAGCCTGAAGCAAAATTTGAGTGCGGTGGTGACTTTGATGGCCACTGGTAATGCTTGTCCACCTGGTCCTCTGGGCAGTAGGTCTTGCTGTAGCATTGCGCAGATGTCAGTCACTACCTCTCCTGAAAGCCAGAGCCGCCTTTGGCACTGCTGGTCAGACGTGTTGAGGTAGCTGACCTTGCGTCTGTAGACCCTGTTTGGGGGGTATCTCCTGCGCCGACGGGCTTCCAGGCGCTGGCCCCTTCTGGCCTGTGCAGCTTCAGGTGGGTGAGCAGCAGCCTGGCGCTCCTGCTGCTGCTGCTGCTGGTGCTGCTGTTGTTCCTGGTTCTGTTGCTGCCGCGGCTGGTGCTCGAGCTCCTCTAATTCCCAGATGGGAAGGAAATAAATGGCTCCCATGCTTCTGGTATATGCCTCCATTGAGGAAGCGCTGAGTGAAGGTGGCGAGAGGGGTTTCCCAGGAGGTCACACTGAAGATGGGCGTGAGGCTCCAACCTTCCACAGGTGTGGTTAAGCCTTCTAAAAGTTGCCCCAGACCTGAGACCACTAAGTCCTGCCACCTGCAAATCATGGCTGATCAAATCTCCTCTTTAATGGTTGACCTGCAGTTGATAGTCAGCAGTCCAATAGTGCTCCCGCCAGGTTTCACATTCGTGTTTCCCACCAGGCGTGTTTTATGTGGGAAAAGGGTTAAATTCGCAAGGGCCTTTCAAAATATGATTATAGAGGCCATTTATTGGTTGTTAAGGGCCTTAACGACCAGTCCCGCCTGTTGGATGTGGGACGGAGTCGGGACCATCAGACACGACTGAGTTAAAATTGCTCGGAGTCAGGAACCAGGCGGGGCGGTGGGGGGGGGGGTGGGGGGGGGAGATCTGTGCATCTGTACCCAAAGATTTCTCTATTACTGCATTCCATTGAGAATTTTTTTGCTTAGCATATTTTTCCACTTAGGATATTTTTCCATTCTCTGTGCTTCTTCCCAAAATATACTACTTCACATTTTTCTACATTGAACTGCATTTGCCACATCTTCGCCAACTCCTTTAACCTGTCAATGTCCACCAGCAATCTTCCACATTCTTCCTCATATCTTAATTGTTATAATTTGGTATCAGCAGCAAATTCTGACAGAACTTCCTCTATGTATGGAGAAAGAGAACTCCCAACACAGATCCCTGGGAAATGTCACCAGCAACATCTTGCCAATCAGAGAAACATCCATTTACTCTTATACTCTGCTTTCTGTCCATTAGCCATCGCTCAATCCGTGCTGCCACTTTCTCTTTAATAACACTGCCATGGTTACTAAACTAAAATATTCAATACAACCTTCAGAAATCTGAAATGCAGCTCCATTTTAAAGATTTTTTTTATTGTGCTGGGTATGTATGGGGAAATTATACTGTGCAGGGTGAAGAATGTAGTGTTGAATTCAAAATGTAATTTGCTGCACAGACCATCTGCTAACTGTTAATTGAACTCAAGTGAAACCTTATTACATGTAGAAAGCTTTTTGTTATTTTGCTAAAAGAAGTCAATGAATAATTTTTCAAGATACTAACGCACAGATGGTCTCAAATAACTTAATTTACAATGCGCTAGTTATATAATTAAAATGCCACACAGTCAACTTTTGGATCTTCAACATCCAGCACTTTGAAACATCATTGAAAAGAAAGGAGCTCTCAGATTCACAATTCAGCTCGTCAGGCAATGCAAAAAGTGAGACTATGGCAGTATTTTGCATAATGTCACATGGTTCCACTTTATTATTCTACTTGGAGAATATTATGCATTCCACATTATTTATTTTTTCTGAGAATACAGTACTTACTAGGTAAATAAGTAGAGTTCTTCCAGCTCTGCTAATAAATGGAATAAATGGGGACAAGGAAGTTTCCAGGTTCCCTGGTCCTTGCTGAGTTAGCTGATGTCATCTTGGATGGTGATAGGTGTAATGTATGTAATGTATATATACCTTAAGGGAGAGAACTACTTTTTACAGCTCCTGTATGCTGCAGTACCGGCAGTGACCACACCTGTATATAAACCCTGAGTAGTGATCTGTACAGTTAGTTCTAGGGTAACCCTCATTCAGTAAACACCTGTTGAATCATTCCCTGCAGTCTGTTGTCTGATTATTGAAGGACACAGCATTAAGATACACGGATATAACATTGGCGACGAGATAGATTTGAACCTACCTGCAACTCTGCATCACCTCCCAGGGATTCGCTCCTGGAGAACAGTGGAAGAAGGTCGAGTCCAGAAGCACGGGCGTCGACCACGGGCAACCGCCCAGTCATCCAGCGGAGATTTGAGCATCGCAGGGGAGGCTGTCGAGAGCCAGGCTTGGCTTTCCAGTCACGGTGGTCCAGCGAAACGGGCTGGCAACAGGTACTGCGCAGATCCTTCCCGGACAGCGGCGGGCTAGAGCCCGACCGAGCGGCACAGAAAAAGGCCGAGCAGCGTCGATGGCGGATAGAGAGAGGGCAGAGCGCACAGGGCGCAGCCGGTGTGCAGGACCGAGCGGCGTCAACGGGGGAGAGAGACGAGAGAGAGCAGAGCGCAGCCAGTGGTCAAGGGCCGAGCAGCATCAATGGGGGAGAGAGGCGCGCAGGAAAACGCGAGGCGCTGCCATTGCCATGAGGATTGCAGAGAGCGGCATTGGCAGCAGCAGCGCACGAAACCCACAGGGCGTCGCCATTTGCCACGAGGACCGCCGAGAGCGGCGTTGGCAGCAGCGCGGGAGACGCCATATTAAGCCGCAGCGGGGAAGAAAGGAAAGTGCGGGAGACACCATTTTAAGCCGCAGCGGGGAAGAAAGGAAAGCGCGGGAGACGCCATTTTAAGCCAGTCTAACCACACCGAAAAATGCCGAAGAGTGGCAGTATCACAGCGTTCGACAATGAAGTCGAAGATTGGACAACATATGTCGAACACATAGAACTATACTGCAAGGCGAATGAAGTGCCAGATGACAAGAAAGCGCTGGTATTGTTGAATTCAATGGGTGCAAAAACGTATGGCTTACTGCGAAACCTAGTAACCCCAGAGAAGCCAGTAGAAAAGGATTTTGAAAACATAGTGTCAATCCTACAGGACCACTTAAACCCCACACTGCTGCTGATAGCAGAAAGATTTAAGTTTCACAAAAGGAACCAGCATAAAGATGAAAGTAATGCTGAGTATTTAACGGAACTACGCAAGCTATCGAAATACTGCCAGTTTGGAACGGTACTAGCAGATACTTTAAGGGACAAGTTTGTGTGTGGGTATCAAAGTGAAGGAACCCAGAAACGGCTTCTATCAGAAAAGGATCTTACGCTGGACAAGGCTTTCAGCATTGCAGTATCACACGAAGCAGCAGCACGGGGCGCTGCAGAGATACAACGGAGACCGCAAGAATATGGCACAAATGAAATGTCATACGGAGCAGTGAAGTGCTATCGCTGCGGCAGAACAACACATGACCATAATGATTGCTGGTTCAAGGACAAAGTGTGCAGACAGTGTGGAAAAGTAGGACACATAGCAAGAGTCTGCAGGTCGGGAAAGAAAACCAGCAGCAAGAAATCTCCACAGGAGAAGTACAAGAAGGTACATAAGGTGACGGAGAGTAGTTCAGACGAACAGAAAAGTGATACAGACTCCGGAAGCAAGGAGCTGGGTTGTCTGAAACTACATAATGTGATCAAAATGGAGGATCACCAAACTATCTGGGTCACGCTCAAGATAGCAGGAGTCCAAGTGAAAATGGAATTGGACACAGGATCAGCCCTAACAGTCATAAACCGAAGGGACTACAAGTGGCTATTCTCACATATACCCTTGAGAGATACAAAGATTGTCTTGAAGACGTATACGGGACAAAAAGTCTACCCCAAAGGAAAAATAAGGGTGAACGTTATATATAACGGCAAGGAAACACCAAAAATGGACCTATATGTATTGCCAGATGGAGGACCACCACTACTAGGACGTGAATGGATCCGGAAGATACAGCTAGATTGGCATTCCATACAAGCACTGACTGTAGATGCCAAAAAGGATGACGACGTCACACCTGGACGACTGTCAAAAATGCTAACTGACGCACAAGAAGTGTTCCAGCAGGGACTCGGAACACTAAAAGGCATAACAGCGATGATCAAAATAGAGGAAAATGCAAGCCCAAAGTTTTTTAAGGCCTTATGCGATCCGCCCAGCCGTCAAAGCAGAGCTGGAAGGTTTGCAACGTTCAGGGGTACTTTCCAAAGTGGACTGGAGCGAGTGGGCTACACCCATCATTCCTGTAATGAAGAGGTCGTTGAGTAATATGCCTGGGGAACCAAAGAAGGTTCGCATCTGTGGGGACTTTAAGGTGAGAGTGAACGCAGTCCTTCACACTGTACAATATCCGCTTCCGCGGATTGAAGATATTTTCGCCTCGCTATCTGGAGGGAAATGCTTCACTAAGATTGATCTGGCCCAGGCGTACCTGCAAATGGAGGTAGAAGAAGCCTCGAAGCAGTACCTCACGATCAACACTCATAAATGTCTCTACCAATACAACCGGCTGGTGTTCGGGGTAGCATCAGCTCCGGCTATTTGGCAAAGGGCAATGGAACAAGTCCTGCAAGGGATTCCAGGGACCCAGTGTTATTTGGACGACATCCTGGTCACGAGCGAAAATGACAGTGATCACCTCGCCAACCTGGAGCAGGTGCTCACTAGATTGAAGGAATATGGGCTCCGAGCTAATCGCCACAAATGCGAGTTTTTCCAGAAGCAGATCTCGTATTGTGGCCACGTTATTGATAAAGAGGGGTTACATAAGTCCCCTGAAAAGATTGAGGCAGTAGTCAAGGCTCCAGCACCAGAAAATGTGTCACAACTGAGGTCGTTCCTCGGGCTGGTGAACTACTACCATAAGTTCTTGCCGAATTTGTCTACCGTACTACACCCATTGAACACCCTACTGCAAACGGGGGTACCATGGAAGTGGAGTGACGAATGTAAACGAGCTTTCCAGAAGAGCAAAGCATTGATCACATCAAAAGAGGTGTTGGCCCATTTCAACCCAGCACTACCAATTCGGTTGGCGTGTGATGCATCACCCTATGGCATTGGAGCGGTGCTGTCGCACAAATTCCCGGACGGCTTGGAGAGGCCAGTAGCCTTTGCGTCTCGGTCACTAACCTCAGCCGAGCGTAACTACGCCCAGATTGACAGGGAGGCCCTCAGCCTAGTGTGGGGAGTGAAAAAGTTCAATCACTATCTGCACGGGCAGAAGTTCACCTTGCTGACTGACCACCAACCACTTGTCTCCATCTTTAATCCAAAGAAGGGCGTTCCGGTGATGACTGCGCAACGGCTACAAAGATGGTCCCTTTTTCTAGGGGCGCACCAATATGAAATCGAGTATAAGGGCACGAAACAGCATGGAAACGCTGATGGGCTATCACGCCTGCCACTGCCTACTGCGGAGGAAGCACCAGCAGTGGATCCTGTCAAAATATTTAATTCGACTATAATTGAATGTTTGCCAGTAACTAACGCTGGTATAGAGAAGGAGACCCGAAATGACCCGACACTGTCTCGGGTATATGATTTGACGGTGAAGGGATGGCCAGCACGTGGCGACTCACTGTTGCCAGCATGTCAGTATGCCAGGGGACCTTGATGTGTGGATCCCGAGTGGTAATTCCACCCAAGTTAAGGGAGAGAGTGCTCAATGAGCTTCACGAAGGTCATCTGGGAGGGGTGAAAATGAAAAGCCTTGCTAGGGCTTATGTGTGGTGGCCGGGGATCGATCAGCAAATCAAGGACCTGACAAAGAGCTGCTCAGGATGCCAGAAGGTCCAAAATGCACCACCACATGCCCCTCTACACCCATGGGATTGGCCCTCATCTCCATGGCAACGGGTGCATATTGATTTTGCTGGTCCATTCATGGACTCAATGTTTTTAATAGCCGTGGATGCGCACTCGAAATGGCCTGAGGTGATCAAAATGTCCTCCACCACCACGGAGAAAACTACTGCAGTCCTACGGACCATTTTTGTCAGGAACGGCTTGCCAGAGCAGATTTGCTCTGGTAACGGACCACAGTTTGTGTCCGAAGAGTTTCGAAGATTTATGAAAAGGAATGGGGTAAGGCATTACACATCCGCCCCGTATCAGCCAGCCACAAATGGATTGGCTGAGAGGTTCGTACAAACCTTTAAAAAAGCAGTAAAGGCCATGTGCAATGACAACATTCCACTGCAGCATAAGGTGGACAATTTCCTGTTAACCTACAGAAATGCGACACATGCAGTTACCAACTAGGCCCCGGCCATAATGTTCTTTAACTGAAGGTTGAGATCTCGTCCGGATTTGCTCAGACCAAATGTACGAAGAGATGTTGAGAGTAAGCAATTCCAGCACATCAATGAGAAGCCAACAAGGAGCTTCAATGTAGGGCAACCAGTCTTGGCCCGCGACTACCGAACAGAGAAATGGCAACCAGGAACGATATGCACACGGCAAGGGCCACTAATGTACACAGTGGATGTTGGGGAGAACATTGTGAGACGCCATGCTGACCAGATCCTAGAGTCACAGGAACGAGTCAACCCCATGTCTCGGCCATATGTACCTGGTGAGGAACCCGACGTACAGTTCGCATCTACCTCAGAAACAATAGCATTGGAAGCTGATGAATCAACTGACAACAGGGTGCTAGAATCGCCTCCGCACCAAGAGCGAGACACTCGGGAAAGGCGTTATCCAGAAAGAATCAGGAAGCCTCCCCAGAGACTGAATATATGAATGGACTATTTTCATATAACATTGTATATTAAAAATGTTAATTGTTAAATGAGTATTATGGTACTGTTAATCTAAAAGGGGAGAGTATAGCTCCTGTATACTGTAGTACTGGCAGTGACCACACCTGTATATAAACCCTGAGTCATGATCTGTACAGTTAGTTCTAGAGTAACCCTCATTCAGTAAACACCTGTTGAATCGTTCCCTGCAGTCTGTTGTCTGATTATTGAAGGACACAACATTAAGATACACGGACATAACAATAGGGATCCTAGAACAGGCCTCACGGTTCATCAGCTTGCTGTGAGAGGGCAAGCAAAAAAAAAATTAACCAGGGTTCCCAACCCTGATCATTGTCCAATGACTCTTTCTGGAAAGTGCCTAACTATGGATTTCAGATGAAGACAGGACTGGGATCGGATGTGATGCTGCTCACAAATGAACAGCCTGTGGACACACATTTTCTGGGCTTGCAAGTGAAGAACGGCCACTTTGGTGAGTCTGTGCAGGTTGGCCATCGCCATTTGCCCCATGTCATATCCTTGTGATCTCTCTGAATAGGGCACCTAACTTGCTTTTGTTGGTACATTAGCTTTTCTATTGGGGCCACCGATAATTGTGTGCGTTGGCCATTATTGCCGACAGTTTTAAGCCCTTTCATTGGTAGAAACTGATAAATCAGAGTACTTAATATCTTAAAAATATTTATTTTATATATTTTTGAGAGTTTGTGGGGTTGTAGCTGTGCCAATATTGTGGCCACTTTAAATTGGCCACTGCCTGCTGGGAACAGTTTATCGAGATGCAATACACATACTATTTGACCAAGACTCCAGTATCAGTGATTCATAGCAATTTAATGAGAGTGACTTTGCGCCCTTTCCTTTCCCTGATAATTCCTCAAATGTAATTAAAAGTAAGAAAGGCTGCAACCAGCTATCTGGAATGGAAATTCTCTCTATTGTTCAACAGGTGGCAGAAGGCTCACAGTTCACCCAGCTGATAGAAATAATTAATAATAATCACTAAGCTGTGAACTTTGCATATTTACAATCTGTTTAATTTGGTATTGTAACAGGCCCTCGAAGGACCACTAGCTGTGATATCTACCTCAACAAGGTTTGCGAAGCTATGCTTTGTTCTGAAAGTGGATAACTATCTTCAGACAGGTTTGTCAAGGGGCTGCCCTTGGATCTTTGAAAGATTATTTTGTTTGACAATTCTGTAGCCAAAAGCTGTCTGAAACTAGGTAAAATATAATGTACTTTTGCTAGATCACCAATTTCCTTCTCACTACCACTGTGTGGGAAGAGGTTAACAAAGGATCCCTTTAAAAGTATTTCAAGAATCGCAAGTTGTGAAAGCTACTGCAAAAAACTACAAAATCTTCATAAATTGTTTACGAAGAGAGACTATAAGCCAAGCAAAGTGTTGTAAACTGTCCAAATCTGCTATTTTATTTTGTACTTCTCTCCCTCTCAATAAACATGGGGGGAGAAATTTGGTTGGTTAGCGCTTCCCATTAGCACCTCCGGGGGGCGCTAGGAACTTAGTGCCCAAGCGCGGCGATTTTAGCGCCACTCGCGAAATTGACCAGACGTTTTGTGGCAGCGCTAAACACTACCGCCACAATCTCCTGCGCCCACAGACCATGACGTCAGTCGAGTGTGCAATGCCCCAGTAGCGCCCTGGACCAGATATTGAGTCGCACCCCCTGCCTTAGCGCCTGCCGCTAGGAACGACAGGTAGAGGGGAACATTTTCAAGTCAGGAAGGGGCTGGGGGAGCGCTATTTAAAGGTGGGTGCTTCCTGCCTTTTCTTGTCGGCAAAATTTTTGGTACACGCTGGTTGAGAGGGAGAGAGACATCTGGAGAGATTTAACGCTGTCCTAAGGAGTTTTGGCCCTCAGCACCACTTTTGAGGTTCCTAAGCGCCGAGCTCTTTCCCTGGGCCTATCCATTAGTACTTCCAACACAATTGCTTTAGAGGTCTCTCCAGGCCAAGATTCAAGGCTGCAATGAGCAGGGTGTGGCTGGCCAGCAAGATGGCCCCTCCCCTTTAAGAACTGGACGACGTCAGTCTGCCTGGCTTCCATGGTAACTGACACCGTCTGAGCTTCAATAGCATTCTGAGGTAGCGCCTCACTCCCCGATGTTAGCGCCTTAAGAGAGGTGTGTAGCGCCTGATTTAGCACTCAAATCACCTCCGGGGTGATAGAGGCGAATTTTGCAGTCGGAGGTGTAGTGTCCGAGTATCAATAATACACGGACTGCAGGAGAACAATAATAACAGGTATTTACTGAACAGAGGGTAACTTAAGACTGAAGTACAGAAGCCTGCTATGGCTTTATATACAGGGGTGGTCACTGCTGGTACTGCAGTATAGAATCAGTTCTTCTCTTAAAGGTACATACACAACAATTCCTCCCCTTTTAGATAAACAGTACATAACATTCATTTAACAACTAAATAATAACTAATTACAATTACAATTTTCTCTGTACTATATACATCAACTGAAATAATCATTTATAAGTTCAGTCTTTGAGGAGGCTTCCTGATCCTGACTGGATAGCGCCTTTCTCGAGTATCCTGTTCTTGCGGCGGAGTTGATTCTGGCTCACTGTCATTGGTTGGTTCGTCAGCTTCCAATACCACTTGTTCTGGACCGATGGACATTATGTGACATTCTCGACATTTTTACATGCAATAGCACCCTCTGGTGGCGGTTATTGTGTTAACAGTTTGTAAGCTGGAAAGGTCATCTGTTCCTTTCTTCCTGTGTGAGGTCATTTGACCCTCTTACCTTTCTTCCTGTTGACCCCAGGAAGCAGTTTTGTCAGGAAGAACCTGACTTGAGTAATGGAGAATTTGCTATGAGAGGTTCCATTACAATCCAGTGTAATCTGACTTCATATGTTAGGCCAAGTGCAATATCTGTGAGTATCTTTAGTTCTTAGCATAATAGCAACGTTGTCAGAGTAATATTTTGATAATACTATGTTTATAAAAGGTTAATATTTAATAGTTACAGAAGTTAGTTCAAATGTTAGTTAGTTATACAATTAGTCCATTCTACTGCTGTAAATATGTTTATATCTTGTGTAATATCGAATGTGTAGTGCTCAGTTTATGTACAAAACATACTTTGTCTTTGTTTACAGTTTCACAAATTTGTTCAAGTAAAAGCTTCAAAACAGCAACCGCTTCAGGAAGAATTATTTTGAATGAGTGTTTAACTTGCTGGATAGCTAGATAGGAGCACGTCTAGCGCGGCCAGTGCACCACTGCTTCTGAGGTAGACGCAATCTGTACTTCGGGTTTATTACCAGGTGCACATGCTCGTGGTATGGGTTTGGCTTGTTCCTGTGACTCTAGAATCTGGTCAGCATGGCGTCTCACGATGCTCTCTCCAACGTCCACTGTGTACATTAGTGGTCCCTGCGGTGTGCATATCGTTTCTGGCTGCCATTTTTCTGTTCAGTAGTCACGGGCCAAGACTGGTTGCCCTATCTTGAAGCTCCTGGTTGGCTTCTCATTGATGTGCTGGAAATGCTTATCCTCAACATCTCGTCTTATGTTTGGTTTGTGCAAATCCAGGCGACATCTTAGCCTTCAGTTGAAGAACATTATGGCTGGAGCTTGGTTGGTGACTGCATGTGTCGCATTCCGGTAAGCAAACAAGAAATTATCCACCTTGTGTTGCAGTGGTATATCGTCGTTATACATCGCCTTTATTGCCTTTTTAAAGGTCTGAACAAACCTCTCAGCCAATCCATTTGTGGCTGGATGATATGGGGCAGATGTGTAATGTTTCACCCCATTATTCCTCAGAAACCTCTGGAAATCCTCGGACACAAACTGTGGCCCATTATCGGAGCAAATCTGTTCTGGCAAGCCATTCCTGGCGAAGATGGTCCGCAGGACTGCAATAGTTTTCTCCGTGGTGGTGGAGGACATTTTGATGACATCTGGCCATTTCGAATGGGCGTCCATGGCGATTAGGAACATTGAGTCCATAAATGGACCAGCAAAATCAATGTGTACCCATTGCCATGGAGATGAGGGCCACTCCCATGGATGTAGCGGGGTCTGTGGTGGAGCGTTTTGGACCTTCTGGCATCCTGTGCATCTCTTGGTCATATCCTCGATTTCTTTATCGATTCCTGGCAACCACACAAACGCCCTGGCTAGGATCTTCATTTTTACCCCTCCCAGATGACCCTCATGAAGCTCATTGAGCACTCTATCTCTCAACTTGGGTGGAATTACCACTCGGGATCCACACATCAATGTCCCCCGGCACACTGACAGCTGTTCTCTCCTTGGCGAGAATGCTGGCAACAGTGAGTCGCCATGTGCTAGCCATCCCTTCACCGTCAAATCATAGACCCGAGAGAGTGTCGGGTCATTTCGGGTTTCCTTCTCTATACTTGAGTTTGTAACAGGTAGACATTCAACTATGGTTGCATGGAATATCTCAACAGGGTCCACTGCAGGTGCTTCCTCTACCATAGGCAACGGTAGGCGCGACAGCCCATCAGCGTTTCCATGCTGTTTCGTACCCTTGTACTCTATGTCGTACTGATGTGCCCCTAGAAAAAGTGACCATCTTTGCAGCCGTTGCGCCGTCATCACCAGAACGCCCTTCTTTGGGTTAAAAATGGAGACCAGGGGCTGATGATCAGTCAGTAGGGTGAATTTCTGCCCATGCAGATAGTGATTGAACTTCTTCACCCCCCACACCAGGCTGAGGGCCTCCCTGTCAATCTGGGTGTAGTTACGCTCGGCTGAGGTTAACGAGCGCGACGCAAAGGCTATTTGCCTCAATGAACCATCAAGGAATTTGTGTGACAGCACCGCTCCGATGCCGTAGGGAGACGCATCACATGCTAACCGAATCGGTAGTGTTGGATTGTAGTGGGCCAATACTTCTTTTGACGTGATTAGGCATTTACATTTCTGAAAGGCACGCTTACACTCATCAATCCATTTCCATGTTACTCCAGTTTGCAGCAGGGCGTTCAGTGGGTGCAGAATTGTAGATAAATTCGGCAAGAACTTATGGTAGTAGTTCACCAACCCGAGGAACGACCTCAGTTGCGACACATTTTCCGGTGCTGGAGCCTTGACTACAGCCTCAATCTTGTCCGGCGACTTCTGCAACCCTTCCTCATCAATCATGTGGCCACAATACGAGATTTGTCTCCTGAAGAACTCGCATTTGGGGCGGTTGGCTCGTAGCCCATATTCCTGTAATCTAGTGAGCACCTGCTCCAGGTTGGCAAGGTGTTCACTGTCATTTTCGCCTATGACCAGGATGTCGTCCAAATAACACTGGGTCCCCGGGATCCCTTGCAGGACTTGTTCCATCGCCCTCTGCCAAATAGCCGGGCTGATGCTACCCCGAATACCAGTCGATTGTACTGGTAAAGGCCTTTGTGAGTGTTTATCATGGAGGTATTTCCTAGATGCTTCTTCCACCTCCATTTATAGATACGCTTGGGCAGATCAATCTTTGTAAAGCGTTTCCCTCCAGATAGTGAGGCAAAAATATCTTCTATCCGTGGAAGTGGATATTGTACTGTGTGCAGGACTGGGTTCACAGTTACCTTGAAGTCCCCACAGATGCAAACCTTCTACGGGTCCCCAGGCGTGCTGCTCAATGATTTCTTCATTACAGGAACGATGGGTGTGGCCCACTCGCTCCAGTCCACCTTGGACAGCACACCCGAACGCTCCAGACTCTCCAGCTCTGCTTCAACGGCTGAGTGGATCGCATAAGGTACCGGTCTGGTCTTAAAAAATTTTGGGTTTGCGTTATCTTCGATTTTTATCGTTGCCGTTACTCCTTTTAGAGTCCCAAGTCCTTGGTGGAACACCTCTTTCGCGTCAGTTAGAATTTTTGACAGTCGGCCAGGTGTGACGTCATCATCCTTTTTGTCAGTCACAGTTAGCGCTTAAATGGAATGCCAATCCAATTGTATTTTTTGGATCCATTCACGTCCCAATAATGGTGGTCCTCCATCTTGGAGTATATATAGATACAGTTTCTGTGTTTCCATGCCGTTGTATTTAACTGGCACCCTTATTTTTCCTCTGGGGTAGACTTTTTGCCCCGTGTATGTCTTCAATACAATGGACGTGTCCTTCAAGGGTATGTGTGAGAATAGCTGCTCATAGTCTCGTCGATTCATGACAGTTAGGGCTGATCCTGTGTCCAATTCCATCTTTACTGGGGACCCTGCTATCATGAGGGTGACCCAAATGGTTCGGTGATCCTCCTTTGCGATCACGTTGTGTAACTTTGGACAACTTAGTCTCCTGCTCCCGAAGTCATTATCACTCTCCTCATCTTCCGAACTACTGTCTGTCAATTTCTTTACTTTCTTGTCCTTTTCCTTATTAGTTCTTGTAGTGTTGGTTTTCTTTCCCGACCTGCAGACTCTTGCTATGTGTCCCATTTTCCCACATTGCCTGCATACTTTGTCCTTAAATCAGCAGTCCTTCTGATCATGGGTTGTTCTGCCGCAGCGATAGCACTTTTCTGCTCCATACGCCATTTCATTAGCGCTGTATTCTTGTGGTTTCTGTTGTATTTCCGCAGCTCCCCGTGCTGCTGCTTCGTAGGATACTGCCACGCTGAAAGCCTGTTCTAGCGTCAGGTCCTTTTTCGAAAGTAGTCGTTTCTGGGGTCCTTCACTCTGGAGCCCGCAGACAAACTTATCCCGTAAGGTGTCTGCCAGTCCTGCTCCGAACTGGCAGTGCTTCGATAACTTGCGTAGTTCTGTAAGATAGTTAGCATTGCTCTCATCTTTGTGCTGGTTTCTTTTATGGAACTTGAATCTTTCTGCTATCAGCAGCGATGTAGGGTTTAGGTGTTCCTGTTAGATATTAACAATCTCTTCAAAACTTTTCTCCATTGGTTTAGCTGGGGTAATTAAATTCCGCAATAGGCCGTACGTTCTCGCGCCCATCAAATTTAATAATACCGACGCCTTCTTTCCATCGGCCACCTCATTTGCCTTGCAGTACACATCAATTCTTTCCACATACGTGGTCCAGTCTTCTACCTCGTTGTCGAAAGCAGTGATACTGCCACTTTTCGGCATCTTGGGTGATTAAAATGGCGCCTCCCGCGCATTTCCTTCTTCCCCAATGGAATAAAATGGCGCCTCCCGCGCTTTTCCTTCTTCCCCTTGCTGCCACGCTGCTCCTAGCATTCTACAGGGTAATGGCGGCGACCCGCAGCTTCGGCGCGTCTCACTTTTCCTTCCCCTCGTTTTATTTTCGCTGCGCTGCCCGGTTCTTGAGCACCGACCGCGCCCTGTGCGCTCCACCCTCTCTCTCTCTCTTTTCCTCCCGACGACGCTGCACGGCCCCTTTGCAGAGCCGCTCGATCGAGCTCGAGCCCGCCGCAGTCCGGAAGGGTCAGCGCACTACCTGCTACCAGCACGATTTATTGGAACACCTTGACTGGGGAGCCAAGCCCAGCTCTCCACAGCCTCCCCTGCAATTCTCTGAACTCTGATGGATCCTTGGGCGGTTGCCCTCGGTCGACGCCCGTTGCTCTGACTTCGACCTCCAAGAAGCTTCTTCTCAGGGAAAGATCCCCGTGAGGTGATGCAGTACTGCAGGTGAGTTCGAACCTGTTCGTCGCCAGTGTAGTGTCCGAGTATCAATAATACACGGACTGCAGGAGAACAATAATAACAAGTATTTACTGAACAGAGGGTACTCTTTTTGTTTGGACCCAAAAAAAAACCCAATTGGATTGTAAATAAACAAACGTTCAACTGAACAGAGGGTAACTTAAGACTGAAGTACAGAAGCCTGCTATGGCTTTATATACAAGGGTGGTCACTGCCGGTACTGCAGTATAGAATCAGTTCTTCTCTTAAAGGTACATACACAACAGGAGGCGTTAATTAGCGCCGGGCGCTAAACTTTGCACCCAGCCAATATTAGCGCCCCAAAATGGGTGATACCCAATTTTTCCCCCATGATGTCATTTTTAATTCGATATATGGACCTAGAAATTGGATTGTGCCCAAATTGGGGCGTGATCTGAGTGCAGCACATACTGCCCGCCCCATACAAGGCAGCGGCAGGACGATGGCAAATTGGTCCGCCGGCTTCATTAGTATATTACCAGCAGTGTGGGTGCCAGTTGCGGGCCTGGAGGCGGCTCACCAGCTATGTGGGAGCGGGTGGGGGGAGGGGAGGTGCTGTGCGGTAGCAAGTTCAGCTGGCTAAGAAGCCAGTCAAGGGGTTAAGCTGAATCCAGGAGGGGGAAGACAATCGGGAGGGGGGCGAGCAGTGGCAAATGGTCCTTTCCTCCTGGCTTCACATTAAGGTAAATAATTTTTTAACAAACGTACCTATTTGGTGACAGCCTCCAGCGGATCCTTTAAGCACTGTTGGTTAGGCTGTATGTAGACCAGATAATCCTGAACACAGCAGGCCCTACGCCTGCTGCATTCAGGGCAAACCAATTTCTGGTTTGGGTCCTAAAACAGGCGTTCGGCCCCTAAATAGCATATTTAAGGAGCTGAATAGCTGTTTTCAAGCAGCAGTTACTCATAAATAACCTGCTAACTGATGCCAAGTTTGGGTTGAGCCAGGATCACTCGGATCCAGACCTCATTACAGCATTGGTCCAAACATGGACAAAAGAGCTGAATTCCAGAAGTGAGGTGAGAGTGATTGCCTTGATAACAAGGCAGCATTTGACCGAGTGTGGCATCAAGGAACCCCAGTAACATTGAAGTCAATGCGGATCCGGGGAAAACTCTTCACTGGCTGGAGTCATACGTAGCACAAAGAAAGATGGTTGTGGTTTTTGTAGGCCAATCATCTCAGCCCCAGGACATCGCTGCAGGAGGCCCTCAGGGCAGTGTCCTAGGCCCAACCATCTTCAGCAGCTTCATCAAAGACCTTCCCTCCATCATGAAGTCAGAAGTGGGGATGTTCGCTGATGATTTCACAGAGTTCAGTTCCATTCGCAGTTCCTTAAATAATGGAGAAGTCCGTGCCCACATGCAGCAAGATTTGGACAACATCCAGGCTTGGGCTAATAAATGGCAAGTAACAAAGGCAGCACGGTGTCATAGTGGTTAGCACTGTTGCCTCACAGCGCCAGGGACCCGGGTTCAAATCCGGCCTCGGGTGACTGTCTGTGTGGAGTTTGCACATTCTCCCCATGTTTGCGTGGGTTTCCTCCGGGTGCTCCGGTTTCCTCCCACAGTCTAAAGATGTGCAGGTTAGGTTGATTGGCCATGATAAAAATTGGCCCTTAGTGTTAGGGGGGATTAAATACGTGGGGTTACGGGGTTACGGGGATAGGGCTTGGGTGGGATGGCTGTCGGTGCTAGGGTTTGGATGATCAGCCATGATCTCGTTGAATGGCGGAGCAGGCTCGAAGGGCCGAATGGCCTACTCCTGCTCCTATCTTCTATGTTTCTATGTTTCTATTCACGCCACACAAGTGCCAGATACTGACCACCTCCAACAAGAGATTGTCTAACCACCTCCCCTTGGCATTCAATGGCATTACCATCATTGAATCACCCACCATCAACACCCTGGGACTCAGGACTGACTAGAAACTTAACTAGACTAGCCACATAAATATTGTGGCTACAAGAGCAGGTCAGAGGCTTGGTATTCTGCAATGAATTACTCACCTCCTGACTCCCCAAAGCCTTTCCACCATCTACAAGGCACAAGTCAAGAGTGTGATGGAATACTCTCCACTTGCCTGGATGAGTGCAGCTCCAACAACACTCCAGAAGCTCGACGCCATCCAGGACAAAGCAGAATGCTTGATCGGCATCCCATCCACCACTTTAAACATTCAGTCCTTCCACCACCGGCATACCATGGCTGCAGTGTGTACCATCTACAAGATGTACTGCAGCAACTCACCAAGGCTTCTTTGACAACACCTTCCAAACCCACGACCTCTACCACCTAGAAGGACAAGGGCAGCAGGCACATGGGAACACCATCACCTCCAAGTTCCCCTCCAAGTCACACACCATCCTGACTTGGAAATATATCGCCATTCCTTCATTGTCGCTGGGTCAAAATCCTGTAACTCCCTACCTCACTGCACTGTGGGAGTACCTTTACCACACAGACTGCAGCGATTCAAGAAATGGCTCACCACCACCTTCTCAAGGGCAATAAGGGATAGACATTAAATGCTGGCCTTCCAACAACTCAAACAGCCCGTGAATGAATTAAAGAAAGAGGTGCACTACCAAGTTACTCTTATGTAGGCTTCCACCTAAGCTGTGTTTTCTGAAATCGCTCTATCCGCACTGTAGTTCATGGGTTAGCCCCTGACTTTTTTCTACTGATGAATGGATACTGCAGAGCTCTGTTCTCTCACCCAGTCTTTTCCTTCTCCATATATCAAGGAATGACAAACTTTCTTTTATATAGCACCTTTCATGTCCCCCTGCCTTAGGATGTCCCATAATGATTTGCAGCCAATTAATTATGTTATGTAGGAAAACTCAACAGCAAATATGTACACATCAATGTCCCAAAAGCAGCTACGAGATGGATGACCAGTTAATCTTTTTTGGTGATGTTAGTTGAAGGAAAACTTCCCTGCTCTTCTTCAAACAGTGCCCTGGGATCTTTTACATCCGTCTACAGGCAGGTGAGGCCTCATTTTAACGTCTCATCTTCATTCCATCTGTCTGTACCCTAATCTGTTAACTACACCTCTCCATCTCTCTCAATTACACCCACATGACATATCACATTCTCTGTCACCTCGTGTTTCTTTGTAATGATGTGTTTTTGCTTACATCTGTCTCTCCCCAAAATTTTCTCTGCAATCTGTTCCGTCTATATGTCTCTGCCCTGATCTTTTCCATTATCTCTGTCCTTATCTGTCTCTCTTCCCTCATTTCTGGTGACATGTCTGATGCTTGCCGCTACCTGTCTCTGCCCAATGTGTGCCCTTATCTACATCTCCTGTCTTGTCAATCCTTGTCTGCCTCTGCCCCAAATGTTTGTCCCTGTCTGTCTCTTATTTTTGTCTGTATTTCTGTGTCTCTCTGCGGTCTTTGTCGTTAACCCCATCTTTCCCACTGCTTCTGGCTGTGCCTCCATTTCTAACATGTCTCTCCCCTCATGTGCCTGCATTCCCTGTATGATAATCAGTCTCTTTCACTAACCTTTCATTCTGCCCCCAACCTCTGCGATCATTTTGTGAATTGACCTGCGGTGCCAGGAAAGAAAAGCACAAGTGAAATGGAGCAGGGCCAGTGATTTTGAAAAAAAAAGAAAATTGCCCATATGGCCAAAGAAAGATGGTGAGGACCAGGAGGAATGATTGCATAAATGTTTGCCATTAGCTGAACAGTACACACTGAATAATGATGAAGTGGAAAGATCTGTTTAGATGAATAAAATGTTAGTGTTTGCAGAGGTGAGAAGGAGAAACATTAATCTGTTTCAATAAGAATGACGTTACTTTTCTTTACTGAATTACATTGAAGCAAGCACATTTCCATACAACTAAAGAAGATTACATTTTGCCATTTAACATGTTAAAAAACACAAAAATGGAATACATACTTAATTTTGGAGAAGATAGAAATGGAGCTGACTTTTTAAATAGTTATTAAGGAAACAACTGTTCAATATTAGTGCCGGCTGTTGCCAATAATTGTATGGTTGTGGTCTATAGAAATATACAGTATAATTTGCCATTTCATGCATTGAAAAATCAGGAGGTTCCTACTTTCTGACAACCTACCCAGATAATAGAATATAATGGACTAAAATACTTTTATTATCCTGAAACCTTTTCTGGTCAAATATAATTTACTACTAGTTGGTGGAAATGAATGGTACAAAAATACAGACACATTATAAATGCTGTTGCAATATTCATTACTTAAAAACATTCACTGTCGGAACACATTTGGTAGTTTCACATTGGTATCAGGGAATAACATTAACCTTCAAAGCACTACTAGTATTTGTGTTGTACACTATAACATGAGATTATAATGTTGGTTCACAGAAAACAGCCGTTAGTTGCAGGTTCTACACATTTATAAAATATTATAAAATTCAGCATTTACAGATTGCTCTGCAGAAGCTTGTTTATAATTACTGACAGAGATTTACCATTCAGTGGGCAGAATCTATGCCTGATTTTTCAGACACTGATCGTTGTCACCTGACTTAAATAGTTTTCTCCAAACCAAACTAGAATTCCAGTGAGAGGAAGGCGTTTGTCAACTCTGGAATTTTTAACAATCATGCTGAAATCTGTGTGTCCATAATTGTCTGTAATTTATACATCAATGAACTTGAGAGAAACATGTTGGATGTGCGGATATTTAAAGGTTTGCTTTTTTTGTTAAAATTTACATAGCTGTTGTAAGGAATTATGGGCGCGAAACTCGGTTATGCCCCATTTGGGGGCGGTAACCGAGTTAAAGCTGTACATTTAGTGCCCGGCGCGGAAGTATTGCCCCGGCCGCTAACTTCGGCTTACTGCCCCGTACAGGAAGGGGAACGCAATCTCGGGCGCTCCACTTCCTGGTAGGGCGGTAACCGAGGTGATATCGGGGTGCAATTGGCAGCACTCTGCAGAGGCTGCCGCATTTCAACGCCCCTCCCCTTCAATTAAAGGGGACGGCTGCTGCAAACTCTGCAGGGCCTTCAATGGCCCCATCTAGGCCACCAGGGCGGCGTGGTGCTGGACTGCGCGATGGCGGCCAGGACTACGTCACGGCCCACCGTGGAGGGCTGACCTGGAGGTCGGCCAAAAAAAGAAAGTGGTGGCGTGGGTTGTGGCTGCACCTCTCCTTTAACTGCTGCCCCGCGAGCGGAGGTCAGCCCGGTTCGTGACCCGCGAGGCTGGCACTGACATCACCCATGGCAGCCTCGTGGGGCGCAGCTGAATTTCTGCTGTGGGGCGGTCAGGGGCCGCAGCGGGGCACTAAGGATTATGGTGTACGCCAATGATGTCATCGCTGGCGGCGCAGCGACCCGGGGTGCCACGGGCGGGAGCGCACGCTATCGGGTAACGCCTCAGCAACGCACCGCCGAATTTCGCCCCTCCAGACGATAAGCCCTTTGCGCCCCATTAGCACCCCCCAGAGGCACTCACTTGGACTGAAGAGATCGCCTTTGAGCTGAAGAAAGGGTGGTCCAAGCTCTACCTGATTATTGAGCTGGTACTTTCTGATTTTCTTTGGTTACTTAACAGGTGTTTGTAATTCTACTTGTCCCAATTTCAGGTTTTGTCTTCTAAGGTGGCAAATCTCCATATTAAAACCAATGATTAGTGTTAACATTGCAAATGGTGGATATTCATAAAATTCTGTGGACACAATCTTTTTGCCAACTGTTTTTCCCCTCTTGTCCTGATGGTGCTGACCCATGAAGGTATGGTTCCACAAGTGCTGGTCACCTAGGAATCATAGAAACTTACAGCACAGATAGAGGCCTATGCTGGCTCTTTGAAAGAGCAGTCGTGCTGCGCAAATAGAGGTAAACGAATATGATTTGATTGGGATTACAGAAACATGGCTCCAGGGTGGCCAAGGCTGGGAACTCAACATCCAGGGGTATTCAATATTAAGGAAAGATAGGCAAAAAGGGAAGGGAGGTGGGGTAGCATTGCTGGTTAAAGAAGGGATTAACAGAATTGTAAGAAAGGATATTAGCTCTGATGATGTGGAATCTATATGGGTGGAACAGAGAAATACCAAGGGGCAGAAAACGTTAGTGGGAGTGGTATATAGACCTCCAAACAGTAATGCGGAGGTTGGGGATGGCATTAAAAGGAAAATTAGAGAAGCGTGCAATAAGGGCACAGCAGTTATCATGGGTGACTTTAATCTACATATAGATTGGGCTAACCAAATTAGTAACAATACTGTGGAGGAGGAATTCCTGGAGTGTTTACGGGAAGGTTTCCTGGACCAACATGTCGAGGAACCAACCAGAGTGGGTATTATGTAACGAGAAAGGATTAATTAGCAATCCTGTTGTACAAGGCCCCTTGGGTCGGAGTGATCATAATATGATCGAATTCTTCATTAAGATGGAGAATGAAGTAGTCGACTCAGAGACTAGGGTCCTAAATTTAAATAAAGGAAACTACGATGGTCTGAGGCGTGAGTTGGGTAGGATTGATTGGGGAATGTCACTCAAAGGGTTGACGGTGGATAGGCAATGGCAAACATTCAAAGACCGCATGGATGAACTACAGAATATGCTCATCCCAGTTTGGCATAAAAATAAAACAAAAAAGGTGACTCAACCGTGGCTAACAAGGGAAATTAGGGATAGCATAAGATCCAAGGAGAGGACATATAAATTGGCCAGAAAAAGCAGTAAACATGAGGATTGGGAGCAGTTTAGGATTCAACAAAAGGAGGACAAAGGGATTAATTAAGAAAGGGAAAATAGAATGAGAGTAAGCTTGCAGGGAACATAAAAACTGACTGTAAAAGCTTTTATAGATATGTGAAGAGAAAAAGATGGGTGAAGTCAAGCGTAGGTCCCTTGCAGTCAGAATCAGGGGAATTTATAATGGGGAACAAAGAAATGGCTGACCAATTAAATACATATTTTGGTTCTGTCTTCACAAAGGAGGACACAAATAACCTCCCAGAGATGTCGGGGAACATAGGGTCTGATGAAAGGGAGGAACTGAAAGAAATCAGTATTTGTAGGGAAATGGTGTTAGGGAAATTGATGGGATTGAAGGTGGATAAATCCCCAGGGCCTGATAATCTACATCCTAGGGTACTTAAGGAAGTGGCCCTAGAAATAGTAGATGCATTGCTGATCATCTTCCAACATTCGATGGGATCTGGAACAGTACCCATGGATTGGAGGGTAGCTAATGTTACCCCACTATTCAAAAAAGGTGGTAGAGAGAAAACGGGGAATTACAGGCCGGTAAGCCTGACATCGGTAGTGGGGAAAATGCTAGAGGCCATTATAAAAGATGTAATAGCAGAGCACTTGGAAAACAGTGACAGGATCGGACAAAGTCAACATGGGTTTACAAAAGGTAAATCGTGCTTGACTAATCTACTGGAATTTTTTGAGGATGTAACTGGTAAAATAGATAAGGGAGAACTAGTGGATGTGGTGTATTTGGACTTTCAGAAGGCTTTTGATAAGGTCCCGCATAAGAGCTTTGCATGTAAAGTTAAGGCACATGGGATTGGGGGCAAGGTATTGACTTGGATAGAGAACTGGTTGGCAGACAGAAAGCAAAGTGTTGGAATAAACGGGTCTTTTTCGGAGTGGCAGGCAGTGACTAGTGGGGTACCGCAGGGATCGGTCCTTGGACCCCAGCTATTCACAATATATATTAATGATCTAGACATTTGCAGAGGACACAAAGCTGGGTGGGCATGTGTGCTGTGAGGAGGATGCAGAGAAACTCCAGGATGATTTGGACAGGTTGGGTGATTGGGCAAAAGCATGGCAGATGCAATATAACGTGGATAAATGTGAGGTTATCCACTTTGGTGGCAAAAACAGGAAGGCAGATTATTATCTGAATGGCAATAGATTGGAAGAAGGGGAAGTGCAACGAGACCTGGGTGTCCTTGTGCACCAGTCGCTGAAGGCAAGCATGCAGGTGCAGCAGGCGGTTAAGAAGGCAAATGGTATGTTGGCCTTCGTAGCGAGAGGGTTTGAGTGCAGGAACAAGGATGTCTTGCTGCAATTATACAGGGCCTTGGTGAGACCACATCTTGAGTATTGTGTGCAGTTTTGGTCGCCTTATCTGAGGAAGGATGTTCTTGCCATGGAAGGAGTTCAACGAAGATTCACCAGGCTGGTACCTGAGATGGCAGGAATGACATATGAGGAGAGATTGGGATGATTGGGCTTGTACTCGCTGGAGTTTAGAAGAATGAGAGGGGATCTCATTGAAACTTATAAAATTCTGACAGGACTGGACAGACTAGATGCAGGAAGGATGTTCCCGATGGTCGGGGAGTCCAGAACCAGGGGTCACAGTCTAAGGATAAGGGGTAGGCCTTTTAGGACAGAAATGAGGAGGAATTTCTTCACCCAGAGAGTGGTGAACCTGTGGAATTCTCTACCACAGAAGGCAGTTGAGGCCAATTCATGAAATATATTCAAGAAGGAGTTAGATATATTTCTTAAGGCTAAAGGAATCAAGGGATATGGGGAGAAAGCAGGGACAGGGTACTGAATTTGGATGATCAGCCATGATCGCATTGAATGGCGGAGCAGGCTCGAGGGGCCGAATGGCCTACTCCTGGCTCCTATCTTCTGTGTTTCTATGATTCTATGTTTCTTAGTCCGACATCCCTACTATTTTTCCGTAACCCTGTAAGTTCCTCATCCTCAAGTACTTGTCCAACTCTCTTAAAATTATTTATGGAATCAGCTTCCACCATCTTTTCAGGTTTTCAGAGCGTTCCAGATCCCCAGAACTCTGAGTGAAAAAATTCTCCTCATCTCCCCTCTAGATCTTTTGCCAATGATTTTAAATCTCTGGTTATTGACCCACTCACCGTCGTGAATAGTTTTTCTCTTTCTACTCTATCAAAACCTCTCATCATCTTGAAAACCTCGGTTAGGTCACCAAGGAGAACAGTGTTAACTTTTCCAACTTTTTCAATTAATGAGCTTGCCAAATAACCAGTCATTATGTGTGAGTCTAGACAATGAGTATCAACAGACTATTTGAGCATGGGGGATGACAAATTTGAACCTAATCCTGTGCTCAACTGATTATGACATACAGTGGACTTTTCAGCTGGAGTGACCGAATAGTGATCGGGAGACGGAACCCTGGCCAATTTTCCTTTCTTTATCCCAGTGCACCAAGTCCAATTGTACCATCGCTCTAGATTGTTGAGTCTGTGTGTCCCAGTTATGCTTATGATCAATCACTGGACACAGACAACAAGAATAACTTTTAACAGGTCTTTACTATTCGGAGGTCAGGGCTGAACTGCCCAGCAAATCCCTACACAACACTTATATACCGGTGTGGTCACCACCAGTATTACAGTATACAGCAGCCAAGAGAAAGTAGTACATCTCTTAAGGTAGTTCTCTTAAGGTGGAACAGGTTACATACACCACAATCCTCCCTTTTTAGCTTAACAGTTATATCCCCATTTAACATAACATAATAACATATATATATATACAACTTCATGCAAAACAGTTCAAAGATTCAGTCTCTGAGGAGGCCTCCTGATTCGAGTTGGATAACGCCTTTCAGGGGTCTCTGATTCTCGTTGCTGGGGTGACTCATCTAGTTGGTCTCTTATGGATTGGACATCATCATCAGGTACATTCACTTCTGAGGTAGATGCTTCAGGTTCACTAACTTCTTCCACGGTTGTCTCTGCCGTAGCCATGGGTTCGACCCTTGTTCTCGATTCTACCAGTTGGTCAGCATGACGCCGTATTACATTTTCACCAATATCTACCGTGTACATCAGGGGTCCTTGTCTGGCCCGAATTGTTCCAGATTGCCATTTCTCGTTTTTATAGTCCCGGGCTAACACTGGTTGTCCTATTTCGAAACTCCGAGTGGTCTTGTTATTTATATGCTGGAACTGTTTGTTTTCAACTTCCCTCCGCACATATGGTTTTAACAAGTCCAACCTGGACCGCAACCTCCTGTTATAGAACATCATGGCAGGACTTTGGTTTGTCACTGCATGAGTGGCGTTTCGATATGCCAGTAGGAATTTGTCCACCTTGTGTTGTAGTGGAATCTGATCTTCGCTCATGGCCTTTATTGCTTTTTTGAACGTTTGTACAAATCTCTCGGCCAACCCGTTTGTAGCCGGATGATATGGGGCAGAGGTATAATGTTTCACCCCATTCTTCTTCATGAATTTCTGGAATTCTTCTGACACGAACTGCGGTCCGTTGTCTGAACATATTTGTTCTGGCAATCCATTTCTTGCAAATATTGTTCTTAGCACCGCGATCGTCTTTTCCGAGGTAGTGGTAGTCATCTTAATCACTTCTGGCCATTTAGAATGTGCGTCCACCGCAATTAAAAACATGGAGTCCATGAATGGACCAGCAAAATCAATATGTACACGTTGCCATGGGGTTGAAGGCCATTCCCATGGATGCAGCGGTGCAATCGGAGGTGCATTTTGCACTTTTTGGCGCCCTGAGCAGCTTTTCATCAGATCCTCTATCTGTTGGTCGATACCCGGCCACCACACATAAGCCCTAGCAAGGCTTTTCATCTTGACTCCCCCCAGATGACCTTCATGCAGTTCCTTTAGAACTCTCTCTCTTAACTTAGGAGGAATAATCACCCTTGTTCCATACATCAATGTTCCTTGACAGACGGACAGCTGTTCTCGTCTTGCTGAGAATGCCGGTAACAGTGGATCACCATGTGCTGGCCATCCCTTCACTGTCACTTCATAGACCCGGGACAGTGTCGGGTCGTTCCTGGTTTCTCTTTCAATACTTGCATTGGTGACTGGTAAACATTCGATGATGGTCGAGTGAAATAACTCAACAGGGTCAACCGTCGGTGCCTCCTCCTCTGTAGGTAGTGGCAGGCGCGACAGCCCATCAGCATTACCATGCTGCTTTGTAACTTTGAATTCAATCTGATATTGATGTGCCCCTAGGAAAAGGGACCATCTCTGGAGTCTCTGTCCTGTCATCACCGAAACACCCTTCTTAGGGTTAAAAATGGATACCAACGGCTGGTGGTCTGTCAGAAGCGTAAACTTTTGGCCCTGCAGGTAACGATTAAACTTCTTTACTCCCCACACAAGGCTGAGAGCCTCCCTATCTATCTGAGCATAGTTGCGCTCCGCGGAGGTCAATGATCTGGATGCGAACGCGACTGGCCTCTCCAGGCCATTTGGCAACTTGTGTGAGAGTACTGCCCCAATACCATATGGAGAAGCATCACAAGCCAAACGAATAGGCAGCGTTGGGTTGAAGTGAGACAACACTTCCTCTGAGGTGATCAATGCCTTGCTTTTGCGAAAGGCCCTCTTACAGTCCTCGCTCCACTTCCATGGTACTCCCTTCTGCAAAAGAGCGTTCAGCGGGTGCAGCACCGTGGATAAATTTGGCAGAAACTTATGGCAATAGTTAATCAACCCTAGGAACGACCTCAACTGGGATACATTATCCAGAGCGGGAGCCTTCACAACAGCTTCGATCTTGTCAGGAGACTTATGAAGCCCCTCCTGGTCAATGACATGACCACAGTACGAGATCCGCTTCTGAAAGAACTCACATTTCTGGCGATTAACTCGAAGTCCATATTCTTTCAATCTGGTGAGCACCAGTTCCAAATTTGCAAGGTGTTCCTCGTCATCATCTCCTGTAATCAGAATATCGTCCAGGTAACATTGTGTGCCTGGAATTCCCTGTAATACCTGCTCCATGGCCCTCTGCCAAATTGCTGGAGCCGATGCCACTCCAAAAACCAGTCTATTATACCGGTACAAGCCTCTATGCGTGTTGATCGTGAGATACTGGCGTGACTCTTCCTCAACTTCCATCTGTAAGTACGCCTGCGCCAGGTCTATCTTGGTGAAGTGTTTCCCGCCAGACAACGAAGCGAAGATATCCTCAATCCGCGGAAGCGGATACTGCACCGTGTGAAGCACCGGATTAACAGTGATCTTGAAATCTCCACAGATGCGAACCTTCCCCGGTTCCCCCGGCTTGTTGCTCGATGAACGCTTCATGACGGGAACAATGGGCGTGGCCCACTCACTCCAGTCTACCTTAGACAGTACTCCTGAACGTTCTAGCCCTTCCAGCTCAGCTTCCACAGCAGGTCGTATCGCATAAGGTACCGGTCTGGCTTTGAAAAATTTCGGGTTTGCATGTTCTTCAACCTTGATGTTTGCCGTAATCCCTCTCAGTGTTCCCAGTCCCTGTTGGAACACCTCTTTAGCATCGTCCAATATTCTGGACAATCGTTTAGGTTTGACATCTTTTTTACCGGAATCTACCGTTAGTGCTTTTAAGGAATGCCAGTCCATATTTATTTTCCTAATCCACTCCCGTCCCAGTAGTGGTGGACCTCCCTCAGGTAGCACATATAAGTCCATTCCTCGGCTTTCTTTGCCCTTGTGGACCACCTTTACCTCTATCTTCCCGATGGGGTATACTCTTTGCCCCGTGTATGTTTTCAATACAATCTCCGTATCCCGTAGGGGAATATGTGGGAATAGCCTTTTGTAATCTTGCTTATTCATGACCGTCAATGCCGATCCAGTGTCCAATTCCATCTTCACTTGGACTCCTGCTATCTGAAGTGTGAAATAAAGAATAGATTTGCCTTCCAAAGCTAGGCTTTATTAACTTTAAAATCTGCAGCACATATTCCCACATCCAGTCCCAACCAAAGCTGGAAAAGAACTGAATTTAAGGTGGCCACAACACATCATGTGATCATCAACTACCAATGAGATTACAGCATATATCCCAAGGCAGTTAACAAACAACCAATCACAATACTTTTACTAAACAAGGAATAATCACCACATTCACCCCTCCTTTTAAAATATACTCCAACCTAAATAACCTTTACAATTTATAATTAATTATTTACAACTAAAACTATGCACAACAAGAATAAAACTGTTCACATGACACAATACTAAGTGAACAACAACAAATAGTAACATTGCACATAAGTATTAAGTATCTCTCAACTAAAACAATATACTATAATATTTCAACAATTTTAAAACATTACTATCAATTTAAAAGTCCATTTTCAATCGGTCGACCAGATATCTTGTTCGTGTCGACCTTCTTAACCTTGGTGAAATTCCTTGCCCTCCCACACCAGAAGGCACAGGAGTATCTTCAGCAGGAAGGCTATCCATATCCCGATTTTCAATGGTTTTCGGATTAGAAATCCCATCAGAAGGTAAACTGGGACGGTCATAAACATCTATCAAGGGCTGACTAATAGAAGTATAATTATCTGCAATCGGATTGGAAATATTTGTAGTATCTGTAACAGCATCCACATTATCTGAATCATGACTATTGTTAATATCCTCAGAAGAGGGCTGGCCCCCACAAGGAGCCAAGTCTTTAATTGAAACAGTACTTTCTTTCCCATCTTGGAATCGAATATGAGCATATTGGGAATTTGCCTCCAACAGCTCCACCTCCTCCACCAAAGGATCATATTTTGACAATCTAACATGGCGTCGAAGCAGCACAGGTCCCTGCATAGTAAGCCATGAAGGTACCGAATATCCCGTAGTAGATCTCCGCGGATAGTTAAAGAGCCTTTCATGGGGGGTCACATTAGTAGCCGTTGAAAGCAATGATCTAATGGAATGCAGGGCATCAGGCAGTACCATTTCCCACTGTGTATTCTTAAGGTTCCGGGATGTCAAAGCCAACATAACTGCCTTCCAGATCACCCCATTGTATCGTTCGCACTGTCCATTACCCTGGGGATTATACGGGGTAGTTCTACTAGTAGAAATTCCCCGACTCTGAAGGTATTCCTTCAACTGGGAAGACATAAAAGAACTTCCCTGATCCGAATGGATATACGCAGGCATCCCAAAGATGACAAAAAGTTGAGTCAGACATTTAATAACTGTAGCAGCTGATACATCTGCACAAGGAAAAGCAAAAGGGAACCTTGAAAACTCATCCACAACAGTAAATATATATCGGTTTTGAGTAGTTGAAGGAAGAGGCCCCTTAAAATCGACGCTCAAACGTTCAAAAGGAGAAGTAGCCTTTATAAGATGAGCTCGTTGAGGCTTAAAGAAATTCGGTTTACATCGAGCACAGATAGAACATGATGAAGTCATCCGCTTGACGTCTTCAACTGAAAAAGGCAAGTTCTTACTGCGTACAAAGTGTATCATCCTCGTAACCCCAGGATGACATAAGGCATTGTGAAGATTAATAAGCGTATATCCGTGAATCACAGAACAATAAGCCCTCGACAGTGCATCAGCAGCAACATTATCCTTCCCCGGACGATAAACTATGTCAAAATGGTAACATGCCAACTCAATCCTCCATCTCATTATTTTATCATTTTTGATCTTTCCAAAATGTTTAACATCAAACATAAAGGACACAGATTTTTGATCAGTTACCAACGTGAAATGTCGCCCCGATAAATAATGTCTCCATTTACGCAATGCTTCTACTATTGCGTATGCCTCTTTCTCTATTGAAGAATGTCTTTTTTCACTATTGTTCAAAGTACGTGAGAAAAAAGCCACAGGTCTTCCATTTTGGTTCAGAGTAGCCCCAATTGCAAAATCCGAAGCATCCGTCTCAATCACAAAGGGAACCTGCTCATCAATAGAATGCACAACTGCTCCTAAAATATCTTTTTTTAAATTCTCAAAACATGTCCTGGCCTCCCATGATAGAGGATGTGTCGTAACCCGAATAAGAGGCCGGATCTTCCGTGAAAAATTTGCAATCCAATTAGAATAATAAGAAAACAGTCCAACAACTCGTTGCAAAGCCTTAGAATTAGTAGGACAAGGTAAATCAATCAATGGTCGCAGACGTTCTGGATCTGGTTTAATCTTGTTTCCCGAGATAATATACCCCAATAGATTTACCTCAGTAGTCGAAAAGATACATTTCTCTTTGTTAAAAGTTAAACCAACTTTTTCCGCAGCTTGAAGGAATCTTTTTAAATTAGAATCATGCTCCACCCTTGATTTGCCACACACTGTGATGTCATCTAAGTATGAAAAGGTGTCAGAGAGGGAGTTATCACTTATAAAAGCATCCATTGCCCGTTGAAAACAAGCAACACCATTAGTAACACCAAATGGTATTCGGCAAAACTGATACAGCTTTCCACCAGCCTCAAAGGCCGTATATGGTTGATCCTTCTTAACAATAGGAATCTGATGATAAGCACTCTTTAAATCAATAGTGCTAAAAACCTTATACTGAGATACTTTGTTGATAAGCTCATCAATCTTAGGCAAAGGGTACGCATCTAATTGAGTATACCTATTAATAGTTTGAGAATAGTCTATCACCATTCGTTTCTTGTGTCTCTCGTTAGTCGTGACAACTACCTGTGCTCGCCAAGGCGAACAACTAGGTTCAATGATTCCTTCCAATAAGAGACGTTGAACTTCAGAATTAATAAATTCTCTATCCTGACTACTATATCTTCTTGACTTGGTAGCAATTGGCTTACAATCCGACATCAAATTGGAAAAAAGTGATAATGGAGAAATAGATAAAGAGGTTAATCCACAAATAGATAAAGGTGGCTTAGTCCCTCCAAATGAAAGACTAAGAGACTCGTGTAACTGAAGCACATCATGTCCAATCAAAATATCCACACAGAGATTAGGCAAAACAGATAGGCGTATATCAGTTTACGTATTACCTAGAAGAATCATTTTCACAAAGCAACAACCAGCTATTTGTGAAGTAAGGGTCGTCTGAGCCATACACACCTGATACGTAACAGGTGAAATTTTCAAATGCTTCTCCTTCGCAAACTGAAGACTTATAAAACTCTCAGTACTGCCCGTATCTATAAGGGCCTTCACTTCCAACCCATTAACTTGAGCCGTAACTATAGCTTTGTTTAGGCCATGAGCAAATGCAGCAGAAATTGATGCAATAAACGCCCTATCTAAAGGCTGAATAGTCACAGAGGAGGTAGTGGAGGAGGGCCCTCCCACACCAGGAGAGGAGGAAGTAATTGAACCTGATGATTTGCACACGCGTGCATAATGACCTCTCTTGCCGCATTTACTACACACAGCCTCCCGAGCAGGACACTTCAGACGAGGGTGCCGGATATTCCCACAAAAATAACACTTCTGAATCCTAGAGGCAACAGCCGCCGAAGTAGAAACTGTTTCAGAATCTAGTAAACCACTCCCATTAAGTCCACATAATTCCTTTTCATCCGAAACTGCCGAAACCATAGTCGCAGGCCGGTTAAAAAGAGCATAAGAATCCGAACTTCTCTGAGCCACATCCAATGTAGAAGCTTGCTCAAAAGCACTTTTAAGATCCAAAGTCTTATTTTCTAACAACCGCTGACGAATTGATCGAGACAGTAATCCATTAATAAAAGCATCCCGTACCGATTCTTCCTTATATTCTTCAGCCGTCACGGCCTTATAATTACAGTTAACACTAAGGCACCGAAGTGCTTGTAAATAAGTATCCAAAGATTCTCCCACCTGCTGCCTACGGGCAGATAGAAGGTGACGTGCAAATACCTCATTCTTTGGTTGAACAAAAATCTTTTCCAATGTAGAAATAGCCACTTCATAAGTTTTACAGTCCAAAATATATTTATATACATCCGGAGCAATGTAGTTGATCAGCATATTCAGCTTATTTAGAGACTCTTGATCCAACACGCCCAAAAAGTTTTAAAATGTACAATACCAATGTTTCCATTTATCATCCACTCCAGCAGAATTGGGGTCAGCCTTGAATCGTTCTGGTTGAAGATATCGCTCCATTCTAACATAAAGTTAATAAATTGAAATAAAGAATAGATTTGCCTGCCAAAGCTAGGCTTTATTAACTTTAAAATCTGCAGCACATATTCCCACATCCAGTCCCAACCAAAGCTGGAAAAGAACTGAATTTAAGGTGGCCACAACACATCATGTGATCATCAACTACCAATGAGATTACAGCATATATCCCAAGGCAGTTAACAAACAACCAATCACAATATTTTTACTAAACAAGGAATAATCACCACAAAGTGTGACCCAAATTGTTTGGAGGTCTGCTTCCTTACCAACATTGTGTACTCTTAGACTACCCAGTTCATTACTGCTGGAGTCTGAATCTGACTTCTGTTCGTTCGAACTGTTCTCTGTCACCTTGTGTACCTTTCTGTACTTTTCCTGCGGTGACTTTTTGTTGCTGGTCTTCTTTCCTGACCGGCATACTTTAGCTATGTGACCAAGCCTGCCACATTTTCTGCATTCCTGATTTTTGAACCAGCACTGGTTCTGATCGTGCGTTGTCTTTCCACAACGATAACATTTTACTGTACCCAAGACCATTTGATTGGTGCTGAGTTCCGGTGACCGTAGCTGCATTTCTGCCGTGCCTCTCGCTGCGGCTTCTTGCGATGCTGCAATAGTGACAGCTTTATCAAGCGTAAGATCATTCTCCTCAAGCAGTCGCTTTTGTGTTCCTTCTTTTAACAATCCACACACAAATTTATCTCTCAGCGCATGTGCTAGTCCTGTTCCAAACTGACAGTACTTTGATAGCTTACGCAGTTCAATTAAAAATTCAGCGATGCTTTCGTCTTTCAGCTGCGTTCTTCTGTAAAATTTAAATCGTTCCGCTATCATCAGCGGCGTGGGGTTTAAATGATTTTTCAGGACAGTAACAATATTCGCGAAAGTCTGATCCGCCGGTTTATTTGGTGATAGAAGGTGCTTCAATAGCCCGTATGTCTTCGCACCCGTTGAGCTTAATAAGGTTAGTGCTTTCTCATCATCTGGTACCTTATTTGCTTTACAATAAACTTCCATGCATTCTACATACGTGGTCCAATCTTTGATATCGCTATCAAAGGTATTAATGTTCCCATGTTTAGGCATCCTTGCAAGTTTTTAAATTTTTCTTTTTCTCAAAATGGCGGCTTCCTGCGCTTGTCTTCTTCCCCCGCCTACTAAAATGGCTGCTTCCCGCGCTTGGCAGTCTTTCCCGCGCTCGTCTTCTTCCCCCGCCGACTACAATGGCGGATTCCCGCGTTTGCCTTCTTCCTCCGCTGGCTGCAATGGCGATTGCCGTGCTGCTGCCGTTCTCGCCTCCCCAGCGGTTCTCAATTCCCCGACGCTGCTTTGCCTCGCAGCCCCGCTTGCAGCCCGGTCCTTTACACCGGCTGCGTTTGAGTTCTCCGCGGCTCTCGTGCCTTAAGCTGCCCCAGTCGCTGCGCCTCTCGGCCTCGATTGCAGCCCGGCCCTTTTTACCGGCCGTGGTCGAGTTCTCCGCCCTTATTCCGCCGTTTTCCCTCCCCTACTCCACAGCCAACGCGGCCGACTTTCTGCTCGTGTCGCTGATCGGCTTACCCACCACCGTGGTAGAAGGGATGATCACTGCCTGTCGCTGATGGAGGGCTTCGTGGTCAGAATTTTTCTTTTTAACCCGGGTTCTCGATGCCTCCCGTGCGATGGTGCTCAGCAGGATGATGAGGGCGGATGCCTCTTCTCGACGCCCGTTCTGAGGACGAAGCTGCCTTGGATGTAAAACTGCCGCAGGGTAAGATCGGACTCGTCGCCACTGTTGAGTCTGTGTGTCCCAGTTATGCTTATGATCAATCACTGGACACAGACAACAAGAATAACTTTTAACAGGTCTTTACTATTCGGAGGTCAGGGCTGAACTGCCCAGCAAATCCCTACACACCACCGGTATTACAGTATACAGCAGCCAAGAGAAAGTAGTACATCTCTTAAGGTAGTTCTCTTAAGGTGGAACAGGTTACATACACCACATAGATGAGATCAGTTAAGACAGCACAGTCCAGAGATTGAATTTGTGTCCCTCTTGGTCTGTGTTTCGAATTAGGTCTGCTGTAGATACCTTCTTGGTTTCAGTGGTGTCAGTCACTCCTGCAAGTAGCCTGACCACCTTACATTTATGGGAGTTGATGCCAATACCTACCTGTGCAATTGTGAGACCCTGGGGACCAACAATAGAATCCCCCTGTGATCTAGACTGTGTCTTTTGAACGTGTGTTTCTTCAAGCTCACTGGCATTGGACTGAGTTAACAGCAATGAGTTGAAGTTTGATTTGATTTGTAAACTAGTTTATTCCACAGCAAGGTGAAATGTAAAGAGTAACAGGAATGATCAGAGTTGCTTAGTTTAATCAGTACAACTTACGTTTGTGGAATGATACAACAAGCGACACCATCCGCACTTCAGTGGATTGTCTTACTTAACGCAAGGAGAATAATTTCTCTGCATCCTGTCATACAGACAGGGCCAAAGAGCTCCTGCCCCTTTTAACCTTCTCGTAGCTTAAGCCAACTTCTTGGTGCCTGTATTTGTTTTTTATAAATCTGACTCTAGTGTCAACTTTTTGTCAAAACTGACTACCCACTCCCCAAAGAGCGGGTAGTCAGTCCACTAGTCTAACAAGGCAATGACCCCTGCTGAATTCACATGAACAGGGGCAATGAATGTGAAGGGTTGCTGGAATATCAAATTAACTTTATTGTCTCCAGGATGTTAAGTCTGAATTCTAAAACTTACCTGCCAGCCCTGCTCCTGTGAATGTAACCCCTATAAAGCAAGCTTCAACTTAAACAAGCATTTTCAAATAACTTGTAACTAGATATGAGACCCACTTTTGCTCTTAGTCATATTTAGATGATTATCTTTGCCCCTTGTAACAAACCCCTGTAACCCTTGCCACCGATTCCATCCCTCTCCCCGCCCACTGTTTCATGGTGAACCAGACCGTTTGCAACCTCGGTGTCCTATTCAACTCCAAACCAATTTTTCAACCCTAAAGCCACCCCATCACAAAGACTGCCTACTTAGACCTCTGTAACATCACATGCCTCCACCCCTATCTTAGCAAATCAGCCACTGAAGCCCTCATTCATATATTAGCCATTTTCAGACTCAACTATTTCAATGTTCTCCTGGCCAGCCTCTCATCCTCCTGAAACTTCAGCTCATTAACACCTTTACCACCCATATTCTACCCCGCACCCCAAGTCCCGTTCACCCGTCACTCCTGTCCTTGTTGGCCTACATTGACTCCCAGTCCCCTAGTGCCTCAAACTTAAAAATCTCAGCCTCATGTTGAAATCCCTTTATGGCCTCACCTCTCCTTATCACTGTAACCTGCTTCAGCCTTACAACTCTCTCCCTCAGACTTTGGTTTCTTATCCACCCCATCTTCCTTTGCCCCACCATGGGCAGCTGTGCCTAGGCCTCACACTCTGTAATTCTCTCCCTAAACTCCTCTGCCTCTCATCCTTTAAGACCCTCTTTAAAACTTACCTCTTTGACCAAACTTTTGGTCACCCCTCCGAATACAGGAAACTTTCGATTAACCGGCCCCTAAATAACCGCAACGCTCTATCCACCGGCAAAATTCAGGAGTCGGTTCAGGTAACTTTTTTTACTTTTAGTTACTTTTTTTAATTGATTTGTTGCTGTGCAAGGGTGTAGCTGAAGCTGTTGCTAAGCTACAGAGACGCTTGCAACTTGTGCCGATTGTTCTGAAGCAACAGGGTTCGTTGCTTTATACGAAGCTCTGAGCTCTGTATCTTTTACTATAGCGTTCGGTTATCCGGAATTGTTGATGAACCGGCAACACGTCGGTTCCGTCCGTGCCAGATACCAGAAAGTTTCCTGCATCTCCTTTTTCAGCTTGACATCCATTTTTTGATCACACCTTTGAGAAGAGCCTCGGGGCCTTTTTATGTTAACGGCACTAATATAAAAGCAGCTTGTTATTGAACTTTGCTGATAACACAAAAGTAAGGGGAATAGCTAAGAACAAGGAGGACTATAAAATAATTTGAGGTAGAAATTGGTAAGTATACGCCTGTTTCTCAGGCGCAAAATGGGGGCAGGCCGACAAATTTAGTGGTGGGTGGCCTGCACGGGAGTTTGAGCCATTGCTCAATTTGTCGGGCCCATTTTCTAGGCGGTCACAACAGGGGTTAACCCCCTTGCGTCTGTTAATTAGGGGTTTAACGTGTGTTGAAGGATCCCTCTAGAAAATTTGTTTACAATGTGCGGAGGAGGTGGCGCGTTTGCTCTGCTCAGAATTCTTCACTGGCTCCTCTGGCTGCCAACAAAAGGTAAGTTTTTAAAAAATTTAAATTGAAAAATACTTTCCTGTGGAGCCAGGAGGAGCAGGAGTGCTCTCCTGACTCCAACGTTGTCATATTCGCACCCCCACCACCACCCTGCCACCATCATTGCCCACACCAGCCCCCCCTCCTGAGACTTACCCTCGGATTGCTGCCTGCAAGGCAAGCAGCCAACATTCTGCGTCTGAAATGTGCGAACTGGCCACGCAGGCGTGAAAGGCACTGGCAGCTCATGCATTAAATGTTAATGAGGCCCGTGGACCATTTTCGGACTGGCCTTGGGCCTCATGTTTGAGCACAGCTTGTGCAGTGTTGTGTTTCTGACAAATTTCTACCCCTTCAAGTGGGCATTGACATATTAGCAGAATGGGCAAACAGGTGGCAGAATCAATTTAATTGCCAGACTCCCACAATCTACCCTCCTTAAACTTGAGGTCATCTAAAACTCTGTTGCCCATGTCCTAACTCCCACCAAGGCCCATTCACCCATCCCCTGTGTGCTCGCTGACCTACATTGGCTCACGGTTAAGTAACACCTCGATTTTAAAATTGTTTTCAAATCCCTCCATGGCTTTGCCCCTCCCTATCTCTGTAGAATCATAGAATCATAGAATGGTTACAGCAAGGAAGAAGGCCATTCGGCCCATCGAGCCCATGCCGGCTCTCTGCAAGAGCACTTCAGATAGTCTCACTCCACCGCCCTTTCCCCGTAGCAATGAATTATTACAACCTCTATTACACCTCTGTAACCTCCTTCAGCCCTACAACCCTTCGAGATCTCTGCGTTCCTCCAATTCAGGTCTCCTGCGCATTCCCGATTTTAATCGCTCCACCATTGGTGGCTGTGCCTTCAGCTGCCAAGGCCCTAAGCTCTGGAATTCCCTCCCTAAACCTCTCTGCCTCTCATTCCTCCTTTAAGATGCTCCTTAAAACCTTTCTCTCATTTGCCCTAATATCTCCTAATAACTCCTATTGGTGTCAAATTTTGTTTCATAAGGCTCCTGTGCAGCGCCTTGAGACATTTTACTACGTTAAAGGTGCTATTTAAATTCAAGTTGTTGTTGTTAATGTGCCTAAGTATGAGGTAATACATTTTGGGAGGACAAACAAGGAATGGGAGGATACACTTAATGAAAAGACACTGAAAGGATGTGAATAAACGGAGAGACGTAAGGTTCAAATACATAATTCCCTGGAAGTGTGAGGTAGATAAAATGTTTTTAAAATGGTGTCTAAACTTAAAATAAAAAGTCAACTGTTCTAACAAAAGTTAGAACCATTATGCAACTGCACATAGAAAAGCAATTAAAATTCTAACATCAAAGTTCTGGGTAAGTACACCAGGTTTCTTACAATGCCACCTGGAGATTGACAGCAAAAGTGCAACAACTGTAAATGTCTCAGCTCTAAAGTCATGCTCATGACTTTACCAGACTGGCTGAGAACCTTCCTTGATGTTGGGGGAGTCTATGTGTAGGCCAACAAAGTGATACCAGAGTCAGCCCACCCACAGCCAGTGTAAAATGATAGTTCTGATGGCAAGCAGCAACAGTGGCAGGCATCACTCTGTGCTGCTTGAGTCAGTTTATAAAACAAGGTAGTATTGCCTGCCTCCAAAAAAAGTATATAGTGTTACTTCCATAGGCACCATTTGCACTATAAATGGACACACAATAGTGGGGCCAGTAGAATTGGCCTCTTTAAAGCCTGACTTCTTCAGTCCCTGACAAGTATTTTCCTTTTTTTAACAAATATGAGACAAATATGGTGGGGAAATTTTGAGACAATAATCTGGGACAAAATTAATTGGCACTTGGAAAAGCTTGTGCTAGTTAATGAAAGTCAGCACAGATTTGTTAAAGGCAAATCGTGTTTGACTAACTTGATTGAGATCTTTGATGAAGTAATGGAGAGGGTTGATTAGGGTAGTGTGATTGAAGTGCATATAGACTTTCAAAAGGAGTTTGACAAAGTACCACATAATAGACTTCTAAGCAATATTAAAGCCCATGGGATTAAAGAGACAGTGGTAGCGTGAATACAAAATTGGCTAAGGGACAGAAAGCAGAAAGTAGGGGTGAATGGTTCTTTTTCAGACTGGAGGGAAGTGTATGGTGGTGTTCCCCAGGGGTCAGTATTGAGACCACTGCTCTTTTTGATATACATTAATGACCTGGACTTGGGTATACAGAGTATAATTTCAAAGTTTGCAGATGACATGCATCTCGGAAATGTAGTAAGCATTGAGGAGGATAGTAACAGACTTCAGGAGGACATAGACAGGCTGGTAAATTGGGCAGACACATGGCAGATGAAATTTAATGCAGAGAAGTGTGAAGTGATACATTTTGCTAGGAAGAATAAGGAGTGGCAATTTAAACTAAATGGTACAATTTTAAAGGGGGTGTAGAAACAGAGAGATCTAGGGGTGTACGTACACAAATCTTTGAAGATGGCAGGACAAGTTGAGAAGGCTGTTAAAAAACGATATGGGATTCTAGTCTTTATTAATATAGGCAAAGAGTACAAAAGCAAGGAAGTTATGCTAAAGCTTTATAAGACGCTCGTTAGGTCTCAGCTGGAGCATTGTGTTCAATTCTGGGCACCACACTTTAGGAAGAATGTCAAAGCCTTGGAGAGGGTGCAGAGGAGATTTACTAGAATGGTACCAGTGATGAGGGACTTCAGTTATGTGGAGAGACTGGAGAAGTTGGGGTTGTTCTTCTTAGAGCAGAGAAGGTTAAGAGGAGAAATAACAACAGAAAATGCTGGAAAAACTCAGCAGGCCAGGCAACATCCGTGGAGAGAAATTAGAGTCGACGTTTCGGGTTGAAACCCATTTTGAGTATGAAACCCATGCTGAGTTTTTCCAGCATTTTCTGTTGTTATTTCGGATTTCCAGCATCTGCAGTATTTTGCTATCGTACTAGGTTAAGAGGAGATTTGATAGAGGTGTTCAAAATCATGAATGGCTTTGATAGTGTAAATAAAGAGCAACTGCTTCCAGTGGCAGAAAGTTCGGCAACCAGAGGACACAGATTTAAGTTGATTGGCAAAAGAACCAGAGTCAACATGAGAAAACATTTTTTTACACAGCAAGGTGTTCTGATCTGGAATGTTCTGCCTGAAAGGGCGGTGGAAGCAGATTCAATTGTAACAATCAAAAGAGAATTGGATAAGTACTTGAAGGGAAAAATTTACAGGGTTATGAGGAAAGAGCAGAGGAGTGAGATTAATTGGATAGCTCTACCAAAGAGCCAACACAGGCACAATGGGCTTAATGGCCTCCTTCTGTGCTGTATCATTATATGATTCTATGAAAAAAAATAGCAGGAATGTTGTGCCAAAATTTGATAACTGCACCAAGAAAACTTGTATTAACTGTAGGATTTCGCAATAATTTTGAAATTTCCTACAGTTCCGAAGATTGATTTTTGATTAAAAAAAATACCTGGGTAGAATACACCTTTAAAAATCCAGGGATCAAAATGGCCATCAGACCTCGTGGCAGAAGACAAAAGGACAGTCTCTCTTCAAAGCACGGGCTGACAAAGAGGACTGAAAAGGCAGCCTGTCTGTGTGTCTGTGAAAAAGGATAATCAAAGATGGCTGTCCGACCTCATGGCAGGAGACACCACACAGACTGTGTGCATATGAAAAGGGAAAATCAAAGATGGCTGACAAAGGATTTAGAAAAAAAACCCAGCCCGTGAAGCAATGGAGTAGTTAAACTGTCAATCAAAGGCAGTTCAGGGAGTTTCCCTCCCTGCAGGACAATCGATGTTTGTTTACACTAAACTGCTACAATGTTGAACCACTTGAGACTACTAATCAATTGCGGTTGGGCGTGACCACAGGACAATCAGTTTGTTTACACTAACATCCAAGGGCTGTTTACTCAGCAATTAAGGAAATAGACATGGTTTTTCAAACGGAGACAGTTTCATTCAACCCATCACAAGAATGGGGATGCATTCAAAAACCCATCACAATGAATGGGTGATTCATCCAAAACCCATCACAGTCAATGGGGACAGTTTGGATCCCTTTTGTTTAGCCCAGATGCATCCGGATTTGGGCGGGAAGATTTCGGCCCCAAATGGGGTATAAGATAGCTTCTCAAGAAGCCACCTCTCTCTCTCTGCAGCCTCGCCTCCGTGCCCTCTACAACTTGGAAGCCCGCCCAAGGGAGTGGAATACCAGCAGTTACTTTTAAACACTGGGGTATCTCTATCTTCAGGGTGGTGAAGAATCTAAGACCGCAAGGGCACGGGGCAGGTGTTCATTGGTGAGCATACATTTTCTGGCCCATTACAAGGCAACTTAGAATAGGTATAAGGGTGGGAATTAAGGGGAATCTTGTTAAACTGTAATTTTAGTCAATTTTCCCTCGTTGTGTCCGTTTTCTCCTCCCCTATTTAAGTAACAGTGTTGCATTAAGCAGAAAGGTGCTGTAGTGAACACTAAGTAGCTGTATTAAAAGTGCTGTATCTAAGTAACAGTGTTGTACTAAGAAGTAAAGTGCTGCATTTAAGTAACAGTGTTCTATTAAGCAAACGAGTGCTGTAGTAGACACTAAAGTGTACTGTGAGAATAAAGTGCTGTATTTCAGCATAGGTGTGCTGTATTTCAGCATAGGTGTGCTGTATTGTTTATTTTCAATTTGTTTCTTTTTGTTTCAATAAATACTGGTCTGTTTTGCACCCAACCACGAGTCACGTTTTCTGTCTACATCGCTACCGAATAAGTCCGGCGGTCAGAACCAGGAATAGGGGAGCGCTTCGAAACCGCACGGGGGTCCCTGGAGCAGCTTAGAGGCTTCTGACTGGCCAGAGACAATAACCCCAACCACGCTTATTAATTCCTACAAACTCCTTTCATTGGGGAGAAGTAATTGCAAGGCTGATGCGATGGGCCATAATTTGCGGCCCCTATGGGTGGGTACGAGGTGTGTACACGCCCGTAAGGGCTGCACAAGTTCTGGGTTTTCATGCGCAAAGCGCATGCCTGGGGGAAGGGCCTCCGTGGGTGGAGAGTTGGGCTATTTGTCCAACGTCTGCCCAGTGAATGCCCATGAAATTCTTACACCTGGTAAAAGCAAGCATAAGGCTTGCTTTTACCAGTGTAAGAGTTTAAAAAAACATAAAAATAAATTTTTATCAATCATTTATATATCAAAAAACATGTACAATAAGTTTATTTTTGATAAAAACAGAAAATGCTGGAAATACTCAGCAGGTCAGGCAGCATCAGGTCGATGACTCTTCATCAGAACTGGAAAAAGCTGGAGATGGAACAGATTTTTAAGCAAGTGCAAGGGCAGGGAAAGGGGGAGGAGAGGAAAGAACAAAAGGGAAGGTCTGTGATAGGATGGAAGGCAGGGGAGATTAAGAGACATTAAGAGATGGTGCACGGCAAAAGGAGATGGTAATGGGACAAGTTAAGAAACAAAAGATGGCTCTAGATGAAGTGTAAAAAAATTAAATTAAATTAAAACAATACCAGCTTTTATGGCTTAATTGGAAGCAAGCCATCTGGCAATCCCCGATAACAGTTTGCAAATGCTGTCAACATTAAAATCAGAAAGGAAAAACAAAGCCCCTATTTTTAGCCCCTTTAAAACATTTAAATTTATTTTTCAAAAAAATAAATTTTTGTTTTAAATATTTAGTTAAATAGCATTTTAATTAATTTTAAATATATAATGGTTTTTTATTAAATTTATTTGATGTGTGATGTATTTTTGGGATATTCCCATTCATACTTATGAGGTTTCCATACATATGGAATCTCCATAAGCATGAATGGGGATTCCCTTCCTTTATTGGTTGGGCCAGTCCACGTGATCCCGGGGTGCTTGCGAACTGCCTGCGACCCTGGGATATGTGGGCCTCTACCCACGGGTACCCGGAGAGGCCCAGGAGCGTGAGTCTCCGTACCTCCCAGACCACCAGGTACGCGGGCATTTTATTTGCGGATCGGAAGCATTTCCCCGCGAGGAGCCTCCGACCACAAATTCAGGGCCAATACCTTTTTTGTGCACTGGAGCCAAATAAAAATTATTTTTGTTGCAGAACATCTAATGTTTTGTCAGGGATAAAATACAATCCATTCTATCGACAGCTCCAAGCGTTGTAAAATAAATAAAACACCAAGTACCCACTTTTAATCAGTATGCTCAGGAATTCTATTCTACTATATACACTTATGATATATGTCAAGTGATATTCATTTAGACAGCAGCTCTGTGGCATCTCCACAATCTTACTCTTTTTGAGTAATAATTTATAGCTTTGTTTTTCCTTTCTGATTTTAATGTTGACAGCATTTGCAAATTGTTATCAGGGATTGCCAGATGGCTTGCTTCCAATTAAGCCACAAAAGCTGGTCTTTGTTATAGGGAGACCCATTTTCACATTCACATTAGCAACAATAGGCTTCCCTTTCGGATTGTTCATGGCAAGTCTCTGCCAGCCATTCAAACCTGCTGTCTATCACTTTTTTTCTCTTCAACTTTATCACATTGTTCTTGCTAATTAATCATTGCCAAAAGAGAGCAGTCATGAGCTAAAATAAAACATCTTCACAGACAGAAAGAGTGGCTGATAGATGTGAAAGGTCTCGGGATCAACACCAGCAGCACAAAACAGACGGATAGCGAATCAGCAGCTCATTTTGCACCTGATTTTCTTTTTGATTGACTTCAATGGAAAAGAAAATCGGACGCGGTGTAAAACGGGCTGGCGATTCGCTATCAGCCCATTTTGTGCTACTGGTGTTGACCAGTTTCATCCCCATTAAACCTTCACCACAGATAAAGCTTGCTTATAGAAAGTTATCACCTTGAAAACATGAAATGTGCATTTAAAGACAATTAAGGATGCCAGTTTTCAAGAAACTATACACAATGACAACAGCTGCAGCTAAAGCACACATTACAGTGGTAATACATTCAATAGAACACCAATGATCATTTTAGGACCTTAGCTTAAATCAAACTGGGACAAAGGGGATGACTGTATTCTCCCTGAGAGCTCTTAAGGTTCCTGAATGATATGAGTTTGAGCAATCTAAATTCAGTTTGCAGTTGGCTTAAGTTTATAGCGGAAAGCTACCTTCCCATTTCATGACACTGGCACTAATTTAGCAATCTCATTCTAAAAGGTCAAAAGGGAAAGTGGCTTGGGAAATGGAGAAGCATTGGGTGATCCTCTGAGGTTAGGATTCAAATAGATTATTTGAGCTTCGTTTCTAAGATTCGCACATTGCACCTGCCGATGCCACACTTCATTTGCTCAGGATTCTTGGTGCTATCACCCAGTTTAAAGTGCAAGAATGTTCTGTCACTCTGCATTTTGAGCTCTCACATCGAAGAGTGGAAAGATACAAGAAGGAAGAACAAAACAAAGAGTTCTACCAGTTAGTCTTGTACCTAGAATATCTCTTCTAATAGCTCAAAATCAAGAGATTATTTTACATTCCATTTATAGAAAATGACTTTACTTGCAAAAGAAATCTTACTAACCCAACAAAACATTTTGTAATATTTTATAATACTGAACAGTAAGACTTATACGTTACAATAGATCCCAACAGTCATTTCCTCTTCAGTAAGATACCGTTGAATAATTAAGCCAATTTTACATATAAAATTACAAATATTATAAACCATATTTTGCAAGAATTATTCATCAATAATGGTCAGGTTGTTAGCTAACAATCATGAGATTTGTTAACTTTCTTCTTCTCATAAGTGTTTAAATGGGCATCACTCAATGCTCCGAAATGGCCACAAACGAATAATCTCATTGTTTTTACAGTGAAATTTCCATAACCACTTGTGTAGAAATGTTAACTTCTCCTACATGATAACACAGTTAATACTAATCAAGATTTTCAGAGGTTTTCATAAGCTGTAAAATGAATACTCAAGTAGTTTGTGACCACTAACTGAACTTCTTGGTTAAGCAATAGCATTAATCACTTAAATGCTCGATAAGCCAAAATGTTTGATAACTATGGAACATTTTCTTTCAGAAAAATATTTTTAAAGTGCTAGAAAATTGACAGAACATATTTGATATAATTTGTTTCATTTAATAAAAATATTGAATATATAAGAAATAACTCAGTTTTGTTATCATAACCTGAAAAAATATATTTTACATTCAAATTCCTCAACTCTTCAGATAGTTTTCTTGTACTACTGTATATGCAATAACTGAAAATAATGCTATTGACAATTAAAAGTAAAATTAAAAGTAGAGATGAAATCAAACTCTTTGAAGATTTTAAGTTACTGTATCGCCAACACTGCTGTCAATGTTGTCATGTGATTTTCAGAAGGGAACAATAAGGAATTATTTACAGTTCTAAGGATAGTTCAACTGGAACTAGGAGCTTAATATATTTTTATATAGAGGGAATGCCAAGGCATTAAATAAAATTAATCATATAGGCCAATTATGCTACACTGTTTCCATTGATATGATGTGGTTTTGGCTTCACATCAATGCAAACTGTGTAGTGTCATTTGAGCATGGTCGCCAAATCGCATTTAGACAAGTGATGCGTAACCATCTCCATAAGATAGTCTCACACCACTTCAGGTACCCACCAGCTGCACGCAGCATAACTGCAGCCAATATGAAACACAATTTAAAAAGATTGCCTAGAAATGTTTAATCTTTTTAGGGCTAGTGGAAAATCAACAGGACAGTCAGCTCTCCATTAACATTAAGAAATGAATTGGCATTAGGAGGTGGTGAGCAGGGCTCTCTCCCTGTGTGCATGCACACATGCGCCAAGCTCCCATTTCCTTGGCCTATTACATTTTGACAGCAGAGAGCCAACTGCTCTGATAATTTTCCACCAACCCTAAAAAGTTCAAAAATGAAATTTAAAAAGTTCCCAGGCAGTCTTACTAAACTTTGCTTCACACTTGTGTTGCAATTGGCGCAAAGCTGAAATTGTGTGAGACTCTTCTGGAGATGGTCCTGCAACACTTTCCAAAATGCGATTCTGTAGACTTCACACCCAAATTACAAAATATAGTTTTACATTGATATGAAGCTGAAGCTGTTTTAAAGAGAACATAGAGAGAGAAAGCAGTGCAATTCCCCACCTACACTCTCAATGGGGTCTAGTTTTAACATAGTACTTATGATATACTAATACCCTTAATGAGTCTTTCTGTAGCTCTAGAAATCAAATGTATGAAAATATGATTTTAATTCATAGTGCTATTTTTTCACATCCAAATAATATGTGCTATTAATTAATTATGTGCTATTTTTTAAATCCAATGTTGGCAGCAATGCACAATGCTTTTTTCTGGGGATTGATAGGAATACTGCTCAATGGGAAAGGATTAACCATCTCCAATGCTAGCGTGTCCTTACATACCAATCTCTATAATCCTTTAGTTAAGCTATAATTTTTAGAGAGTGCACTTTACTGAAAGCTCATAGCTTTTAAAATATTATGTTTGAATTTCAATAACAGCAAACTTGAATGAAATGAAAGGTAAGAGCTATGGAAATAACAGCTCCTTTCCCCAGTACATTTTGACAAAAAAAATTCTGAAGAATTTTTCTACAATTACTGGAATCTGAAGGTTTAACAACAGTTATGTCCTATCCATATAAAAAAGGACAAATCCAATATGGCAAATTAACACCCCATCAGACTACTCTCAATCATCAGCAAAGTGATGGAAGGTGTCATCGAAAGTGCTATCAAGTGGCACTTACTCACCAACAACCTGCTCACCGATGCTCAGTTTGGGTTCCGCCAGGACCACTCGGTTCCAGATCTCATTACATCCTTGGTCCAAACATGGAAAAAAGAGCTGAATTCCAGAGGTGAGGTGATAGTGACTGCCCTTGACACCAAGGCACCATTTGACCGAATGTGGCATCAAGGAGCCCTGGTAAAATTGCAGTCAATGGGAATCAGGGGGAAAACTCTCCACTGGCTGGAGTCATACCAAGCACAAAGGAAGGTGGTTGTGGTTGTTTGAGGCCAATCATCTCAGCCCAAGGGCATCGCTGCAGGAGTTCCTCAGGGCATTGTCCTCGGCCCAACCATCTTCAGCTGCTTTGTCAATGACCTTCCCTCCATCATAAGGTCAGAAATGGGGATGTTCACTGATGATTGCACAGTGTTCAGTTCCATTCGCAACTCATCAGATAATGAAGCTGTCTGTGCCCGCATACAGCAAGACCTGGACAACGTTCAGGCTTAGGCTGATAAGCGGCAAGTAACATTTACGCTACGCAAGTGCCAGGCAATGACCATCTCCAACAAGAGCGAGTCTAACCACCTCCCCGTGACATTCAATAGCATTACCATCATTGAATCCCCCACCATCAACATCCTGGGGGTCACCATTGCCCAGAAACTTAACTAGACCAGCCACATAAATACAGTGGCTACAAGAGCAGGTCAGAAGCTGGGTGTTCTGTGGCGAGTGACTCACCTCCTGACTCCCCAAAGCCTTTCCACCATCTACAAGGCACAAGTCAGGTGTGTGATGGAATACTCTCCACTTGCCTGGATGAGTGCAACTCCAACAACACTGACTTGTGCCTTGTAATAATGATGGTAATGCGATGATAGCTTCATCCAACCCCATGAAAGATTAGGCTCCCTTTAACAGTTCATACAGCAGCAGTTCCATTGCTATGAACTGTTTCATTGGGGATAATTTTAAACTAACCGGATCAGATGAGTTGCCTGTTTTACACCAATGGAGTCAATGCAAAATAAAGTCGGGCGAGGTGCAAGATGGACGGCTGATCGAAACCCGTCAGTCTCCCACTGGGCGGGTTAGTTTAAAATGACACCCAAATGTCTCTGCCCACTGCATGTGTAGAAACATCAGCAAGTTTGCATAGATGCTTTTGTAAATGAACATAATGGAAATTATTGCACTGCTTGGGCCAACACACTCATATATTTAACAAAGACCTTACAGCAGAGATCTTTAAAGCTTGCCCTTTTATGACGTACTGGGGATAATTTTAACAGATGTAAATTGTTATAAATTGGCCAGAAAAAGCAGTAAACCTGAGGATTGGGAGCAGTTTAGGATTCACCAAGGAGGACAAAGGGATTAATTAAGAAAGGGAAAATAAAATATGAGAGTAAGCTTGCAGGGAACATAAAAACTGACTGTAAAAGCTTTTATAGATATGTGTGAAGAGAAAAAGATTGGTGAAGTCAAGCGTAGGACCCTTGCAGTCAGAATCAGGGGAATTTATAATGGGGAACAAAGAAATGGTAGACCAATTAAATACATATTTTGGTTCTGTCTTCACAAAGGAGGACACAAATAACCTCCCAGAGATGTCGGGGAACATAGGGTCTGATGAAAGGGAGGAACTGAAAGAAATCAGTATTTGTAGGGAAATGGTGTTCGGGAAATTGATGGGATTGAAGGCCGATAAATCCCCAGGGCCGGATAATCTACATCCTAGGGTACTTAAGGAAGTGGCCCTAGAAATAGTTGATGCTTTGCTGATCATCTTCCAGCATTCGATGGAATCTGGAACAGTACCCATAGATTGGAGGGTAGCTAATGTTACCCCACTATTCAAAAAAGGTGGTAGAGAGAAAACGGGGAATTACAGACCGGTAAGCCTGACATCGGTAGTGGGGAAAATGCTAGAGTCCATTATAAAATATGTAATAGCAGAGCACTTGGAAAACAGTGACAGAATCGGACAAAGTCAACATGGATTTACAAAAGGTAAATCATGCTTGACTATACTACTGGAATTTTTTGAGGATGTAACTGGTAAAATAGATAAGGGAGAACCAGTGGATGTGGTGTAGTTGGACTTTCAGAAGGCTTTTGATAAGGTCCCGCATAAGAGATTAGCGTGTAAAGTTAAGGCACATGGGATTGGGGGCAAGGTATTGACTTGGATAGAGAACTGGTTGGCAGACAGAGAGCAAAGAGTTGGAATAAACGGGTCTTTTTCCGAGTGGCAAGCAGTGACTAGTGGGGTACTGCAGGGATCGGTCCTTGGGCCCCAGCTATTCACAATATATATTAATGATCTAGACAAGGGAACTAGATGTAATATCTCCAAATTTGCAGTCAACACAAAGCTGGGTGGGCGTGTGTGTGGTGAGGAGGATGCCGAGAAACTCCAGGATGATTTGGACAGGTTGGGTGATTGGGCAAAAGCATGGCAGATGCAATATAACGTGGATAAATGCGAGGTTATCCACTTTGGTGGCAAAAACAGGAAGGCAGATTATTATCTGAATGGCAATAGATTGGGAGAAGGGGAAGTGCAACGAGACCAGGGTGTCCTTGTGCACCAGTCGCTGAAGGTAAGCATGCAGGTGCAGCAGGCGGTTAAGAAGGCAAATCGCATGTTGGCCTTCGTAGCGAGAGGGTTTGAGTACAGGAACAAGGATGTCTTGCTGCAGTTGTACAGGGCCTTGGTGAGACCACATCTTGAGTATTGTGTGCAGTTTTGGTCGCCTTATCTGAGGAAGGATGTTCTTGCCATGGAAGGAGTTCAGTGAAGATTCACCAGGCTGATACCTGGGATTGCAGTAATGACGTATGAGGAGAGATTGGGTCAATTGGGCTTGTACTCGCTGGAGTTAAGAAGAATGAGAGGGGATCTAATTGAATCTTATAAAATTCTGACAGGACTGGACAGACTAGATGCAGGAAGGATAGATAAGGGAGAACCAGTGGATGTGGTGTATTTGGACTTTCAGAAGGCTTTCGATAAGGTCCCGCATAAGAGATTAGTGTGCAAAGTTAAAGCACATGGGATTGGGGGCAAGGTATTGATTTGGATAGAGAACTGGTTGGCAGACAGGAAGAAAAGAGTTGGAATAAACAGGTATTTTTCCGAGTGGCAGGCAGTAACTAGTGGGGTACCGCAGGGATCGGTGCTAGGACTCCAGCTATTCACAATATTCACAATACATATTAATGGTCTAGACGAGAGAACTAGATGTAATGGGCTGGATTTGCATTCATGAGTCAGATAGGAGGCGGGACTACAACGTTCCAGGTTGTAGTCCCGCCTCCATCGAGATGTGGCCAATCCACGCGATTTTAACTTGATTGACCTTGTTGAGCCCACCCAGCGGGCTCAGCAGGCCAATTAAGGGCCACCCGGCAACAGGTGACGTCAGAGACTGAAATTTCATCTGTCAAGGGGTTTTGACAGATGAAATATCAGTGTTTCACAGCTGTTTGAAGCTGTCAAACACTGACAGTCTTACTTCTAACCTGAGTCCTTCTCCACAGACTCAGTTAGAAATCACTCCTGCACAGAAAGCTGAAGGCTGTCACTTTTGACAGTTCGCAGCCATTCTGCTTTCTGTGCCGGTGAGATGAGGGACTCCCGAGACCTAAAGGAAGGAAGACTGAAAAGGTAATTTAAACTTCTTTAAACACTTTAGACACACCAAACACACTTATCTTTGCACTCATGCACACATCACTCACCTGAACACCGACATCTCGACCCCTCCAAGCCCTTCATCCCGATGGTCCTCCTCCTCTAACTTGGCATGGTTTGGAGCCATCGGGAATCCCACACTTCAACCTTAAAAATAGGGATTAGGCTAAAAACTGCCTGTTAACAGGCAGTTAATTGGCACTAATCCCTTCCCGCCTCAGGTAGGCGGGTCCCAGTGCGGGGCGGGTGCCCGCCTCCTTTGAAACTGGCATGGAGGTGGGTTGGATGTGGGATGGGGTCGGGACCCCTGATTTTGGGATTTTAACCCCCCACACGCCTCCAATCCCGACTCCACGGCCCAATGAAAATCCTGCCCAATATCTCCAAGTTTGGAGACAAAACAAAGTTGGGTGGGCGTATGTGCTGTGAGGAGGATGCAGAGAAACTCCAATACGATTACAGGTTGGGTGATTGGGCAGATGCATAGCAGATGCAGTATAATGTGGATAAATGCGAGGTTATCCACTTTGGTGGCAAAAACAGGAAGACAGATCATTATCTGAATGGCAATAGATTGGGAAAAGGGGAAGTGCAACGAGACCTGGGTGTCCTTGTGCACCAGTCGCTGAAGGTAAGCATGCAGGTGTAGCAGGCGGTTAAGAAGGCAAAAGGTATGTTGGCCTTCATAGCGAGAGGATTCGAGTACAAGAGCAAGGATGTCTTGCTGCAGTTGTACAGGGCCTTGGTGAGACCACAGCTTGAGTATTGTGAGCAGTTTTGGTCGCCTTATCTGAGGAAGGATGTTCTTGCCATGGAGGGAATGCAGCGAAGATTCACCAGACTGATACCTGGGATGGCAGGAATGACGTATGAAGAGAGATTGGGTCAATTAGGCTTATATTCGCTAGAGTTTAGAAGAATGAGAGGGGATTTCATTGAAGCTTATAAAATTCTAACAGGACTAGACAGACTAGATGCAGGAAGGATGTTCCCGATGGCGGGGGAGTCCAGAACCAGGGGTCACAGTCTAAGGATAAGGGGTAAGCCATTTAAGACTGAGATGAGGAGGAATTTCTTCACCCAGAGAGTGGTGAACCTGTGGAATTCTCTACAACAGAAGGCAGTTGAGGCCAATTCATTAAATATATTCAAGAAGGAGTTAGATATATTTCTTAAGGCTAAACGGATCAAGGGGTATGGGGAGAAAGCAGGGACAGGGTACTGAATTTGGATGATCAGCCATGATCTCATTAAATGGCGGAGCAGGCTCGAGGGGCAGAATGGCCTATTCCTGCTCCTATCTTCTATGTTTCTATGTAACTCCCAAACACGGGTGGATTTGGGTCGGGTGGGAAGTTAAAATTTATAACATTTCAAACATGAACCCAACACGCCTCAAACCCGCCTACTTCCGGTTTTAACAGGCGGGACAGTGGGTGCATGACCAATCCGCTCTCAGGAGGAGGGTCGGTCATTGAAAGCTTTTAAAGAGGCTGCGTGCCTCTATTTTAACAAGGTTTCTATTTTTAACTAATGTCGGCCAGGTTTTCTGGGCCTTAGGAAAACCTGCAGGTAAAAGAAGGAGGGTTGGATCCATAAGGTGAATGCATTTACAGCAATGCTTGTGAGCCAAGAGGAGCAGGAGCGTTCGTTCCTGGCCCAATAAGGTACCCTCTAAAACTCCCAGGTTAGAGCAGGCGGGCCGTCGGGTTGAAGGACTTGGAGGGGTTGCGATGTCGATATTCAGGTGAGTGATGGGTACATGAGTGCAAAGGTAAGTGTGTTTGGTGTGTCTAAAGTGTGTAAAGAAGTTTAAATTACCTGTACTTACCTTAACAGCCTTTCTTCCTGTAGGCGTCGGGAGTCCTTCACTCAGCCGGCACTGAAAGCTGAATGGCTGCGATCTGTCAAAAGTGACAGCCTTCAGCTTTTAGTGTCGGTGAGAGTTCTAACTGAGTCTGCGTAGAAGGACTCAGGTTAGAAGTCAGACTGTCAGTGTTTGACAGCTTCAAACAGCTGTGAAACACTTATATTTCTTCTGCCAAGACCTCTTGACAGATGAAATTTCAGTCTGTGACGTCACCTGTTGCCGGGTGGCCCTTAATTGGCCTGCTGAGCCCGCTGAGCGGGCTTAACAAGGTCAATCAAGGGAAAATCGCGTGGATTGGCCGGACGTCGATGTAGGCGGGACTAGAACCCAAAAGTTGTAGTCCCGCCTCCTTCCCGACAGCTTAATGAAAATCGACCCCAGTGTGTCCTTACAGTCTCCCTGAGCAACTTTGTCAAATTAAATTGAGAGCACTTTTGTGCTGTGGACTTGGTGTCCCAGGAGAGCAGAATTAAAATTGCCCAAAATCATTTCACTTAGAACCTCTACAGACATCTGTACCAGATTCAAATTCACTGTACTGCCCTCCATGGCTATGTGTCTCTTTTACCTCAAACGCCATAGCAGCCAGTATTTTTAAGGCTATGACATAAACTGTGCAGGAAGTACATGTCAAAAATAAATTTTCAGTACAATATACAGAGGCAATGAACCAAATTATAACATAAACTTTTCTATGAAGAATTTTCTAACTACATAAATGTATATACAGTAATACTTAATTTATTTAGTGAAACTACACCCCAAAGAATATAAATATACAAAACTTTTATTGTGAGCTTCCAAATTATCATATTTGTGCAGTTTTAATAGACATTTAATCTTCTTGCAAAGGTATAATCTTTTTATTTCATGTTCATTGTTTGGGTAAGGTTAAGGATCATTTAGAATACAGCACTTAATAGGGTTGTGAGATGTCCATTCAAATTCTGCTTGGTGGCTTGGAAGCTGTAACACTGGAGCAATAGAATTGCCCAGTCAATAACCAGCTTTGCCAATACTGGCTAGATTATCTATGAAAGGAAAACTCTTCAGTAAGATCCCATAGTACGACTTTAAAATAACATTGTAATGGTGATCAAGGAATCATAATGTCACCATCTCTAGAAATTGCTGGATGCTGGATTGTCCATTCCTCAACAATGGGAGATAGAATGTGTGAGGGAGAAAAATGAAAGGGAAGAGCATCAATAAATTAATTAATATAAATAAATTTACTTATGCTACTGGCCAGGCAGCAAAGACAAAAATCTACCATAATGTGTCCAAAAAATGAATCAAGGATTCAAAAAGTATACAATACATTGATTTGTAAATTAAATAAGCAGACACTACTTATAAGATTGGGAAATCACCCACAGAATAGTTTACACCATTTGTTTGGGTAATAAAGTGACCGTTTATTCCCAAGTATTATTGCTTCTGACAAAACTTACTTCTCCACCCAATGGAATGGCATATGCTCTGAAACCATTGCTGCACTTACAAGGCTCTTTACATGACCTCCATTTTCCCCTACTCATTGACCAACACCTTTCTTGCCAAGAGTCTGTTTGAGATTAACTCACATCAGTCAGCTACTCCTGACCTCATAGAGTCATAGAGTCATAGAGTAATACAGCACAGATAGAGGCCCTTCGGCCCATCGTGTCCATGCCGGCCATCAAGCCCTGTCTAATCTAATCCCATATTCCAGCATTTGGCCCGTAGCCTTGTATGCTATGGCATTTCAAATGCTCATCCAAATGCTTCTTAAATGTTGTGAGGGTTTCTGCCTCCACAACCCTTTCAGGCAGTGAGTTCCAGACTCCAACCACCCTCTGGGTGAAAAAGTTCTTTCTCAAATCCCCTCTAAACCTCCCTCCCTTTACCTTGAATCTATGCCCCCTAGTTATTGACCCCTCTACTAAGGGGAAAAGCTCCTCAGCATCCATCCTATCTATGCCCCTCACAATTTTGTACACCTCAATCATGTCCCCCCTCAGCCTCCTCTGCTCCAAGGAAAACAAACCCAATCTGCCCAGTCTCTCTTCATAGCTGAAGCGCTCCAGCCCTGGTAACATCCTGGTGAACCTCCTCTGCACCCTCTCTAACGCGATCACATCTTTCCTGTAGTGTGGCGACCAGAACTGCACACAGTATTCCAGCTGTGGCCTAACCAGTGTTTTATACAGCTCCATCATAACCTCCTTGCTCTTATATTCTATGCCTCGGCTAATGAAGGCAAGTATCCCATATGCCTTTTTTACCACCTTATCCACCTGTTCCGCCGCCTTCAGGGATCTGTGTACCTGCACACCCAGATCCCTCTGACCCTCCGTCTTGTCTAGGGTCTTACCATTCATTGTGTATTCCCTTGCCTTGTTAGACCCCCCAAAGTGCATCACCTCGCACTTTTCCGGGTTAAATTCCATTTGCCACTGTTCCGCCCATCTGACCAACCCATCTATATCGTTCTGCAGACTGAGGCTACCCTCCTCGCTATTTACCACCCTACCAATTTTAGTATCATCCGCGAATTTACTGATCATACCCTTTACATTCATATCCAAGTCATTAATGTAGACCACAAACAGCAAGGGACCCAGCACCGATCCCTGTGGTACCCCACTGGCCACAGGTTTCCAGTCACAAAAACAACCTTCGACCATCACCCTCTGCCTTCTGCCACTAAGCCAGTTTTGTATCCAATGTGCCAAGGCACCCTGGATTCCATGGGCTCTTACCTTCTTGACCAGTCTCCTGTGCGGGACTTTATCGAAGGCCTTACTGAAATCCATGTATACCACATCCACTGCGTTACCCTCATCCACACACCTAGTCACCCCCTCAAAAAATTCAATCAAATTAGTCAGACATGATCTTCCCTTGACAAAGCCATGTTGACTATCCCTGATTAATCCTTGCCTCTCCAAGTGGAGACAAATTTTGTCCCTCAGGATTTTTTCCAGTAATTTTCCTACCACTGATGTTAGGCTCACTGGCCTGTAGTTCCCCGGTTTTTCCCTACTACCCTTCTTGAATAATGGTACTACATTAGCGGTTCTCCAGTCCTCTGGCACATCCCCTGTGGCCAGAGAGGTCCTGAATATATGTGTTAGAGCCCCCGCAATCTCCTCCTTTGCCTCACACAGCAGCCTGGGGTACATTTCATTGGGGCCTGGGGATTTATCCATTTTTAGGCCAGCTAAAACCGCCAATACCTCCTCCCTCTCGATATTACCTCAGCTTCATTCTCAAGGTTCCTCACAGTCTTAATCCAAGCCTTGCTGATCGAATATCTTGGTCCTAGTTTGAGTACAGGACTTATTCTCCTAGACTTATGTTCTCTTCTTTACCTCTTTACACAACCCTCACTCTCCACACCTCCTGACATTCTCTTCTACAAGTTTGGCACTTATTGAGTATCACGAAAAAACTCTTTCAAGATTCATGGTAGACAGATTTTAGCACCATGCACAAGCTTTAATTACATTTAGGTACCATTTAAATGTAATGCAGTAAAGCTTAATTAGTAAATAACTGCCACTTGAGGAGGAAACGACCTAATTACCAATCAAGTATCAGATTTACTTTATCCCTTTCACAAATTGCACAAGTGCTTATATTACCATCAACCATCTGAAAAAATACTATCCACAGTTATACAAACAACATCTGAATAAACTAAAAAAATATACTACATAAAATCTCCAGCTGAACACTGGGAGACTTTACTGTGAAGCTAAAGGGATCATTTTAAACATTTTCAGATTTTCCTTTTAGTCTATATTTCTAAATAACATGACATATGTACATAACTTTCCCATAAAACATATATGCTACTTTTTAATTTAAGGTATTTAACTGAAATTTGCCAACTGATTCTTAGCACAAACTGTTTTCCAGCCTTTAAAGAGATACAAATATTCTACGTGATACAGTTCCTTCCCAGTTGCTGCCCTGTTAGTAATTCGTCCTTATCCCTTCCTCCCAGTTCCCTATCAAAGAAACCCCACCTAGTTGTTCATCTGTAATTGCTTCCAGTGCAACCACAGCCGGTCCCTTCTTCACCAAATATTGAGCAGTGTTGATCACCTGTCCTTACTGTGTCATCAGTCGTCTTCTGCAGTGCCTAGGCTGGGACCATAACTTTTAGGATTTGCTTATTTATCAATATTGCTGTAACTTTGTATCCCTACGTAAGTATAGAAAGATCCCAGGCTGTTCTCTCCCACCTGTAAATGTTTGTACGAATACAAATCAGGCTCCTGAATTTCCATGCAGTTCTTCCGATCTCCTGCTGTTTTTAAGCCATTTACGGCATTTCTCCAGATATTCTGCTGATCTCCCACCAGAGAACTCCCACAGAAATTCCAGATGCAGATATCTGAAGCACGGCAGTCTTTTCTCGTTTGTTACTAACTTTACTAATGCCAAATGGTGTCAAAATGGAAGCAATTCACTCAGAATCTAACAGTATGTTTTAAAAGGAGATACAGAAGGAAGAAAGAGAACATTCAAAGCCAGGAAGGGTAACTTTCTACAGCTCCCCGTGTTTTCAGCTAAGTAGTCTAAGCCTGCTCTAAAGTGATAACATTCAGATTTTGTACAATATTTTCTCAACCGTATTCTGCTCTGAGTGACTGTATCTGCGAAACAGTCATTTTAAAATGGAAAATTAAAATGTTAAGCATTAGGAATTCAATTACTGTTTAGTTCTGTGAATTTAACATTCTGGGCTGGATTTTGATTCTGGAGGCGTGTAGGAGGTGGGACTACAACTTTTGGGGTTGTAGTCCCGCCTCCATCGAGTTGTGGCCAACCCACGTGATTTTCACTTGATTGACCTTGTTGAGCCCACCCAGCGGGCTCAGCAGGCCAATTAAGGGCCACCCGGCAACAGGTGACGTCACAGATTGACATTTCATCTGTCAAGAGCTTTTGACAGATGAAATATCAATGTTTGACAGCTCTTTGAAGCTGTCAAACACTGACAATCTGTACACTAAGTTAATTCCTTCCTCTCAGGCTGATTTAGAGATCTCTCCAGAACAGAAAGCTGAATGCTGCAACTTTTAACAGCTCGCGGCCATTCTGCTATCTGTGCCGGCGAGATGAGGGACTCCCGAGACCTGAAGGAAGGAAGGCTGTAAAGGTATGTAAAACTTCTTTAAACACTTTACACACACCAAACACACTTACCTCTGCACTCATGCACCCATCACTCACCTGAACACCAGACATCTCGAACCCTCCAAGTCCTTCAGCCCGACAGCCCGCCTCACTAACTTGGCGTGGTTTGGAGCCGTCGGGAATCCCACACTTCAGGAATAAAAATAGGGATTAGGCTAAAAACTGCCTGTTAACTACCTGTTAACAGGCAGTTAATTGGCACTAATCCTCAAGGCATGTCCCAGCACAGGTTGGGTATCCGCCTCCTTTGAAACTGGCATGAAGGCGGGTTGAGGCGGGATGGGTTTGTGCCCCCTGATTTCGAGATTTTAACCCCCCACACGCCTCCAATATTGCCTCCACGGCCCAATGAATATCCTGCCCTTTGTGTCATTCCCAGCAAAATTGGACATGACAGGCAATATAACCAACAACTGGAAAAACTTAAAAATAATATGGGACAATTACAAGATTAGATCTCGTCTCTTGCCAAGAAATGTCAGAAGAACATGTTGTTTTAGTTGTATGAAAGTATTACAAAACTGTGAAGAAAATTTCAAAAACTTTCAAATGGATGCAATTTTTAATTTTGGGGTTTTAGTCACAAAAGCAGTGCTGTAGAATAGCACTTTGATCCTGAGTAACAATACAAATAAAACTGCTGTGGATGTAATTACCTTATAATATATCATGATCTTCTCTGAACTAACCACTGGAAGGTATGTGACAGTGGTGTGAAGTGGCTAACCTTCTGGTTGTCTCCTCTGTTCCATACCTCCCTCTATGCCCTGACTCCATGGCCAAAATTGGGAGCTCACTGCTGGCGGAATATTGACAAGACGACTATATTTTTTATGTTTACCAATGCAAATCGATGTACTCAGCAGTGAGTAAAGTTTCTACATTTGTAGAGCTTTTCATTAAGATATGTCCATTATTTTTAAGACGGAGGATATTCTACTTACTTGCCTGTGGCATTGCTCATGTACAATTTCTAAAATATATTTATTACTTACATGTATTGTAATATATATATTTTAGAAATTTCCTGTTACCCAATTGCTACCCTGGCTGTTAAATTTTAACTTGTATTTTATATTGTTAGAAGCAACAATGTAAGGGGTTAACATACAAGGTCAAACAAAACATTTTTCAACCAAAAAAGCCGTCAGTTTAGACCAGACAAGTTGGCTGGAGAAGGCTCCATCATGGTGTGAGTTCCGGGGACAAATACAATGGGTTGTCCAAAGTATTAATTATTTAATTGACCAGCAGCCACCTCATTCATCATAATCATCTTTGCCATTGTCAAAAGTGCAATCCATCCAATATTGATGATTGGCTGTTTTATCCAATGTAATTATGAAAGACACAGTCTTGACTGTCTTTTTTTTCAGTACAGCTACAGAGCTGATCCTATGACACAAACCAAAGAGTAAGGCCTCAGGAATGTATGAGACCTTTGAGAAGGGGACAGGGTCAGTCATTGACTATTTTTCTTCAACTGACAGATTGGTGCCTCCTATTACAGAAGTTATATTGGGTGCCCTGTGGCAGTCAACAGTCGATTTTTGTTCTTGCAGCCAGCTGCCTAAATAATCCTCAGGCCAGCCAGGAGAATTGGCTGAGCCAGTTTTCTAAGAACAACCTGTTCTACAGGGTAAGAAGTGAGTCTATATTTTCAAATTTATGTTTAGAGAGAAAGCAAGTGCTGTCTATTATTGTATACTAGCTGGAGTGCCCGGCGGTACCGAGGCTTTTTCGAGGGCATGTTGTTGTTGGAAGAGAGAGAGCGACTGGGGGGGAAGAGAGAGAATGACTGGGGGGAAGGGGGGAAGAGAGAGAGCGACTGGGGGGGGAAGGGAGAGAGCGACTGGGGGGGAAGAGAGAGAGCGATTGGGGGGAAGAGAGAGAGCGACTGGGGGGGAAGAGAGAGAGCGACTGGGGGGGAAGAGAGAGAACGAGTGGGGGGGAAGAGAGAGAGCGACTGGGGGGGAAGAGAGAGAGTGACTGGGGGGGAAGAGAGAGAGCGATGGGGGAAGGGGGGAGGGGAGGGGGGAAGGGAGGGGAGGAGGGGGGAAGGAGGGGGGAAAGAGGGGGCAAATTGGGGGAGGGGGAAGGGGGAGGGGGGAAGGGGGGAGGGGGAAAGAAGGGGGGGAGAAGGGAGGGGGAGGAGGGGAGGAGAGGGGGAGTCCCCGAGCCCCGCCCCCCGATCTCCGATGTCCCGCCCCCCGATCTCCCGATCTCCCGTCCCCCGATCTCCCGATGTCCCGCCCCGCGATCTCCCGATGTCCCACCCCCGATCTCCCGCCCCCCGATCTCCCGATGTCCCGCCCCGCGATCTCCCGATGTCCCGCCCCCGATCTCCCGATGTCCCGCCCCCCGATCTCCCGTCCCCCGATCTCCCGATACCGTGAGCCCCGCCCCCCAATGTCCCAAGCCCCACCCCCCGATGTCCCAAGCCCCGCCCCCCGATGTCCCGAGCCCCACCCCCCACCCTCCGGGGCACCGGCCTCCCGCTCTCTGGAGCCCCGCCCTCACGCTCTCCGGAGCCCCGCCCTCCCGAGCTGGTTTCAAGACCGCCGATTGCGGCTGTGAGAGACGGCCGGCGGGCCCGGTTGCCGGGGTAACCCTTCCCGCTCTCCAAGCCCCGCACCCCCGCCCGAGCCGAGCGGGGAACAGAGAGAGATGCCACGTCTCAGCTGCTCCTGCTGCGCACGCACCCTGTGTATGTCCCGTGACCCTCGTGGCTGACGCCGTTGCCCCGGGTAACGTGACGACGGGGGGGGCAGGGGAGCTTAGCAGAAGCCGTGGGACAATTACATAGCTTGGGCGTGGCTGGGCAGGAGAGGCCCAGGCTTTGAGGCCTAGGTTCTGAGGCCTTACAAAAACGGGGAAAGGTAGGAAAAAGAATCTTCAGGTTAGAGAAAATATTTACAAATGAATGAAGTTTTTTTAAAAACAATTTAATAAAAGCAATTTTTTTTTGCCGGAAATGTAGGTTTGAAAAGAAAAACGCAGAAAGCGGGAAAAAGAATGGACTCAAGATGGCTGACACTCACCTCGGTTCAGAACGATAAGGCCCGCCCACACACGCACCGATTGGTCGACCGTCAGGTCACCGAAGCGTAGGATTGGTCAATCGTCCCATCACTCGACTGTAGGAGGGCCCGCCCGCATGCGCCAGGAACCCGGCGTACGATTGGTCGACCTCGACGTCACTCTATCGCTAATGAGCGGATAATGAGATGCTAATGAGTGGAATTTTGAATGTTTTTTGGATACCGCGGGCGCAATTTTTGTCCGGCCGAAACATAAATATGCCTATGACCGGTCCGTAATCGTAAGCTTTCTTTTGATGTGACGCGCGTGTAGGTACGCTCTATAACTTTCGAACGTATAGAGAACGGACAGACAGACAGACAGAAGAGCTCTTTTTTTATATATATAGATAGGAGGGTAGAGAAATGCTTGTTATACTGTTTACTCTTCATTCATTTGTCTTATGTAGTAAAATCACTTGTTAGCTTAGAGTCAGAGGCCTAGAAATTGGATATGGCCATGAAACGGGCAGTGTTAAGGCCCAACGATGTTAAACAGCGCTAGGTCAAAATGGTCAAGGTAGCAAGCACAATTCCTGCTCAGTCCTCATTAACATGATTGCAGACTTGATTTCAGCGCTAAAACCGGTGCTCATTGGCTTACCGCTCAACAGGTGGGCGGATATCAGGTCCAGTCTAATTCAAAGTCATGTTTGCCACAGGCTTTATTCAATACTTAAAGGCGAGGTGCATTGATGCCACAGCACCTCATTGTCAAGCCACTCACAAATTCAGCTGGAAGAAGACAGCAGTGCAAACCCATGGTGGAACCACAGCACAGGGAGAGAGCCCACAGATTCTCCGACGTGGCCCTTGAGGCACTGGCCATAGAATCATAGAAATTTATGGCACAGAGGAAGGCCATTTGGCCCATTATGTCCTTGCCAGCCAAAAAATAGCTATCCAACCTAATCCCACTTATTGGGAAGACCGAAGCCATTGTTTTCGGTCCCCGCCACAAACTCCGTTCCCTAGCCACTGACTCCAGCCCTCTCCCTAACATCTGTCTGAGGCTGAACCACACTGTTCACAACCTTGTTGTCATATTTGACCCAGAAATGAGCTTCCGACCACATGTCCGTGGTATAACTAAGACCGCCTATTTCCACCTCTGTAACATCGCCCATCTCCGCCCTTGCCTCAGATCATCCGCTGCTGAAACCCTCATTCATGCCTTTGTTACCTCTAGACTTCACTATTTCAAAGCACTCCTGGCTGGCCTCTCACATTCTACCCTACGTAAACTTGAGGCCATCCAAAACTTAGCTGCCCGTGTCCTAACTCGCACCAAATCCCATTCACCCATCACCCCTATGCTCGCTGACCTACATTGGCTCACAGTTAAGCAATGCCTCAATTTCAAAATTCTCATCCTTGTTTTCAAATCCCTCCACAGCCTCACCCCTCCCTATCTCTGTAATCTCCTCCAGCCCCACAACCCCCTGAGATATCTGTGCTCCTCTAATTCTGCCTCTTGAGCATCCCTGATTATAATCGCTCAACCATTGGTGGCCGTGCCCTCTGTTGCCTAGGCCCTAAGCTCTGGAACTCCCTCCATAAACCTCTCTACCTCTCTTTCCTCCTTTAAGACACTCATTAACACCTACCAGTTTAACTAAGCTTTTGGTCATCTGCCCTCATTTCTCCTTAGGTGGCTCAGTGTCAATTTATTTATTGTTTTTTTAATACTCCTGTGAGGCTCCTTGCAATTTTTTAACACGTTTGAAGGCGCTATATAAATACAAGTTGTTGTTGTTGTTGTTGATGTTTCCAGCTCTTGGTCTGTAGCCTTGTGGGTTACAGCAGTTTAAGTGCATATCCAAGTACTTTTTAAATGTGAGGAGGGTTTCTGACTCTACTACCCTTTGAAGCAGTGAGTTCCAGAACCCCATCACCCTCTGGGTGAAAAAATGTTCTCCTCAACTCCCCTCTAATCTTTCTACAAATTACTTTAAATCTAAGCCCCCTGGTTATTGCCCTCTCTGCTAAGGAAAATAGGTCCTTCCTATCCACTCTTTCTAGGCCCCTCATCATTTTATACACCTCAATTAAATCTCCCCTCAGCCTCCTCTGCTGCAAAGAAAACAATCCTAGCCCATCCAATCTTTCCTTATAGCTAAAATTCTCCAGTCCTGTCAACATCCTCATGAATCTCTAAGTGCAATCACATCGTCCGTTTAATGTGGTGACCAGAACTGTATGCAGTACTCTAGCTGTGGCCTAACTAGTATTTTATACAGTTCAAGCATAACATCCCTGCTTTTATATTCTATGCCTCGGCTAATGAAGGAAAGTATCCCGTATGCCTTTTTAACCACCTTATCTACCTGTTCTGCTACCTTCAGGGATCTGTGGATATGCACTCCAAGGTCCCTCTGTTCCTCTACACTTCTCAGTATCCTACCATTTATAGTGTATTTCCTTGCCTTGTTAGCCCTCCCCAAATGCATTACCTCACACTTCTCCAGATTGAATTCCATTTACCACTTTTCTGCCCACCTGACCAGTCCATTGATAGCTTCCTGCAGTCTACAGCTTTCTTCCTCACTAGCTGTGGCCGTGGAGATGAGGCAGGCTGTACTCTTCCCACACACTGGCAGGAAGCCCTTGCCACACACACCTCAAAGGCCCTGGCAGGAGATAGCTGCCCATGTGACAGCCAGCATTGTGGTCACAAGGTCGGCCATTCAGTGCCGAAAGAAGTTTAATGACATCACACTGCAGATCAAGGTGAGTGAAGGCTTCAGCAAATGCTATATCCCACCATCTGCACCACAAGCCTCACACACTGCTCAATGCACCACACCCCCAGCACTCACCTACCAACAATCTCTACCTATCACCAATCATACCTCACAATCATAGCGTCACTTCACCCTCACAACCTTACCACTGCTGCAACACTCACACCCACGCCCACATCTCACACCTTGCACACACTGACAAGCTATTCAACTATGACAGGCGCATCACCCAAACACATTGCACCACACATTTCTCTTTCTCTTGCAGGCCAAGGTTGCGCATAATCAGAGGGAGCAGCGGCAGACAGGCGGGGGGGGGCGTGGTTGGGGGGGGCGTGGTTGGGGGGGTGCAGGTTGCCATCCATGACCTCAGCCAGCTGGAGGAGAGTGTGCTGGAGATTATTGGGTGGCAGATAATAGAGGCTGTGGCAACCGGCGAGGTTGAACTCTTGGGGACAACAATGGTATCCTCATTCCTAATTCTTCTTCGCACATTCCACTTCCCCCTAATCCCACAATGTCTTCTCACTTTCAAGTTGCTGATGTTGTATGCATGAATATCTTGCTTCCCCCCACCTCCCCTCCCATAACCCGACTTTTGTATCTTTCTGCTTTCAGATAATTAAGAACACGCACTCGAGCAGCCTGTCCCCGAGGCAATGCACGACAGTGAGGGGGGAGAAGATGAAGAAGAAGATGATGACACAACATCACTGTATCCGTCACTCGCAGACACCAGCTCAGAAACTGGCACTGCGTGTATTCTAGAGGTTAGTGTAGAAGCGGGATCTGCACAGGGTGAGGCAATGGGCACGAGTGGACTGCAGCAAGGCCAGGGGGAAAGGGTAGCTCGGGGGCCAGCTCCATGGAGGGCGAGTTCGTGGGTGCGTTCTGCTGCACAGGAGTCATTGTTAGGTGCAATGGCAAGCCTGCCAGAGAGCCTCTTGGCGATGTCAAGTAGCATGGGGGAGTCCGCCTGCAACATTGCACGGGGCTCTGCGCAGAGTTTGGAGCCCAGGATTTCCAGGATGGAAGACTCTTGAAGAGACCGTGTCGAGCCAGACATGATACTGCATGATGATTGGTGATGTCACAGCCTCCATTGCAGCACAGGCGGAAAGGACCAACATTTTAGTGCTGCAGTGGAAGCGCAGACCGCCCTCATGCAGTCTCAGCTTGATGCCACCCTGGCTCAGACTGCTGCCATTGTGGCTGGGTTTAAAAGTGTCGACTGGACCTTGCAAGGTGTCGCAGCAGCCCAGCAATCTGTGCTCCAACAGGTTGCTAGGAATGTTGAGGCGCCGCCCCAAGGGAGTGGCAGTGGGTCAGTGGAGCAGGACCCTGCTGTCCTCTCTCAGGATGACAACGTTCCTGTTCCCACCACTGCCACTCTGCCATTGTCAGCCAGCCAGCCCAGACTGCTGGCACCCATGCTGAGATGGTGCAGTCTACAGCCGGGCCTTCTAGGGCCAGAGCTGCTCGAGGTCGTCCTGCAAGGCCATCTCAGGTCTCCCACATGGAAACTCAGCAGCCTTCTACTAGCCATGCTGCAGCCATTAGGGGAGCACTTTGTAGCTGCACTAGGACAGGAAAGGCCACTCGGACAATAGGCACAAAGGGATTGCACAAGTGTGATTAGTTCATATCATAATTGTAAATATGTGTGAAGTGATTTTTGATAAATATATTAATTTTGTTTGGAATCTTTTGTGGTGGCTCTGATTTCAGCTTTGTGCCCAGGAGGATGCTGTGATATTCCATGACAGAGGGATGGTATGATGGGGATGTGGTGAGCAACGGGGATCTGGGGTTCCATTCATTGGAATCGCAGTCTGAAGAGGCATTCACGGACAGCCTGTCCGGAAGGGGGATGGGCTGCCTGCCTCCTCCCTCACTCCCTCCTCATCCTTGTCCTCCTCTCCCTCGTCCTCTTTCTGAGTTGGTCCCATAATCCCTGGTGACAAGGGCTGCACCTTCATGATGGCCAAGTTGTGAAGCAGCAATAGACCAGCACGAAATGGGACACCCGCTCCAGCGTGTATTGGAGGGCTTCTCCTGAGCGGTCAAGGCAGCGGAACCGTTGCTTCAGTAGCCCGATGGTCTGCTCGATGACATTCCTGGTGGAAGCATGACTCTCATTATATGAGTGCTGGCACGAGTGTTGGGGTTACGGAGGGGAGTCATGAGCCAGGCGCAGAGCGGATAGCCCTTGTCTTTGAGCAGCCACCCTTGAGTTTGATGTGGTGGCTGGAAGAGGGCTGGCACACTGGACTGACGCAGGATGAAGGCACCATGGCTGCTGCCAGGATAGCAGGCATTAATCATCAGGAAGCACTGGGCATGGTCGCACACCACTGCACATTAAGTGAGTGGTAACCTTTGCGGTTACAGAAGATCTCAGGAGTTTCATATGGCGCCCGCAAAACCTCGTGGGTGCAGTCGATGGTGCCCTGTACCATGGGGCAGCCTGCTATCCTGGCAAAACCACTTGCGCGCTCATCCTGCTTCTCTCTTAGTCCCTTCTCCTGGTGTAGAGAGTCTCAGTGACATCCCGGATGCAGCAATGGATGGTGAACTGAGAGATGTTAGCTATGTGTCCTGCTGAAGACTGAAAGGATCTACTGGTGAAGAAACTGAGCTCCACAGTGACCTTGATTGCCACTGGGAGATCGTGTTCACCCTGCTCTCAGGCCGCAGGCCTGGTTGCAGGAGGTGGCAGAGTTCCGTGACCACCTCCTTGGTGAAGCCAGGCCTCCTTATACACTGCTCCTCGCTTAAGTTGATTTAAGAAAAGTGCTCTCTGAAGACCCTAGGTGGGTAAGGCCTCCTTCCTGTTGAGAGCCCTCCTAGCCCTCCTCCTCCTTTCTCTGCATGCATCTTCTCCCCTTCTTTGCTGCCTCCGCTCCCTCTCCCAAAGATACTAGAGTGCGAGGGGGACTGCCAGTAGAGTCCCCATGACATAAGAACATAAGAAATAGGAGCAGGAGTAGGCCATTCGGCCCCTCGAGCCTGCTCCGCCATTCAATGAGATCATGGCTGATCTTCTGCCTCAACTCCATTCACCGGCCCTATTGCCATATCCCTTGATGCCTTTACTCGTCAGAAATCTATCGACTTCTGTTCTGAATATAGCCAATGACTGAGCCTCCACAGCCCTCTGGGGTAGAGAATTCCAAAGATTCACCACCCTTTGTGTGAAGAAATTTCTTCTCATCTCAGTCCTGAATGGCCTACTCTTTATCCTGAGGCTGTGGCCCCTGGGTCTAGACTCCCCAGCCAAGGGAAACATTCTCCCAGCATCCACCCTATCAAGCCCTGTAATAATTTTGTATGTTTCAATGAGATCCCTTCTCATTCTTCTGAATTCAAGAGAATACAGGCCTAGTTTACTCAATCTCTTCTCATACGACAGTCCCGCCATCCCAGGAATCAATCTCGTGAACCTTCGTTGCACTCCCTCTATGGCAAGTATATCCTTCCTTAGGTAAGGAGACCAAAATTGTACACAGTACTCCAGGTGTGGTCTCACCAAGGCCCTATATAATCGGAGTAAGACTTCTTTACTCCTGTACTCAAATCCTCTTGTAATGAAGACCAGCATACCATTTGCCTTCCTAATGGCTTGCTGCACCTGCACATTCACTTTCAGTGACTCATGTACAAGGACACCCAGGTCCCTTTGAGCATCTGCATTCCCCAATCTTTCACCATTTAGGAAATACTCTGCCTTTCTGTTTCTTCTACCAAAGTGGATAACTTCACATTTATCCACATTATATTCCATCTGCCATGTTCTCGCCCACTGACTGAGCCTGTCGAGGTCCCCTTGAAGCCTCTTCACATCCTCTTTGCAACTGACACTGCCACCTAGCTTTGTATCATCAGCAAATTTGGAAATGTTACATTTAGTCCCCTCATACAAATCACTGATATAGATTGTGAATAGCTGGGGCCCAAGCACCGATCCTTACGGTACCCCACTAGTCACAGCCTGCCATCCTGAAAAAGACCCGTTTATCCCTACTCTTTGTTTTCTGTCTGTTAACCAATTCTCAGTGCATGCTAGTATATTACCCCCAATTCCATGTGCCCTAATTTTGTTCACCAACCTCTTGTGTGGGACCTTATCGAAGGCCTTCTGAAAATCCAAATACACCGGTTCCCCTTTGTCTACTCCACTAGTTACATCTTCAAAGAACTCCAATAGGTTTGTCAAACAGGATTTCCCTTTCATAAATCCATGTTGACTCTGCCCAATCTTACTATTAGTTTCTAAGTGCCCAGTTATTGCATCCTTTATAATAGATTCCAGCATTTTCCCAACTACTGATGTGAGGCTAACAGGACTGTAGTTCCCCGTTTTCTCTCTCCCTCCTTTCTTAAATAGCGGAGTTACATTTGTTATCCTCCAATCTGCAGGAACCATTCCAGAATCTATAGAATTTTGGAAGATGGCAACTATCCCAATGGCCACCTCTTTCAAAACCTTAGGAGGTAAGTCATCTGGTCCTTGGGATTTATTGACTTTTAGTCCCATTAATTTTGCTAGTACTGTTTTTTTTACTAATAATAATTTCTTTAAGTTCCTCATTCTCGCCACACCCTTGGTTTTTCTCGTATTTCTGGAAGGTTTTTTGTGTCTTCCTCCATGAAGACAGAAACAAAGTATTTATTTAATTTCTCAGCCATTTCCTCATTCCCCATTAAAAATTCTCCCATCTCTGACTGTAAAGGACCTACACTTACCTTTGCCAGTCTTTTCCTTTTCAGATACCTATAGAAGCTTTTACAATCCGTTTTTATATTTTTTGCTAGTTTGTGCTCATATTCCATTTTCCCTTTTTAAAAAATCAATTTCCTGGTCCCCCTTTGCTGATTTCTAAAAAGATCCCAATCCTCAGGCTGACTACTTTTTCTGGCAACTTTATAAGCTTCCTCCTTTGACTTAATACTAGCTTTAATTTCTTTTGTTAGCCATGGTTGGATCACTTATCCTTTGGATTTTTATGCCCTAGAGAAATTATGCATTATTTCCTTGAATGTTAGCCATTGTATGTCCACCTTCATACCTTTTAGTGTAGTCTCCCAATCTACCATAGCCAACTTGTCCCTCATACCCTTGTAGTTTCCTCTGTTTAGATTGAAGACCTTAGTTTCAGATTGGATTACATCACTCTCAAACTTAATGTAAAATTCAATCATATTATGGTCACTTGTCCCTAAAAGCCCCTTTACCACAAGATTATTGATTAGTCCTTTCTCATTACACAGTACCAGATCCAGAATAGCCTGTTCCCTGGTTGGTTCCTCCACATACTGACCCAGGAAACCATCTCGCATGCATTCCGTGAGCAGAAGCCTTCAAATAAGAATGAAGGCATTCTCCACTTGCAACAACACTCCCTGTTACCTTAGAAGCTGGAAAGAAGTTTATAAAGCTGCTGGAGTTGCAGAAAGTTGCACAGAGCCACTCAAACTGAAAAAACATGTCAGGTGCAAGTAGTTGTTGATGCTCCCTTTAAATACCGCTGCTGGAGCCTCCTTCCTGCTCATCAATGCTTGCTCAGCTCATCGCACTTAAGGCATGCCGGCAAGTTGAATGGCAAACTCCAAACTTGCAGATTGGGCGTCAAGTGAGCATTGCACACTCACTGATATCACGATCTGCATCATCTACATAATTTTAAGCGATCGCTGGCATCGGCAGCACTGACGGCCATCCAAAAATAGCGGCCGCCATGGGAACCACCAGCAGCGGGTGGAAGAGCGGCGGCTGCCATTTTTTCACACAAATCTGCGGTAATGGGTGGCGATAAACCCCCGAATTTCTAAGTCTGAGTCTTTATTTGGTAAGAGTGCATATTCAGTCCACTTTTGTAGGGTTCTCAAAATTCCCACATTCCACAAAAGTTATGGATAAAGGGACCCTATATGGACAAGTTATTAAAAAGGGTACCCAAAATGGCTTCTGCAACTCGTGACCAAAAGTACAGGATTTTAAAAGCAAGGCCCTGCAAAAAGGCAGGCACTTCTCAAAACCTGAAACCAAACCTAAAATGCATGAATCTGTAAAAAGACTTTGTGGAGCCAGACAGCTAAGCAAACACAGAATATGCATTCATTCACCTTGGAACAGATCAGGTCAGAATGGGCCTAATTGAGGCCATTAGGTTTCTGCATATATAATCGGTAACAGCTCACAGTAGCCATCAAGCCAGGATGAGGATAATTAAATTTCATAAGTAGCAAACAGCCAGGATATCGAAGCCATTAAGCACGGAGACAACCACCCCAGAAGTCATTAAAGTAAATGGCTGTAATCATTTTAAACGAGCCCGCCAAAAGTTAGACAAAGGACTGACCTGATTTGGCGCGCAGATAAGGGATGAAGAACCGGGTATAATTGTAGGCCCACCAGTGGCCAAGGTAGCTGAAAGCTGGTCGCTCTCTCTCTCTCTCGCCCCTCTGGCTTGCTTCTCGACTCTCATGCCCTGGCCTCATGGTGGGCTCTCTTCTTGCTCCTCGCGCCGCTCAACACCAAGGATGCCCATTACTACACCGAGGGCTGAACGCGGGAGGAGAACGAGACCCAAATTCAAAAACACACAGGACACACAGGCCACAAACGGGCAGACGAGACGAAGAAAACGGTAAACCGGTAAAGGCAGAGAAGGGCAGCGGAAAGACACATTGGGGGGGGGATAGACGTTTAGTTATAAGCTGGCGTTTGACGAATAAGTTGGCGTTTGAAGCATGGATAGCAGCGTCCATGACGAATAAGTTGGTGTTCAAAGCATGGGTAGAAAAATAAGTTTGACAGTATAAACCGCCAACCGAGCCCCAACCATTTTAAAAACCCGTCAGCGACTAAACCGCCTGAGGAAGAAGAAGAAGACCCATCGCGACTCGACAAAGATGCGACTCGACGATGACGTTAGCTGAGGAAAAGGAGGGTGATTCGCATAAACAACTCCACCGCCGCGCCCTGTGACCACGTGGCAACGAAGGACCCCAGAGGATAGCAAGAGCGGACCCCAAACTCACAACCGTTAAAAGTCAACAGGTTTCAAATTGGTGAGCATAAATCCCTGGCCCCTCATAGCTTAATCTAGTTAGCTATAGGGGGTGGGACAAGGATAAGGGGATTTTAATGTGTTTGTTCCCTCAATGTGCCGTGTGTTCCCCATTTTTGAGAATATAGAGGTCCCTTCGTGGATTAGACTAGCTTCCCACATCCTCGTGGTTTGCCAGCTGGGAATAGTATTGTAACTAGTATGCACTCCGTGCAAGGGAAAAGGCCAAATACTAGAATTCTGAAACCAAAGGACGTGGAAAGAACATTATGTTAAGGTGGAGGGAGATACTCCTGTTTGAATTTTTTTTGTGTATTTTTGATTAAAGATTGTTGTTTTTTTGTGCTCTTTTGTTATTTTCAATAAAGATTTTCAAAGTGTTATGTTAATACAGATGATGTGTACCAAGTGGTGCAGGGGTGTCGGACCCCTCCATGCTTGGATGTGTGTAAACGCCTGTATTCTGTCTATGTATGCTTATGTACACTACATTTTTACAGAATGGGAAATGAATGTGTCGTGGGACCATAGGTAGGTAATTACAGGGGAAGATTGACTATGGAGGGTCGGGAATCTTTGCTCACCTTGTCAGGATGATACTTAAAGCAAGTTTAGTATCAACAGAGGGGAGTGTAGGGTTCTCAAAATTCCCACATTCCCCAAATGTTATGGATAAAGGGACCCTCTATGGACAAGTTATTAAAAAGGGTACCCAAAATGGCTTCTGCAACTCGTGGCCAAAAGTACAGGATTTTAAAAGCAAGGCCCTGCAAAAAGGCAGGCACTTCTAAAAACCTGAAACAAAACCTAAAATGCATGAATCTGTGAAAAGACTTTGTGGAGCCAGACAGCTAAACAAACACAGAATATGCATTCATTCACCTTGGAACAGATCAGGTCAGAATGGGCCTAATCGAGGCCATTAGGTTACTGCATATATAATCAGTAACAGCTCACAGTAGCCATCAAGCCAGGATGAGGATAATTAAATTTCATAAGTAGCAAACAGCCAGGATATCGAAGCCATTAAGCACGGAGACAACCACCCCAGAAGTCATTAAAGTAAATGGCTGTAATCATTTTAAACGAGCCCGCCAAAAGTTAGACAAAGGACTGACCTGATTTGGCGTGTAGATAAAGGATGAAGAATCGAGTATAATTGTAGGCCCACCCAATTGTGGCCAAGGTAGCTGAAAGCTGGATGCTCTCTCTCTCTCTCTTGCCCCTCCGGCTTGCTTCTCAACTCTCATGACCTGGCCTCGTGGCGGGCTCTCTTCCCGCTCCCCGCGCCGCTCAACACCAAGGACACCCATTACTACACCGAGGGCCGAATGCAGGAGGAGAACGAGACCCGAATTCGAAAACACACAGGCCACAAACGGGCAGACAAGAAGAGACGAGACGAAGAAAACGGTAAACCGGTAAAGGCAGAGAAGGGCAGCGGAAAGACGCGTTGGGGGGGATAGACGTTTAGTTATAAGCTGGCATTTGACGAATAAGTTGGCGTTTGAAGCATGGATAGCAGCGTCCATGACGAATAAGTTGGCGTTCAAAGCATGGGTAGAAAGTTAAGTTTGACAGTATAAACCGCCAACTGAGTCCCAACCATTTTAAAAACCCGTCAGCGACTAAACCGCCCGAGGAAGAAGAAGACCCATTGTGACTCGACAAAGACGCGACTCGACGATGATGTTAGCTGAGGAAAAGGAGGGTGATTCGCATAAACAACTCCACCGCCGCACCCTGTGACCACGTGGCGACGAAGGACCCCAAAGGACAGCAAGAGCAGACCCCAAACTCACAACCGTTAAAAGTCAACAGGTTTCGAATTGGTGAGTATAAATCCCTGGCCCCTCATAGCTTAATCTAGTTAGGTATAGGGGATGGGACAAGGATAAGGGGATTTTAGTGTGTTTGTTCCCTCAATGTGCCGTGTGTTCCCCATTCCCAAATAAGTGTATTATTTTTATATGCTTGTAATTATTCTGGGGAGGCCTACATTTTCCTTGTGGTTCCCAGAGGTGCAATTCTGCTCGTATAGCAGTCGGCCTGTTGATGTCATCGAAGGCCAATCTGCATATTTATGCCAGTTTCTGTCGGGTGTCCCTTTCACCTGCTCAGAATAAGTTAAAATCATAGCCTGCGGGATGGGTGTGAGACATGGTGGGTGTGTTCCACGGGCAACTGTAACAGCCTACCTGCTCGGTTTCCACTGAGCAGACAGGGTTAAAATTGTCCTTTCTTTCGTTCTCTTATAACTTGATAACGAATGGGAAGAAAATGTTGAATATACCCCTATCACATTTATTTTCTCTTTATGATTTAGGATATTTGCATCAATGAAGCCATAGTGCCAATAACACCCCTTTTCAACCCTCCAAGTTCACAAGATTCAAACAGGAAAAAAGCAATGCAAAAGAGATATAAGCACAAATCGTACTGAGCTGCCTGGACTCTGAAGACAGGATTACTGTAGCTTGAGGGCTGCATTTGGCCTGTGGCCTGAATTTGCACCATCTTACTCTACTGAGGTGATTCAAGAAGGGTAGTAGGGATAAACCAGGGAATTACAGGCCAGTGAGCCTAACATCAGTGGTAGGGAAATTATTGGAAAAAATTCTGAGGGACAGAATTAGTCTCCACTTGGAGATGCAAGGATTAATTAGGGATAGCCAGCATGGCTTTGTCAAGGGAAGATCATGTCTGACCAATTTGATTGAATTTTTTGAGGGGGTGACTAGGTGTGTGGATGAGGGTAGTGCAGTGGATGTGGTTTACATGGATTTCAGTAAGGCTTTTGATAAAGCCCCGCATAGGAGACTGGTCAGGAAGGTAAGAGCCCATGGGATCCAGGGTGCCCTGGCACATTGGATCCAAAACTGGCTTAGTGGCAGAAGGCAGAAGGTGATGGTGGAAGGTTGTTTTTGTGACTGGAAGCCTGTGTCCAGTGGGGTACCGCAGGGATCGGTGCTGGGTCCCTTGCTGTTTTTGGTCTACATTAATGATTTGGATGAGAATGTAAAAGGTATGATCAGTAAGTTCGCAGATGACACGAAAATTGGCGGAGTGCTAAATAGCGAGGAGGGAAGCCTCAGGCTACAGGATGATATAGATGGGTTGGTCAGATGGGCGGAAAAGTGGCAAATGGAATTTAACCCTGAAAAGTGTGAGGTGATGCATTTTGGACGGACTAACAAGGCAAGGGAATACACAATGAGTGGTAAGACCCTAGGAAAGACAGAGGATCAGAGGGACCTTGGTGTGCATGTACATAGATCCCTGAAGGCAGCAGAACAGGTGGATAAGGTGGTTAAAAAGGCATATGGGATACTTGCCTTCATTAGCTGAGGCATAGAATATAAGAGCAGGGAGGTTATGATGGAGCTGTACAAAACGCTGGTAAGGTCACAGCTGGAGTACTGTGTGCAGTTCTGGTCGCCACACTATAGGAAGGATGTGATTGCTTTGGAGAGGGTGCAGAGGAGATTTACCAGGATGTTACCTGGGCTGGAGCGCTTCAGCTATGAAGAAAGACTGGACAGGCTGGGGTTGTTTTCCTTGGAGCAGAGAAGGCTGAGGGGGGACCTGATTGAGGTGTACAAAATTATGAGGGGCATAGATAGGGTAGATAGAAAGGAACTTTTTCCCTTAGTAGAGGGGTCAATAACAAGGGGGCATAGATTCAAGGTAAGGGGCAGGAGGTTTAGAGGGCATTTGAGGAAAAACTTTTTCACCCAGAGGGTGGTTGGAATCTGGAACTCACTGCTTGAAAGGATGGTAGAGGCAGGAACCCTCACAACATTCAAGAAGCATTTGGATGAGCACTTGAAATACCATAGCATACAAGGCTACGGACCAAATGCTGGAAAATGGGATTAGATTAGACAGGGCTTGATGGCTGGCGCGGACGCGATGGGCCGAAGGGCCTCTTTCTGTGCTGTATAACTCTATGACTCTATGACTCTATGATATTCCCTCTGAGAGAAAGATATCCTCTCTTGCTAGATGTAGCTAAATTGTAACAACTATCACACAGAGGAATGATGTCCCAGTGTGTCCAACAAATTAATGTCGAAGGTTGAAAACCCTAACAGCTATCAGAGAGAAATTGTTGAACTTTGGAGAACACAGGACAGTTTTCCGACTCACTGCACAGTCCAGTCAATGGAGGCCTTTTTTTGTTTGGTTTAAGTAAAGGGTAATGCAATTTATAATTTATTTAATTTCCATTAATTTCTAATGTTTTCATCCTTCTGCATGTTTTCCTACTTCTCTTGCATCTAGAAGGTGATGCAGTTACCTACTGCCAAGCCTCTGCTTCACAACTGTCTTCGAGAAAGTATGTGAGTGGCCTGGACTGACTTGCCTTCCCATTTTCCCCTCTCCCTTTGAGGAAATACAGCTCAGATGAGTCTGATAACTTACCTTGTTTGGGGGTGATGACTGTGACTATACCAATCAGCCACGTAACATTTGCCACATGACTGGATTGATTAAGTAACAGTATTTTCTTACGATGAGTGTAACTTCTGGTACTTTCCTCAAAGTTTTTTTACTTGATGGTAATTTGTCTCCATGTGAAGAATTGCCTTTCGATCTATTTCATTTCCTTTCCAGTTTTGAAAAAGGGTTAGACCCGAAACGTCGACTCTAATTTCTCTCCATGGATGTTGCCCGACCTGCTGAGTTTTTCCAGCATTTTCTGTTGTTATTTTGGATTTCCAGCATCTGCAGTATTTTGCTATCGTACTTGAATAGAGCAGCTTGGAATGTGAGAGCACTCCAGGTTGCTAAGTCAACAAGTAGACTTGAAAGGAGAAGTGCACTGTATGGTGGGGAACTAAGATGGTGTAATAGCGCCATTGTTGCTCTCAGAGAAATCCATTTAGCTGAAGAAGGTCACCCGCTGTCTACAGTGGATAGGTTCACCTACCTAGGAAGCACCATGCCACATGATGCACTCCTAGATGATGAGGTGAAACACAGATTGTTTAAAGCCAGTAGTGTTTTTGAAAGGCTGTGTGTGAGGCTATGGGATAAAAGGGACATTAAACTGGTAACAAAACTTGAAGTTTACAAGGCAATCGTTATAACATCCTTACTGTATGTATGCAATAGCTGGACCACTTTTAGTCACCACAACTGAAAATTCAATCACTTCCACCTAGGTTGCCTCAGAAAGATCATGGAGGCACAAGATTCCAGACACTGATGTCTTCAGAAGAGCAAATATGCCAGGCATAAAGGCACAACTGAGGTGGGCTGGTCACCTAGTTTGAATGCCTGGTACTAGACTCCCCAAAAATGTTTTTTTCGGTGAGCTGAAACTTGGTAAATGCTCTCATGGTGGTCAGTCCAAAAGATACAAGGATTGCCTAAGGACCAATCTAAAAAATATGTGGCATCTCATCTGACAAAGTGGCAAAAGATGATTCACGATGCCATGACAAAGCTTGAAGCAAGTTGTATCCAGCGAGCCGAAAAAGAGAGCCCAAAGGAAAGATCAGCCTTCAGGTCAATCTGACATCTGATGTCCCAGGTGTGGGAAAACATTCCTCGCGAAAATTGGGCTTTACAGTCTGAGAAACCACAACCTGTATTAAATTGGAGATGAATCATAGGCTGTCATCATCGACAACGATAGACAAATCATGGCTAAGTACTGAACGCTAATGATATTAATAGAAACTGAATGGAAAGAGTTACTAAAACCAACAGCTAGTCCAAGCTGAAAAAGATAGACACGTGAAGCACCCTAAACTAATTAATGAATCACTACTGATGGTCGGCTCAGCTTCCTCACACTGTTGGGTTCAGGAATTCTTCCAAATTAGTTCCCCTGATAATATCAGAATTCATTGCTCAAACAGAAAGTACTCAAAAAGGGTAAATATTAACAGAAGGATATTAAAGTAAATCAAAACTGTGTATGCCCATCATTCTTCAAATGATCTATTTAATGGTGCATATATATCTAGGATAGGGATCTGCATCTGCTTGCATCAGTGATGCACAAGGATGTTTACCTGGAGTATAATGACAATGTACTCTAACTAAACATACATTATTCTACATGAAAATTGTGGCTAAATAACGTAAGTTTTAAATCCAGGGAAAATAGAAGCGTGTTCTGCTGAAGAGCTCATACACAATGTTGTTGAATTTAAAAAGCTACTTGATGGTCTTGTACTAGACATATTTAGGCCACACTTATCTCTTCCTGGAAAAGGGCAGAGTTTTTTTTAAACTGACATCTCCTGCTAATCTCTAGGGACATGTGTAACATTATACGTGTTTAAAATAAATAGAAACAGGGAACATATTTTTCAAATTGTAAAAGTTAAATTAATACTTCTGTGCACACTGTGACTAAATCAACATTCAACACATGCAACTGTAGTTCCAAGGATGATTATCATTGACAAAACAGTTTGTATCTGTCACAGTTTTCTCAAGCTAATTTTTGTCATGGGATTTATGATTAAAATGTGCAAAGATGTTTTTGAGAAATGGTTGGGGAAAAAGAAACACAGCTCCTGCAATGGTTCAGCAGTTTTTTCTAATGTAATATTGCATACTCTTCATGTAAAACATTGTATGTCTGATGTATAGCCTATTGCAAATTTAAACTAATTTTTGTTCTTATTGATTTTTTTTCCAGCTAATTATATAATTCATCATATATCAGTAATGTACAGTTTTTCAATAACCAGTGCCCGTAGTTTCTTTTAAAAAGATATATGACCAGCATATTTTGGTTGTCCAAAACAGAGGATGGGTTAAAAATGCGGCTCCATAGCGCCCAATTTTTCGGCCCTACGGGTGCCATTTGAGATGGAAATGGCGCCTGTGCCACACGCGCACACTTCTTGTGCATGCTGTGCTGGGCACCATCTTGGTGAGGGCGATAGGGCAGGCATTAGGAGCGTGCGCCGGAAGTATGCTGAGTGGGCAATTTGGCCCCAGCGTTGCCATTTTTGTCCTCAAAGCTGGAGCTAATGCCCTGTCTTAACCTTGCACAGCGTACATGCGTTTAGCAGCAGCCAAGACCCCCACCAGCGATATTTAAAGGGATCAGCAACCACTCTAAGGTGAGTTGCTGATTAATTTCTACTGGCTCTATGTAAGTTTGTGGAAGTGCTTGGAGTTTTCTAGAGTTGTTTAAAGTTGGTGAGGTGACGGAGTAGTGCTACAAGTGGAGAAGGCCTTGGTTCTGAATTCAAGGGTTCTGGTCAGACCACTTGCTCCCAGTCATGGGTGCTGTTGTTGTCATCCCCCTTGGTCTGCAACATCACAGGGAGATGGAGCAGAGGCAGCAAAGAAGAGGACAAGCTGCTCGCAGAGGGAGGAGGAGGAGGGAGAGAAGGGCTCTCAGCAGGAGGACTTACTCCCCAAGGATGTTCCAAGAGCAATTCTCTTTCCTCAGCCTGAGCCAGGCGTCTGTACTTTACAGAGGAGGTGCTTACAGAACTCTGCCACCTCTTGCAACCAGACCTGTAGCCTCACTCCAGGGCAGGGACAGCACTGCCAGTGCCTGAATTTCCTCACGTCGGGATCCTTCCAGGCTGGAGCAGGCGACTTCTGTAACATCTCCCAGTTCGCCATCCACAGCTGCATTAGAGAGGTGACAGAGGTTCTTTATGCCAGGAGAGGGCAGTTCATTGTCTTCTCTCTGACCAGAGAGAAGCAGGCAGAGTGTGCTCGTGGCTTTGCCAGGATAGCCGGCTACCCCATGGTACAGACGCTACTGTCTGCACGCGTGTGACTTTGTGGGCGCTGCATCTAAATGCTGAGATGTACCGCAAGCACAAAGTTTACCACTCGCTGAATGTGCAGTCGGTGTGCGACCATGTTCAGCACATCATGATGGTTAATACCTGGTATCCTGGCAGCAGTCATGATGCTTTCATTCTGTGCCAGTCCACTGTTCCCGGGTATTGTGCAATGAGAAGGGACTTATCACCAATCTTCTTGTACGAGGCCCCTTGGGTCAGAGCGATCATAATATGATCGAGCTCTCAGTCAAGATGGAGAGTGAGGAAATTGAATCAGAGACTAAGGTCCAGAACTTAAATAAAGGGAATTACGAGGGTATGAGACGGGAATTGGGTAAGATTGATTGGGTGGTGTTTCTGGGGGGATTGACAGTGGATAGACAATGGCAAGCATTCAAAGATAGAATGGAAGAATTCCAGAACATGTTTATACCGGTTTGGCATAAAAATAAACCTAAAAAGGTGACTCAACCGTGGATAACGAGGGAAATTAGGGACAGCATAAAATCAAAAAAAGGGCATATCAACTGGCAAAAAAAAGCACCAGACCGGAAGATTGGGGGCAGTACAGGATACAGCAGAAGAGGACAAAGGGATTAATCAGGAAGGGGAAAATAGAATACGAAAGTAAACTTGCAGCAAAAATAAAGACAGACTGCAAAAGCTTTTATCGGTATATCAGGAGGAAAAGACTGGTAAAATCCCAAGTCGGTCCCCTGCAGTCCGATTCGGGAGAATATATAATGGAGAATAAGGAAATGGCAGACCAATTAAACTCATACTTTGGTTCTGTATTCACAAAGGAGGACACAAATAACCTCCCAGGAATATCGGCAAACATAGGGACTAATGAGAGGGAGGAGCTGATAGAAATTAGTATCTCTAGGGATATGGTGTTGGGTAAGTTGAGGGGACTGAAGGCCGACAAATCCCCGGGGCCTGATAAACTACATCCTAGGGTACTTAAGGAGGTGGCCCTGGAGATAGCAGATGCTCTAAGGATCATCTTCCGGAACTCCATTGACTCGGGAACAGTACCCGTGGATTGGAGGGTAGCTAATGTTACCCCAATATTTAAAAAGGGGGGTAGAGAGAAAGCAGGGAATTATAGACCAGTAAGCCTTACATCGGTTGTGGGCAAAATGCTAGAGTCCATTATTAAGGATAAAATAGCGGAGCACTTGACAAATGGGGAAAGGATCGGACAGAGTCAACATGGATTTACAAAGGGTAAATCGTGTTTGACTAATCTGCTGGAATTTTTTGAGGAAGTAACTGGTAAAATAGATGGGGGAGAGCCAGTGGATGTGGTGTACCTTGACTTCCAGAAAGCCTTCGATAAGGTTCCACACAAAAGATTGTCATGCAAAATTAAGGCTCATGGGATTGGGGGCAAAGTATTAACGTGGATAGAGAACTGGCTGGCGGATAGAAAACAGAGAGTTGGAATAAACGGCTCGTTTTCAGAGTGGCAGGCAGTGACCAGCGGGGTGCCGCAAGGATCTGTCCTGGGACCCCAGCTGTTCACAATATATATAAATGATCTGGATCAGGGAATTGGATGCAATATTTCCAAATTCGCTGACGACACTAAACTAGGAGGAGGGGTGGGCTCTGATGAGGATGTCAGGAGGCTACAGTGCGATTTGGACAGGTTGGGGGAATGGGCGGATACGTGGCAGATGCACTATAATGTGGATAAATGCGAGGTTATCCACTTTGGGGGTAAAAACAGGAGGGTAGATTATTATCTAAATGGCAATAGATTGGGAGATGGGGAAGTGCAGAGGGACCTGGGTGTTCTTGTGCACCAGTCACTGAAGGAGAGCATGCAGGTGCAACAGGCGATTAAGAAGGCAAATGGTATGTTGGCCTTCATATCAAGGGGGTTCGAGTATAGGAATAGGGATACCTTACTACAGCTGTACAAGGTGCTGGTGAGACCGCATCTGGAGTATTGTGTACAGTTTTGGTCGCCCCATCTGCGGAAGGATGTTCTTGCCATGGAAAGAGTGCAACGGCGATTCACCAGGCTGATACCTGGAATGGCGGGAATGACCTACGAAGAGAGATTAAATAGTTTGGGCTTGTACTCACTGGAGTTTAGAAGATTGAGAGGGGATCTCATCGAAACATATAAAATTATGGCAGGCCTGGACAGGCTGAATTCAGAGAGAATGTTTCCAATGGCCAGGGAGCACAGAACCAGGGGCCACAGTCTAAAAATAGCGGGCAAATCATTTAAAACAGAGATGAGGAAGAATTTCTTCACTCAAAGAGTGGTGAGCCTGTGGAATTCCCTGCCACAGAGGGCTGTGAAGGCTAATTCAATAAATATTTTCAAGAGAGAATTGGATATATTTCTGAAGGCTAAGGGGATTAAGGGTTACGGAGAAAAGGCGGGGACGGGGTACTGAACTGGTAAGATCAGCTATGATCTCAGACGAGGATCAGCCATGATCTCATTGAATGGCGGAGCAGGCTCGAAGGGCCGAATGGCCTACTCCTGTTCCTATCTCTATGTTACTATGTGTTTGAGCCACCAAGACAAACTAGAGGGTGGCTACTGGGTGACAAGGGCTAGCCGTTGACCACCTGGCTCATGACTCCGTTCCGCTACCCACGCACATGTGGGCAGTGAGCATATAACTAAAGACATGAAATCTGATCTGCTGACTGGACTGCTCTGGAGGAACCCTGCAGTACTCACCAGAGCATGTCTCCAGAATTGTTGTGGTCTGCTGCATGCTCCACAACCATGCCATCATGAGGGCACAGCCATTGCCACCAGGCACACGGCGACCAGTTGAGGAGGAAGAGGAAGAGAAATAGGAGGAGGAAGATAAATAGGAGGAGGAAGAGGAAGTAGAGGATGAGGGGAAGGAGGAGGAGGAGGAAGCGAGGAGGCAATCCTCACAGCCTCTTTCTGCTTGGGCTGTCCATGATCGACTCATCTAACAACGATTCCAGTGAGCGCAACTTCAATTCCCCATTCACCAATAGTCCCACACCTTTCCTTCCCTCTGTTACTGGCCATCACAGTGTCCTCTTGGCCACAATACTGAAATGAAAGTCACCCCAAAAGAAACATTCCAATCCAACTTTATACATCAATCCATCCAATATTACATAACAAAGTGAACTAATCAACTTTGTGCATTCCCTTAATCCGGTCTTCAGTGTGCCTTTGCCTGTTCTAGTGCTCCTACAAAGTGCTACCCCAGTGGCTGCAGCATGGCTGGTGGAAGGCTGCTGACTTTCAGTGTGGGAGACTGCAGATGGCCTTGCAGGATGACCTCGAGGAGCTCTGGGCTGGCTGGCTGACAGGCAACAGCAAGGGCACTGGCGGAGTTACAGTGGTGAGAGGATTAATGCTGTCATCCTGAGAGAGGACAGCAGGTTTGTGCGCCACAGAGCCACTGGCACTCCCCCAGGGCGGCGCCTCAGCATTCCTAGCCATCTGTCGGAGGACAGATTGCTGGGCTTCTATGACACCTTGCAAGTCTCTTTCCGCACTGGTAAACGCAACAGTCTGAGCTTGCATGGCAGCAAGCTGAGCCTGCATGAGAGCAGTCTGAGCTTGCATGACAGAAGTCTGAGCTTCTACTACAGCACTCAGACATTGGGTGGCTTCTGTTTGTGGTGCAATGGAAGCCAAGACACCAGCCATCAGATGCTGCACCATGGTTAGGTCATGGTTGGATCCACAAGTGGTCTAATGGAGTTGCCCATCACCTCCATGTGGGAAATCACAGTCTCCAAGCTTTTCGCAAAGCCCTGTGCAAGGTTGGTGCCGAAGTCCTCTATGCTCCTTGATATTGCACTCAGGCTTTCTGGCAGGCCTGCCAATACACCAAGAATTTCATTATGCATATCCATCAGCATTCTTCTGTAGGCCGCCCCATCAAAGTCATCATCTGAGTCCTCTGCAGCAGAACTCATGTGCAACCTCGCCCTCTGGGGAGCTGGCACCTGCGCTACCCTTTCCCCCTGCCCTGGCTGCAGGTCACTCGTGCCCGGTGTCTCACCACGTGCAGATCCCACCTCTAACCTATCCTCTAAATGACGTGGAGTGTCAGTATCTGAGCTGGTGGCTGCGGGTGTGAAATCGAGTGACAGTGCTGTGTTTTCATCATCAGTGCCTTGGTATTCTTCGATATCATGCTCTTCCACCAGTGCCTGGCCAGGTGTCAGTTCTTGACTATCTGAGGCACAAGGGTAAGGTTGTGGTGAGGGGTGGTGGCAAAGCAAGAGATGCATGCTTACACCATGTGCAGCTTGTAAATCAGAAGAGATTGTGGGTTGAGGGGTAAGTGGGAAGTGAGAAGGAGGATTACGTATGAGGATACCAGCATCTTCTATTCTTTCAGTCCTGCCACTGGCCACAGGCTCAGCGATGGCCCTCCCAATAATGGCCAGCACAGTGTCTCCTCCATTGGGGTCAGGTTATTTAGGTGCGCCTGTCCCCCATCGGTTAGGTCCCGCTGGTGCCAGTTGTGAGCCATCTTTTCCTGTAAGAAAAAAGGGAAGTGTGTCATTGAGTGTGGTGCGATGTGTTTGTGTGATGTGGCAGTCATGGTTGAATAGCTGACAGCATGTGCAAGCTGTGAGATGTGGGTGTAAGGCTTGCTGCAGTGGTAAGTGTGGTGAAGCTATGAATGTGAGGTAGGAGTCATGCTTGGCAGAGATTGCTGGGTAGGTGAGTGATGGGGGTGTGGTGCATTGAGCAGTGTGTGAGGCTAGTGGTGCAGGTGGTGGGATATGGCATTTGAAGATGAATTCACTTGTGTGAGATAATTGCACTTCTTCCTGGACTGCATCCAGGTCCTTGAATGAGGAGGAAATTCTTTACTCAGAGGGTTGTGAATCTTTGGAATTCTCTAGCCCAAAGGGCTGTGGATGCTGAGTCATTGAGTATATTCAAGGCTGAGATAGATAGATTTTTGGACTCTAGGGGAGTCAATGGATTTTGAAGATTGGGTGGGAAAGTGGAGTTCAGGTCAAAGATCAGCCATGATTTTATTGAATGGCAGAACAGGCTCGAGGGGCCGTATGGCCTACCCCTGCTCCTAATTCTTATGTTCTTATATACTGCTGTCATTCACCACAGCGGGTATCTGCTCCAATTGGATTTTACGCATTTGCCTGGAGGGCCTCCTGGCCCCCTGTGGAAACAGGACCTCTCTCCTTGTGTTGACCTCCTGCACTAAGACCTCCAGCTGCATCAGAGAACCTTTGCTGCATCTGCTCCCTCCCCTGTTGTGACATCTTGTTTTATTTTCCTCCTCTCACTCATTTCCCCAGCTAGTTGAATGAGCTGCTGCAAGCAGAATGCAGCTCCCCTTTAAGAGGTGCAGACTATCTTTAAGAAGTGCAGGCTAGCTTTAATTGGAGTGAGTCTCACACGAACTTGGGCCTCCTGCTGAGTGTTCAGCCACTCAACAGCATGTTCAGCACTGGGCTGAATGCCACAATCATGCTAATCAGCAGGCAGCATAAAGTTAGCGTGCTGCTTGCATTCCTTTGAACAGGCACGGGGTGATCGTACACCGCGCTCCCCGCGTCCATTTTCAGGGACAAACTAATTTTTAGCCTGGTGTGTTTTGTTCCTTCTCCTGCCTCTCCAGTGCTGTTGTGGTAGTATTGATCTGTTATGAATTCTATTCTGATTTAACTGTTAAAACACTGACATTCCTGAAAAAAGGACCAGATTGTGGACTTGTTTAAAATAATGTTAAAAATTGGTAATATACTCCCATTCAGCATCATTAAATCATACATTCTAATCATTATACTTTGTTGCACTAATAAAATATTTCATACCATTTTATGACAGAATTGTGCACATTTTTGTTCGAGACATTTTTAGTCCTCTGTTATAAACAATGCCAGTAATTGCCTCTACTGTAGGTGGGCACAATCCAAAATGGTATAACATTTGAAACCTTTTACCTCAGTAGTTAACATACACCATGTATAAAATGTCTACATTAAGAGAAACAAAGGGTTTTGGAGCCCTTCTTGAGACAAGCTGTTTCTGTTTCCACTGGCAGGTTGACGGAAAGCTGAAATGAATTGTTCTGAAGTGATGATCCAGGTGGTATTTTCCTCGCTCTGGCACACAGCCACTAATTAATTGGCCCACTTCCTATTCTATTATAACAAAAAAAACCTTGTGATCACATTCTCATGAAGCCAAATGGCATATTTCCATCACAGAAATTGATCTTGGCATGGAGAAGATGATGAAGATAAACCCTGTGCCACCTTCTCTTGGACACAGGCTAAATTGCGGTGTACACACACAGACAGCATTCTTGATTTGATATACTTTCTAAGAAATGTGAAAAGTCATTTTGAAGAATGATGAAGCAAGTGGGCAGAACAACAGCTGGAGGTCACTCAACCAACAATGCTTCACTTTGAAAAACAACTTGCCCTAGAGACAACCATAGTCCAAACCAATTTGTTCAAAAACCTTTCTTTCTTTGTCAATCATTCTCTTTCACTCCTAGATTTATCAATTTGTTTTTTTTGTCATGAAAGATCACCCAAGTTCCATTGGCTCCCCATCCCTCAAAACATTGACTTGAAAATCCTTATCCTTGTTTACAAATCTCTCCATAGCTTCCCACACCCTACATCTGCAACCCTCTCCAGCCCTACATCTTATCTTGGTCCCTCTATTCTTCCAACTCTGGTCTACTGTGCATATCTTCTATTCTGCTCTACCATTAGTTGCAGAGGCTTCAGCCATCATAGCCTACACTCTAGCACTCCCTGCCATGCTAAACCTCTCCCTAGTTTCAGCAACCTCCTTAGAAATACCTTCTTGACAATGTCCTTGATCAACTCTACTACTTCTCACTGCTTCTCCTATTCTTGCTCTGTGTTAGTTTCCCCCTCCCCACCTTTGTGTGACACATGGTGGAATGTTTGCTGTGTGAAAGTACTGTACAAGAGCAAAATGTTGTTAATAAAACTGCAAATTGTGATTAATAACCAACACACTACTCTTCTATATTATTTATGGAGTGAGCAATATTCAGACCAGATTGTTCTGATACAATGGCTATGAAAGTGCTTGCCCTGATCACTGTGATGGCACGCTTTAGTCTTCTGCAGCTTTACAAAATCACTGAAGGTTATTTTCAATTTCACCACCTGGACAGTAACTAGGTGGAGCAGATCACCTGCCCATTGTAGAACATGCCCAATTTTCATCCCAGGGCATTGCACATGGTGTGAAATTGAAAATGACCCCCACTAGATAGGTGTAGCATTCTGGTCTTGACATTATGGCCATCTTGCAGACTATGAACCATTCACTACACTGAAAAAGCACACACAATAAGGAAGGAGGAAGGAAAACATTATATAGGGCTAGAAATTCGGTGCATTTGCAACTCTTGTTAGTGCCCCTGGGGGGACGCTAACGGGGCGCAAATGACTTTTCCCCCGGGTGCGGCGCCGCAAATGACTCCCATTAAATTTAGTGGGAGTTTAGCGGCGGCGGTAACTGGTAGTGCCCCGCTCCGCTGCACAGGTGATGATGACGTCATCACCGTGCGCAGCGCCCCAATTTTGCCTACCTGCGATGTCAGCGACCGATTCAGGGGGTGGGAACGGAGTGTCAAGAGGCTTGCAGGACGCTAACTAAAGGGGAGGTGGCTAAAATAATCGCTTACAAATTTTTCCCCCTATCTTCAATAAAAAACAAACCTACTCAATGCTCTACATGAAAGTTACTAAGATGCCGGACTGAATTGTTCCTGAATGTCATTCAGAGGTTAATGTTTTACAACTGTGCTAAACCTAAACAGAATGATAGCTGATAGAAAGAAAGAGAGTGAGAGAGATTTTGGATTGTAAGAAATGTAAATACATTTATGGTTAAAACATGTTTGAATTTAGTCTCTGGTAAGAGAGGAGTTAATTGCCCTTCCAGGCATTCTGCATAAATTTAATAGCACAACTAACAGTAAAAAAAAATGTTAAAACAATGATGGTGAATAATAGTCGATGAACCTTGGCTGGTCTTGCTGCCAAACTCATTCGATGAAGTGACTCCCATTACCATTGCGATGTGACTTCTGAAAATGTAACAATGCAACCTGTTGAATTTGTTTTGTTGCCCTCACTGGTAAGCTCTGATTGGTAATTGGGAAAGAACAATCTAAGAAAAGCCATGTGGTCATAAAAGGTGCTATAGGTTTTCATACATTTCATAATCTCACCTAGTTTACACTAGCCCTAGTTGAGTACAATTTTCTTTCAGCTCTACAGTTTGGGTCTGAGACCGAAGCTGAGAACATGACTCAACTGCTGGTCATAAGGTCCCAGGCTCAAACCCCAATCTGTTCTGTTAGCTGATCTCAGCTGGCATAGAAGTTCTAAAACTGGCCAGGGTTTGTGCTCTTGAATATCATGCTAGCGGGCTGCAAGACAGAAAAAGAGAGTAGGGGTAAAGGGTAGCCATTCAGAGTGCCAGAAGGTGGAAAGTGGGGTCCCACAAGGATCAGTGCTGGGACCACTGTTGTTCACAATTCATATTAATGATTCAGACTTTAGAATCAAAAGCACAATTTCTAAATTTGTGGATGACACCAAATTGGGAGGGGGGGGGGCAGTGGGGGAAGGGATAGTCAATAATGAGGAGGACTGCAACAAATTACAAGAATAAATTAATAAACTTGCAGAATGGGCATATAAGTGGCAAATTAATTTCAACACAAATAAGTGTGAGGTATTACATTTTGGTGAGAAAAATAAGGAGGTCACATTTTACTTAGATAATAAGAATCTAAATGGGGTAGAGGAACAAAGGGATCTGGGAGTACAAATACACAAATCACTAAAAGTATCGACACAGGTTAATAAGGCCATAAAAAATGCAAACCAAGCACTAGGGTTTATTTCTAGAGGGATAGAATTGATAGGTAGCGATGTTATGCTAAACTTGTAGTGAACCTTGGTTAGACCACACTTGGAGTATGGCGTACAGTTCTGGTCGCCATATTATAAAAAGGATACAGAGGCACTGAAGAGGGTGCAAAAAAGATTTATGAGGATGATACCAGAAATGCGAGGTTATACCTATCAGGAAAGGATGAACAGGCTGGGTCTCTTTTCACTTGAAACGAGAAGGCTAAAGGTGACCTAATAGAGGTCTTTAAAATTATGAAAGGTTTTGATAGAGTAGACACAGAGAATGTGTTTGCACTCTTGGGGAAGAGCACAACTAGAGGCCATCAATACAAGATAGTCACCAAGAAATCAAACAGGGAATTCAGGAGAAACTTCTTTACCCAGAGAGTGGTAAGAATGTGGCACTCGCTACCACAGGGAGTGGTTGAGGTGAATAGTATAGATGTATTTAAGGGGAAGCTAGATAAGCATACAAGGAAGAAGGGAATAGAGGGTTATACTGATAAAGTTAGATGAGGAAGGATGGGAGGAAGCTGGAGAGGAGCATAAACGCTGGTATGGACTGGTTGGGCCGAATGGCCTGTTTCTGTGCCGTATATACTATGTAATTCATTGACTGTTATAGCAAATATGCATGTGTGAAAATAAGATGAGGACAGGTTTGGGTCATTCTCCCTTGAGGTTGAATAGCCTGCTGTTTCTCGCTGTCCAGAAGAAAGAAATAACTTTTGGATGCCCCAAAGTTCTTTAAAATCAATGGATTACTTTTAAAGTGCAATCACTGTTGTTAGTGTGCAAATATAGTTGCCAATTTATGCATACTAAAGTCTCAAAAAAGCAAATGAATGAATGACTAGGTAATCTGTTTTTGGTGGTGTTGACTGAGGGAAGAATGTTGGGCAGATTGCTCTTCTTCAAATAGTACCAAGGGGTCTTTTACATCCACTTGAGCAGACATCTCATCCATAAAATGGCACCTCTGAAAATGCAGCATTCTCACACTACTGCAATGCAGTGTCAGCCTAGATTATGTCCTCAACTCTGTAGTGGACTTGAACCTACAACCTTCTGACTCAAAGGCAAGAATGCAACCAATTGAGCCAAGCTGACACATTCTTCAGGTTCACACAGGAAGAACGGCCACATGGGCTATGTACTGGAAATGCCCTATCCCCGTGGAACACACATTAGCAAACTGTCAATACCTTCAGAAGAGCAGGGGCAAGAAAGAAAATTGGTGAAAGGAAAAAAGGGTCAACATTTGTTGGTGGCAAAATTGTGTCCAGACTAACCTGCTCTTCTTGTGTTTCGATGAAACGTTTTTGCTTACATTATATCTATGTTCTGCACGCCATCGAAACTTGGTAACAACAATGTATAAAATTAACACACAGTTAACTGTCCTACTCTAAATGTAACAGGGCAAAGTACAGGAAAAGAAAAGAAAGTTTGCCAGTGTCCATGTCATTATTGACATAATCTTTTACACATTTTCATTAACAGCTCACATACAAATCTCTATGAAATTTAAAGAGCATAATAATTGTCACCCCTTTAGGAATAACATATTAATGGTTTATGCTAATTTCAGCTAACATAATATGCAAATTATGCTAATTATACAATAGGGCAGACTTTCCCATTAACTGAAAACTAGTAAGTACTATCTTTGTTAAACTGAGAGGATAAAGCTAAGGAACTCATCAGCTGAACACTCTTAAGAAGTGTACAGTACTATCATTGAACCAATTATTCTGATCAATCACAAACTGCATTCTTCATATAACCTGTCCCAGCTGTCAGTTGGGTATACCAAAAGGAAGCAATGAAAAATATCAGAATAAAATCTAAAGGCATCTAAAGGCAATAGATTTGTTTCAAATTTGCAGTATCTGCAGTATTTTGCTTTTTAAAGAAGATATGACATGACTGGATAAGCAATGAAGCCTTTAATTATCATGTGAAAATTCAATTCGTAAATCAGCAAATAGTGTTGGCATTTAGCGGAAAACTGGACTTGCACACAAGATAACACTACTCCTCCCCAGTTGGTAATGGGACAGATGAAAATGAAGCAGTCACGTTAGATGCACTAACTTTCAATTTTCACATGCAAATGCTTCAAGACGACACTCTAAATGTGTACAGAAACCAGATTTTAAATCTTCTAAAAATAAACAAACAAAAATTAAAGAGAAGATTAATTTCCATTGTAACGATCTCAACAAACTGATACATTTTTTCTTTACAAAAAATCATATGAGCACCATGATGTGGTGTGATCCAAACTCAATAATCCACTCTACTGAGTTCCTGATCACTTTGGTGATGTACTGGACAGATACCTGGACTTCTCCAGGGGGGAGGAATATATATCACTGTGTCCGTTTTCTAGTTCTTGCCGCTGGTTAAGTGTAGTGACATGAATCTTGTCATTCATGTGGAAATGACTTATGAAATAATACTGGGCGGCCTGCTGGTGGCGCTGTCCAGGGAGAGTATAAATACTCGGGCATGGGCCCAGCTTGCTCAGGACATTCTTTAACAGGAACTAGTGAAGGACACAACTAGATCTCCATGTTGAAAAACAGTTGATTAAAGCCTTGTTTAATACTCAGACCAAGTGCCTAGTAGTTTTCTTATGTCATGTAGCATGGGGAAAGTTCTGGAAGCAGATCACTTGCCTACGTTCTAAGCTGAAGATCATACATGCCAGCGTTTGTAGGGCTGGAAGAGGTTACAGAAATAGGGAGGGGCAAGGCCATGAAGGGATTTAAACACGAGGATGGGAATTTTAAATTTGAGGCACTGGGGGACCAGGACAGGTCCTGGTCTGGTAAAGCTAACTATTTGTGGTACATTTATGAAACAACCAATAACAGGTATTGGAATAGATTTTCCTTTGTTGGCTGTCTTTAGTGCAAAAGTAGCCATCAGGAGATAGGGATATTCCCTGTTTATACCAATGTTTACTTTGTCACCAAAAAATACCAGAGGAAAATATACCAGACACAGGCTCCTCCCATCTTCCTTCCTCAGTTCTGATGGAGCGTTTCCATCTGAAATGTTAAACTGTCTTTTTTAATGGATTTTCTATTAATAGCATCTTCTGTTTATATAATATACATGATTTTTAATAACATGGAATTATGAAATAAGTGATCTTTTAAAATCCTTTAATACACATTAAAAGCTCATTTTATTTTAAGAAATTAGAGTTAGGGCATTACCTCAGGTGTAATTTTGTCTTGTCTGATTTGCTTCTAATCCACAGTGCAGTATTCACACTGACTGCAGCAGGAGAGCTGGGGATCCAACAAAGATCAATGTGCAACATGGGCACAGTTTCCTGATGCATAATCTCTCTGCCAATAAAAATATAGCTGTCTGTGTTCACTCAATATGGCCATGTAGCCTTGAAAGCGAGCATTGTTGTTATTTTTTAATTAACCTAAATGAGTAACTTGTCTCCATCTAGACATTTGTTTGCCAATTAAGTACCAAATATCCTCATTTAGATCCCTGTAAGACAGAATTACTGAAATAATCATTTCTCCCTTGACTAAATTACTTTCTAACAGTGCAATTTAAGACTATCACACTGCTACTTTTGTATTTGCGTTCTTATCATGGTGAGGAATGATAGCAGTTAAAAATGCAACATTCTCTATCTTGTACCCAGTGACATCAGGCTCCACACAGGCATTTGTAACACTATTAGAAGGTACTGCTGAGCAATCCCCAAGACATCCAACCCAAACTAAAGCCAGTTTTTTTGTTCTGACTTGGCTCGGGATTAACAAAGAAGCTCGTTAACAATCAGTGTACATTCCAGGTAAGAATCTGACTGCAGAGCTCAATCTTTTGTAATCAGTATTTTTTTCTCTCTTTCTCTCTCCGATGTGCAAGTCATACTTGCCTGATCTTCAGACCACTGGCGCCAGGCAAGTTTCTGGAATCAGCCTATTTATAATAGCAGGGACAACCTGCAGGTATGAAGAATGCTTCCCATTGGGAGCTAGCCCATGGGATTAGGGTGGGAAATTGTGTGATGCCAGAGTGGAGCAGGCTATCTCTTCTGGTTTCAACAGGTTTGGAATTAGTTAGAGAACCTTGTGGCAGTGCTTCACTGATCTTGTTGGGCAATGGATGAAATAGGTACAAATAATGCTAATGTCTTTCAGGACACCAATACATCCTGACCTTCCTGCAAGCCCTCTCCTATTTGTACCCTGATGCCAGAAGGCATGCAGAACGTCCATGTCAGGACTCAGCTGTTATGCAGCAAGGGCCACCTCAATGCCAAGATGCTCTTATTGGCACACAGCAGACAGCCATCTCATGTACTCCTGTCACTGAGCTGGCCAATAGAAAAAGCATGAGATAGGGTTAAGAGGTCATATTTCAAACACAGTCACCAGGAAGAAGCTTTATGGCAAAGAACAGTTGAGAAAGAGAGTGAAAGTGAGGGAGTGAGGGTGAGAGAGAGAGAGAGACATGTACTGGAGATTAAAATATAGTTGCATTAAAGTTGTTCATTCCGAGGGCTTTCTTGGCAAGATTGAGAACAGGTTTCATCAGGTGTTATGAATGCAGATTAATGAGTCATGTAAAAAATGGAAGGCATTGTAGGAGAAGATTGTAATCTAGTAGTTTTAGGAGAACTGGCTCCCTCGGGAGATGGTGGAAGCAGATAAAGCGAATGCAAATTAGATACATTTAATTCAGAAAATAATTTTTCCGTTTACATTATGAGTAATTTGAGACATGACATATGGTAAGGTAACATGCTTGGGTGGAACAGGTGACTTTGGACCTATGGTTTCCAAAGCTTTTCACCACCGGGGGGTTTTCTTGCCTCATGTCTGGGTCTGTTTGATTAATTGCTAGAGCTTGAGTGCCATGAGTAGTCAACAAGTTCTTTATTGTTACATCATGCGACTACCAGGATGGTAGAAGACAAACTAGATGGACCTTGGTCTTTTTTTCTAAAAATCCAGCAATTCCTATGTTCCAAGGCTAATGCAGTGGCCACATTTTTAAGTTTTGAGCAAGTCTACTGAATAAAAATTCATGAATTTCTCTTGCAGTTGACAAAGGAGTGTCTTCCATTTCTACGTCATGCTGCTCCAGCTCTTCTTGCTGTATCTGAAAGGATTCCTCCTCTGTGGCCTCCATGACAATGCCTCTTTGTAGAGAAACATTCTGCAGTGTGCAACAAACAACAATAATCCTGGAAACTTTCCTGAATGGTGAGGAGAAGGGAGTGGGTAGAGGAGATGCACAATATTCCAGAGTTGGAGGTCCAAAGGGTGCATAAGGCCACAAAGATAATGTGGGGTGAGGCCATGGAGGGATTTGAATACAAGGATGAGGATTTCAAATTTAATGCTTTGTGAGACAAGGAGCCAACACAGGTTTTCTAGGACAAGGGTGATGGATGCCTGACTTAATGCAGGACAGGATATGGGCAGCTGTGGTTTTCAACAAGTTGGAGATTCTGGAGGGTAAAGAATGGGAGGCTGGCAAGGAGGACATTGGGGAAATGGAGTCTAGAGGTAACAAAACCATGGCCAATGGTTTCAGCGGCAGTGGGGGTGTGGTGGATTGGAGGTGAAAGATGTTGCAGAGCTGGAAGCAAGCAGTCTTGGTGATGGATATGTTGTGGAATTTGAAGGTCAGTTGTGGGTCGAGCAGGACACCAAGGTTTTGGATGGTCTACTTCAGCATGAACAGGAAGGGGCAGAGTCAGTGATAAAGAAACAAAGTTTATGGTGGGGGCCAAAAACTGTGGCTTTGGTCTTTCTTGTGTTCAGTTGGAGGAAGTTGTGACTTATCCACAATTTGATATCAGACAGGCAGTTTGACAGTAGAGGTGATTGTGGGATCGAGTGAAGTTCATAGAATGGTTACAGCACAGAAGGAGGCCATTCAGCCCATTGAGCCAGTGCCAGCTCTCTGCAAGAGCACTTCAGCTAGTCCCACTCCCCGGCCCTATCCCCATAGCCCTGCAATTTCTTTTCCTTCAGATACTTATCCAATTCCCAAGTTGTGGAGATGTCGGGCTGAATGTCATGAGCATACATTTGGAAGCCGACCCCATGCCTAGAATAATCTCACTAAGGAGCAGCACATAGATAAGGAAGTGGCTGGGACCAACGATAGATCACTGGCGGATTCTGGAGGGGAGGGTGCGGAGATAGAAAAAGAAGTGACTGCTGGAGATGCGCTGACTGTGTTTGAAAAAAGAAAAGACTTGCATTTATATAGCGTCTTTCATGATCTCAGGACATTCCAAAGTGCTTAACAGCCAATTAAGTACTTTTTGAAGTGTAGTCACTGTTGTAATGTAGGAAACGCGGCGGTCAATTTGCGCACAGCAAGCTCCCACAAACAGCAATGTGATAATGACCAGACAATCTGTTTTTGTTTTGTTGGTTGAGGGATAAATATTGACCAGGACACCAGGGATAACTCCCCTGCTCTTCTTCGAAATAGGACCATGGGATCTTTTACATCCACCCGAGAGGGCAGACGGGGCCTCGATTTAACGTCTCAATCGAAAGCCGGCACATCTGACAGTTCAGCACTCCCTTAGCACTGCACTGGAGTGTCAGCCTAGATTCTTGTGCTCAAATCTCTGGAGTGGAACTTGAACCCACAACCTTCTGACTCAGAGGCGAGAGTGCCACCCACTGAGCCACAGGTAGGAGACCAGTCATGCAAGGCCAGCCCCACAGTTAGATTTTGTTAATATTGTGCTACACTATGGGTCATTTTAGTGGTTACTGGGATTTAATAATATGGATGTTAGAGTTTAGGGAGAGGTTAACTATGTGTAGTTGCACTGCAACACTGATGAACTCTGGCAGATTAAAAACCAATTATCAGTGTCCTGAGGTTGCAGTGCACTGGTGTACAAATCCATTATGTCATACAGTGGTAGAAAATAAATCTCTGTATGTTGGTTTAATTTCCTCTGGGTAATGAGTTAGTATGAAATTCCTGTGTGTGTTATTTTAACACAGTTGCTAGGCTGTTTGTTTTTAAATGGGTCAACAACTGCTATAAAATAGTGCATAAAGGATATGGAAAAAATTAAGCAGATTGTTACCAGAGCCCATCGTAAGTTCTTGAAGCGAGTTGCACTCTCAGGTGAAACACGGACTGGAGGCCAGACACTTTCCAAAAGCCAATTATGAAAAAAAAAAGAATGAGTTAAATTTGTAGACTCCCTTATAACCCCTGGCAGCTGATTAAAAATGAGAATCAGCAACAATCTGGGAGCAAGTTGCCTGCCTGTCATGTTGCCTGTACTGGGAGAGAGCGAAATCATGTGTAGAAGTGAAGAAATAAAGCAAAATAATAATATGGTATAATTTTCCTTAATATGATGTCCAAAGTGATAAGGACAGTGGAGGGAAAAACATAACTCTGTGGTATCCAAGTGCTTATACTGCTGACTTTAGTTAGGCTCATATAATCATATCAAGGGAAAGCTAAAGGAACAATGCCTCATAAAGACCATCATTCCCATTTACTGTGTGATTTAGAAATTGAGAGAACAAGCAGGAGCGGCGGTGTTTCCTGTAGCAAAAAGACAGCATGCACTCCAGTTTCACTGCTGCAGTAATTTCACAGAGTTGAGGCACTGGTCCTTTTTCAAAATAACATTTTTGACTAAGGATTAAGAAAGGAGAATAAATGAAAAGGATATAGCATAATTTGAATTGGTGATCTTCCACACCAATGATAAAGCTTGCCCGCCTTTACCTCCGACATCCACGCAAACCCTAAATACCTTTGTGACTAGGCACAGCCTCCTGACTCAGGTAAAATTGCAACACCCAGTTTCAATCTTTGCTGGGTCTTCATATTTAGTTACAGTAATTTATTATATCGCTATGTTTTTTTAAAAGTTGTTTTTGATGAACTTACATGGTTATCAAAACAGGTGATTTTAGAGCTAGAATGCTTTTTTCCCATTTTGGGCCCCAGTGTCAACATTGAGCAGGTCCCATTGCCAATTGCAGAGTAAAGCTGCCACTATTCTGTCACAGCAACGTATCTTAGTTTCAAATTTACAAGTCTCCCAGTATGAATTATCCTTTTCCTACAGAAGCCAACTGTGGCCTAAATAAGTTGCCAATTTATGCTGAATTATGGGTGTTTTTTGGATGTAGGCCTATGTCTACCAGGACAGTCATATTGGGTCCTCACAGCCAGAAGAGAGCAAAGTTTTTCATCTAATCAGTCTGGAATGGAATTAAATTCAGGTACAAGACATTAAATTCCAGCAAGCAAATCCATTGTCGCACCTACAAACTCACTGCTATAACTTAGTTTTTCAGTAATATTACTTTTACCATCTAAATAAAATGCTATTTCTCCAGTATCTATTGTTCCTTTTAATGATCAAATTCCAGTACTTGTAAAACAAGCATATTCTTTATGCCAGAATGAAATTTACCAGTTGGACTGGCCAAATAAATAATATTGAATGATATGACAGCCCATGTTGTTTTTTGAAGGGGGATTATCGACTCTGAAACTGAGGGAGAAAGCCAACTCAAAGAAGTATGCATACACAACCATGTATTGTGATGTCCTTGTGGGTCATTCGGGGCCATGCACCTCTGAGCTGCTTCTTCTCAGTTACAGAATTGATGATTCACCAATGGTGCCAAACATGCATGGTGGAGTTGGTCATTTTACTTGAGAGCACTACCTCCCTAAGTTTGGTTTGGTTTAGAGTTATGGTTCTGGTTAGATTTAGGGTGATTTTATTTAAGACAGAAATCTTATTTTATTGAAGTGGAGAATTGGTTTTGAAGAGGGGAAAGACTCTGTACTGGGACAGATGAGGCAGGTGTGGGTCAGTTAAAGGGCCATTATATTGGCTAACTACGACTGCTGCTGCGTGTACTCAACACATTACAAAGTTACGATCACACTTGTAGACCTTTTGCTTTCGGTACCTGCCCACGTGAAGAAAATTGTACAGCAAGTGCATATTAATAAAGTGGAGAATGGTCCCTAGTTGGGGTACAAATTTAATTTACTAACTTTACATATGTTTTAAACTTTTTGATGAGGTAACAGAGAGGGTTGATGAGGGCAATGTGGTTGACGTGGTGTACATGGACTTCCAAAAGGCGTTTCAAAAAGTGCCACATAATAGGCTTGCCAGCAAAGTTGAAGCCCATGGAATGAAAGGGACAGTGGCAGCATGGATGTGAAATTGGCTAAGTGACAGGAAAGAGAGAGTAGTGGTGAACGGTTGTTTTTCGGACTGGAGGAAGGTATACAGTGGTCGTTACTAGGACCACTGCTTTTCTTGACATATATCAATGACTTGGACTTGGGAGTACAGGGAACAATTTCAAAATTTGCAGATGACACAAAACTTGGAAGTATAGTGAACAGTGAGGAGGATAGTGATAGACTTCAAGAAGACATAGACAGGCTGGTGAAATGGGTGGACACGTGGCAGATGAAATTTAACGCAGAAAAGTGCAAAGTGATACATTTTGGTAGGAAGAATGAGGAGAGGCAATATAAACTAAAGGTACAATTCTAAAGGAGGTGCATGAATCGAGAGGCCTGGGGGTATATGTGCATAAATCATTGAAGATGGCAGGGCAGGTTGAGAAAGCGATTAAAAAAGCATATGGGTTACTGGGCTTCATAAATAGAGGCATAGAGTACAAAAGCAAGGAAATTATGATGAACCTTTATAAAACACTGGTTCGGCCTCAACTGGAGTTTTTTTAAAATTCGTTTATGGGTTGTGGGCATTGCTGGCAAGCCCATCCCTAATTGCCCTTGAGAAGGTGGTGGTGAGCCACCTTCTTGAACCGCTGCAGTCCGTGTAGTGAAGGTACTCCCACAGTGCTGTTAGGGAGGGAGTTCCAGGATTTTGACCCAGCGACGATGAAGGATCGGCAATATATTTCCAAGTCAGGATGGTGTGTGACTTGGAGGGGAACTTGGAGGTGGTGGTGTTCCCATGCACCTGCTGCTCTTGTCCTTCTAGGTGGAAGAGGTTGTGGGTTTGGGAGGTGCTGCCGAAGTAACCTTGGCAAGTTGCTGCAGTGCATCTTGTAGATGGTACACACTGCAGCCACGGTATGCCGATGGTGGAGGGTGTGAGTGTTTCAGGTGATGGATGGGGTGTCAAACAAGCGGGCTGCTTTGTCCTGGATGGTGTCGAGCTTCTTGAGTATTGTTGGAGCTGCACTCATCCAGGCAAGTGGAGAGTTTTCCATTACACTCCTTACTTGTATCTTGTAGATGGTGGAAAAGCTTTGGGGAGTCAGGAGGTGAGACACTTGCCGCAGAATACCTAGTCTCTGACCTGCTCTTGTTGCCACAGTATTTATGTGGCTGGTCCAGTTAAGTTTTTGGTCAATGGTGACCCCCAGGATGTTGATGGTGGGGGATGCGGCGATGGTAATGCCGTTGAATGTCAAGGGGCGGTGGTTAAACTCTCGCTTGTTGGAGATAGTCATTGTCTGGCACTTCTGTGGCATGTATGTTACCTGCCACTTATCAGCCCAAGCCAGTATTGTGTCCAATTCTGGGCACTGCACTTTTGGAAGGATGTGAAGGCCTTAGAGAGGGTGCAGAAAAGATTGATGAGAATGGTTCCAGGGATGAGGGACTTCAGTTACATGGATAGACTAGAGAAGCTGGAGTTGTTCTCCTTGGTACAGAGAAAGTTGAGAGGAGATTTGATAGAGGTGTTCAAAATCATGATGGTCTAGACAGAGTAGAGAGAGTAAAACTGTTCCCATTGGCAGAACGGTCGAGAACTAGAGGACAGAGATTTAAGGTGATTGGCAAAAGAACCAAAGGCGACATAAGGAAAAACTTTTTCATGCAGCGAGTAGTTAGGATCTGGAATGCACTGTCTGAAAGGGTGGTGGAGGCAGACTCAATCGTGGCTTTCAAAAGGGAATTGGATAAGTACCTGAAGAAAAAAAGGTTTGCAAGGCTACGGGGGAGTGGGACTAGCTGAAGTGCACTTGCAGAGAGCCGGCACGGGCTCGATAGGCCAAATGGCCTCCTTCTGTGCTACAACCATTCTATGATTCTTATATGGAGTGAGTTTTTACGTCTAAGAATGGTCACACATAGTAAGAATTTCTCAGTGAAATCTTGATGAAACTGCTTATCAAAGTTGCTGGTAAAAATTTAATTAATTTAAAAGTGATGATCTCTGAGAGTGAAAAAATGATGCCATCTGTCCTTGTAATCCCAAAAGTCTGATTTAAAGTACTGTGGTGATCACCTCAGATAAATCAACAGATACTTTTTCCTATATTAAAACCCCAGCACCCATGAAGTAACAACATATTCTAAAACTAACCAGAACAAGCAATTGTTGACTCAAAATTCAAAGGTTTTCCTGGATCCTCTTAGGCATACTCTTGCAGGAGGGTAGCAGAGGGGAGTGCCATGTGGAAGGAATGTGTACAGTTTTTAATGTTCTGCCTATGACCCTGCTCATGTGTGAATTATTGGTGAGAATAATGCAAGTTACAGTTTCACTCTTGCTGCTGTTGCTCAATTTACTCTACATTCATCTGCAGGTATCTAAATTAAAATACTTTTAACACAAATGCTGCAAGGGATAGCAAAGATAACAGCAAAAGTTTTTATAAATATATTAAGAGAAAAAGAGTGATAAAGACAGATGCAGACAAGCCTATAATGGATAATAAGGAAATGGCAGTCTTGTTAAATGAGTACTTTATATCCGTTCTCACATTGGAGGAAAAGGACAAAATACCAGCAGTACAAGAGAACTTAAAAATGTCAAGCAGAGTAAATTTGTGGATTTAATATAAGTAAGAAAATGGTCATGGGAAAATAACTAGAATTAAGATAAAGAAATCTCCAACACCTATGGTTTCATACTGGGGTCCTAAAAGAAATAGGTGAGCAAGTTCCAGATGCATTAGTCCTAATTTTCCAAAACTCATCAAATTCAGAAATTCTGCCTTTGGATTGGAAAATTGCAAATGTCACTCCATTATTTAAGAAGGGAGGATGAGAGAAACAAGGAAAAAGTTTAACATCAATTGTGGGGAAGTTATTTGAATACATCATCAGAGACAGACTGGCTGAAAACTTGGACAAGTATCAGCTGATCAAAGAGAGTCTGCATGGATTTGTGAAGGGTAGGTCATGTGCGATGAATTTAATTTTTTTGAGGAGGTCCCTAGCATGGCAGATAGGGGAGTATCTATGGATGTTGTCTATATGGACTTGGATGAAGGAATAGAAAGTTGTATATCCAAGTTTTCAGATGACACTAAGTTAGGAGGCACAGTAAGTTGTATGGATGGGAACAGGAAGTTACAACGCGACAGACAGACTAAGTAAGTGGACAGAACTATGGCAGATGTTATACAATGTGGGGAAGTGTGAGGTCATACACTTTGGATCCAAGAGTAACAAATTGGATTATTGTCTTAAGGGGAGAGACTCAGAACTGTAGAGGAATAAAGGGATGTGGATGTCCATGTACACAAATCACCAAAAGCTTGTGCACAGGTGCAAAAATGAATCAAAAGGACTAATGGAATATTGTTTTAGCTCAAGAGGGCTGGAAAACAAGTGAGGAAGTGATTGTTTCAGTTGTACCCCGACTGGAGTACCGTGTTCAGATTTGGGCACCAAACTTCAGGAAATATATTAGCCTTGGAGGGGGTACAGCGCAGATTCACCAAAATTATACCAGGGCTTAAAGGGTTAAATTATGAGGACCAGTTGCATAAACATAGCTTGTATTCCCTAGAATTTAGAAAGTTGATGGGTGTTCTAATCGAGGTGTTTAAAATTATAAAGGGATTCAATAGGATAAATAGAGAGAAACTATTCCCATAGTGGGAGAATCCAGAACAAGAGGAGATAATCTTAAAATTAGAGCTGGGCCATTTACAAGTGAAATCAGGAAGCATTTTTTCACACAAAAGATAGTGGAAATCTGGAACTCTCCCCCAAAACGCTGTGGATGCTGGGTAAATTGACATTTTCAAGACTGAGATTAATAATTTGTTGGTTATGGGTATCAAGGGATATGACGAAATGGTGGGTGAATGGAGTTGAGGTACAGATCAGACGTGATCTAATTGAATGGCAGAACAGGCTCAAGGGGCTTACTCCTGTTCCTATGTTCCTAAAGAAAAAACTTAAGTACTGTTAAATATAATTCAGGCTATAAAAAGATAGAATAAAATTGTAGCGCTGTCTCTACCCTGCCTCAATTCCAACGACAAAATCTCTTGATTAGATGTGGTTGCACACATCGCAATCTGAACATGTTAGTATGGTGTTACTGTGTTTTTTGAGACAACAAGATTTCAGCCTGCAAGAATGTGGATCCTGCCATTCAATAAAGATCAGGCTAATGCAAGCAAAGCTTGGTTTTTGCCCATTTTGATTGGACTGACCGAATTCACATTAGAGTGGATATCTAGCCAGGATTTGTGTTCATCCCCACCAACTACATTAATGGGAAAACAGATACAAGGACGGGTATCAGCATGCCGAGGCCAAAAATATCAAGACTTGCGGTATCCATGAAAACCTGTACCAGTCACCTTTAACTTGATCTTACTAAGAAGCAAACCTGACATTTGAGCAATGAATACATAAGAAATGTCAAAACCTAAAATCAATGTCTCCTCCATGCAGCAAATAAAAGGAGGCCAGTGTTCATAGGAGCATTTTGGCAATTCTACACTTTTTTTTAATAGAACAAAACTAAGCTAAACCAAAAATTGCAATATAAATGGAAGTTCAGCTTATTGATTTGTGAATCTTGAGCCATATATTATTTGCAGAAATTCCTTAGTTCACAATAAAAATTGAATGTAAAGTTGTTAACATTTAGGTTTGACAGACGGTTCTTCTTTAACTGAGCAGTATGATGTACTGTTTTAAGAATGGAATTGAGTCTTATATAAATCGCTGGAATTTCTTCCATGTCATTGTTTCTAGAAAACAATAGCTACAATTTTAAGGACATTATAACCAAAAAGAATGATCAAAATCTAACTTAAGTTGCCTTTCTTTTTTTGAGCTGTATGTAGGCCCATTTTGTGAGGGTAATGTTACTTTTAAAAGAAGTACATTTATGGTTAAATTTGAGATCCTCAAGGTGTGGAGTGTCAGCGCCGGGGAATGGAATTTTTTTTCCGTCTTTGTTATCCAGTTTTGACGTCAAGCACTCTCAGATCACGTATAGTAGGCTTAGATATGATATACAGTCTACTTCTCTTAATTCAAAGCTGTTAAATTCAACTCACCTGATAATTTATTTTTAGCAGAAAAATTGTCATTTGCTACGTTATTTATGTTGCTTAATTGAAATTATTGGATCATTTCATCTCCCAAGCTATAGTCACTGGGGAAATAGTAGGAGCACTATGATAGGTAATTGAGCACACATGACAGGCACTTGTTTGCACAAAGGTAATTCTTAATTATTCCAGCTAACTGTTATTGAAATCTGAAGTGAGTTGTTGAAGTAAAGTTTCTGTTTTCTGGATTTGGTGTTGCTGTTCATATTTGTAGTTGAGGCCAAGACCCATGAGGCTGGACTGAAGGAAGGCAATCTGATGCTGGTAGTAAGGATGGTGGTGATAAGAATTGCGGGACTGTTGGTTTACTGGGAATGGGAGGGATGGTTCGGGTGAAGCTTTCTTGGATAATCTGCTCTGGCAGCTCAGGGCACTGTTGGGGGGGGGTGCGGGAGTCAATGCTGCTCCTGCTCTTCCTCCTCTTCATGCTGCTCTTCCTCCACTTCCTCCACTTCTTTCTCCCCGGGTGGTGGTAAGGGCATGACACTCAGGGCTGGATTTTGCTGGCGCTCAGAGGTTGGGTTTGGAGTCGGGTCCGCTGTCAAAATAGCAAAGATTGACAGTGGGTAGGAAACCTGCTGTCAACCCGCCTCCACATGAGTCTCCTAGGTGTCGGGTCTGTCATTGGAGAACTGACCCGACATCAAGCGGTGGGGAAGACAACTGAGCTCATTAAATGGCTTGTTAAGAGCCAATTTAATGCTATTTTGAGGCTTCCTTCCAATTTTACGTGCTCCCCACAGGTTACCCGCTGCTTGGGAAACACGCCAGCTCACCCTGGCGTGAGTTGAGTCTGCTCTGATGTATCTGATAAGCTGACAGCTGCAGATGTGGTGTAAAGGATGCCATGTTGCAGATGTTCAGTTTCAGAGCGCAGAAACTGTTGGTTATATGTAAGACATATAGGCCTAGAAATTCATTGTAGCCACTTTTGGGGCATTAAAGTCGGGCGGCCGCTAAAGTTTGCGCCCGCCGCCAAATCGAGGCCACTTCTGCGATATTCATTAGCTTTGCCCTAAGAGTTTGCTCGAGCGCTAAAACTGGTGCTGGATGCCTCTCTTTAGGCGCTAAGCCGGAGGTGCTGAGCGAGAGCGCCCAGGCCGGGCGCAGCGCAGGTGCGGCCATCTCGTGATTGACAGCAGACACCCTGGCGCCGGCCAGCTCTTAAGGGGGAAGGGTCAACTTTGTCTGCTGCCACGCCCTGGATAGTGGAGCCCTCCAGCTAGGCCTGAACACTGCTGCTGGACCCAAATAGCGCCTGAAGCCATGCAGAGGGCCCGTGAACGAGCGCAGCGCTTCTCAGAGCGTGATCTGAGTGTGCTGGTTGGTGGTGTGGAGAAGAGGCGCCATATTTTGTACCCGGACAATGGCAGGAAGGCGCCGCTCCGCGCCTACCGGAGAGCCTGGAGGCATGTCGCCAGCAAGGTGTCAGCCAACAGCGAGGTCCACAGGACCGGTGTCCAATGCCGCAAAAAGTTTAATGACCTCACGCGGATTGTCAGGGTGAGTACCCTTTCCAGTGACCTCCTCATCCTTGCATGTGCACCTCACATTATGGGCAAAGGGACCTGAAAGCCCTAATGGCCAGCCCTCATCCAGCAGCTATGGAACAGGCATGAACATCAATTGCACATTCTGCACTTAACACACTGGCCAAGCTATTCCACCATGGGAGGCAGTGCACACAAGATCAGGGCGACACACTGGCCAGGCTCTTCCACCATGGGAGGCAGTGCACACAAGATCAGGGCGACACACTGGCCAGGCTATTCCACCATGGGAGGCAGTGCACACAAGATCAGGGCGACACACTGTACTTAGAGGCCATCCTTTCTCTTGCAGGCCAAGCTGGCTAATAATCGGAAGAGCCGGACTGCGATCGGGGGAGGCCGACCCCAGATCCAGCCGCTCACCGAGCTTCAACATCACGTGGAGCGCATCATGGGTGCCCGGGTGATTGGCCCTGTTGCATGTGGAGATGCCGACCCTGTTCTGGGCACCAATGGTAAGGACATCCACGTTTGGACCTCTCTCGTCCCACTTGCGCATCAGATCTACATCCTTTGCCACTGTCCGACCAATGCGCTGAATGCCACCACTCATGCATCCCTCGCTGACGCCCTATCCTCACTCTAAAGCTACTCTTGTGCCTTCCTGGTTTCAGATGGTGAGGAGGAGGTCCCTGAACTTGCCAGTGACAGCCCCTCAGAGGAGGAGGAGGAGGAGGAGCAAGAGGAAGGCGGCCCATCAGGGGAACCCTCAGCCGTGGCAACCCATGCCAATGCAGGGGACACGTCTTCCCTGGAGGGGAGCGTCGCGGAAGTGTCGGAGGGGAGGGGAGCTCATGGGACCTGCGGCCTGCAGAAACGCGGGAGGGGGGTGCCAGGTCGGCGGCCTTCTCCCCAGAGGGGGGGAAGGGTCGGAGGGGAGTCCAATTGCTGGGCCCAGCGGCCTCCAGCAACGCAGGAAGGGTCGGCCAGCTCGGCGGCCTTCTCCCCAGAGGGAGAGTCCGACCTCCAGTCCGGAGATGGTCTTCGCCGAGGAGATGGAACGCCTCGAGGACTTGTCCGCGGACTCGGAGCGCCGGCACACGGAGCTCATGGGGGTAGTGGCACGGTTGCCTGAGGCCATCGAGTCCCTCTCTCGGAGTGTCACCGATGTCAGAGCCTCACAGGCCATCAGTTTGGCGGAATTCGGGGCAGAGCAGGCAGCGAGTCGGGCGGCATTCGGGGCAGATCAGGCAGCGAGTCGTGCGGCATTCGGGGCAGCTCAGGCAGCGAGTGGGCAGCTGATCAGTGGTGCCGTGCAGTCACTGGGTGCTCTGATGAGGTCACTGAACAGGTCAACACGGGCACTCACTGCTGCCACACTCGCTGTGTCAGCCAGGCATCGCCAGGGCACCCGGCACGCTGCAGCAGCACAGCGGTCTGTCCCTTGGCAGATTGCTGCGCATGCTGCAGTGCTGGCCCGGGCGAGTGCCAGTGTCTCAGGCGACCAGCGAGCGCCTGCCATCCGCCAGCTTGCCCCCATTCCTCCAGCCGCCACTGCCACTCCCCCAGTGGAGCTGCCAGGAGCTGCTGCAGCGACTGATGCTGGCCAGCCACAGCTGCAGCATTCAACAGCCGCCCGCTCGACGGCCAGACCACGACTAGGCCGACCCCCAAGGGCATCTGCCGTCACGACATGTGCCCCTCTGGAGCCTGCCCCCAGCCTTGCAGCAGCCAATGGCCTTACTTTGAGGAGCAGCAGCAGGGCGGGCAGGGGCCACACAAAGATGGCCAAGGCATCGCCCTAGCGGGCCAAAAAGTCGAATGTGTGGCCAGTTGTGTTTGTTTTTTGAGGCCGAGAACTGGATGTTTGTTTTTTGAAGGCCGAGGATGTGATGTTTGTTTTTTACGAAGGCCGAGGATGACGGCCATTTTAGTTGCACTGTTTTGTTAATCCTCTCCAGGTTGTGGGAGCGAGTAATGTGTTTGAGTGTTTTTTGGGGGTTTCGTCTGTTTTTGGTTTTCATGTGGGAGAGGCCCTGAGTTTGTACAATAAAGCATTTTATTTATTAACATTGTCCATGTTTGATCTTTGAAGTGTTTGTTGCCTTAACCGGCTGAGGGCTTGCGGAGCGGCTGCAATCATGTTCTTTCATTGGCACAAGCCATTCCCTGACAGGGGGCCTAGAAGTGACGTTCAATAAGCCGCCGACAGGCGGCCCTTGGACCTTGTGCCTCCCTCCTGGGCTGGTACTCCTCGTCCTCCTCCTCCTCATGCTCCTCCTGCTCCTCCTCCTGAGGCGGGGGTCCAATGTGAGGTGGCAGTGCCTGAGTCCTGCGGATAGCCAGGTTGTGCAGCATGCAGCAAACGACGACGAATTGGGAGACTCGGTCCTGCGAATACTGGAGGGCTCCCCCGGAGCGATCGAGACAGCGGAACCGTTGCTTGAGGACGCCGATTGTTTGTTCTATGATGTTCCTAGTCGCTTGATGGCTCTTGTTGTATGCCTCTTCAGCAGGGGTCGTGGGCGCGCGGAGCGGGGTCATGAGCCAGGTACACAAAGGATAGCCTTTGTCCCCGATAAGCCATCCTCTTGGGGGCGGCTGTGCCTGGAACATGTCAGCCACAGTTGTCTGTCGCAGGATAAAGGCATCGTGGCTGCTGCCTGGAAAGCGGGCATTGACAGCTAGGATGCGCTGCCTGTGGTCACACACCAGCTGTACGTTGAGGGAATGGTAGCCCTTCCGGTTGCGGTAATCCTCGGCATGCTCCAGAGGTGCCCGCAAAGCCACATGCGTGCAGTCAATGGCGCCCTGCACCATGGGGAAGCCCGCTATTCTTGCAAATCCCACTGCACGCTGCTGCTGCTTGTCCAGGGTCATGGGGAAGGAGATGAATTGATGTCTCCTTGTGAAAAGGGCTTCGGTCACCTGGCGGATGCAGCAATGCACGGCGAACTGGGAGATGTTAGCGATGTCCCCAGCAGCGGATTGGAAGGAGCCGGTGGCACAGAAGTTGAGAGCCACCGTCACCTTCACTGCCACCGACAGAGACGTCCTGCGCATCAGCTGTGGCTGCAGATCTCTCTGAAGCAGCTGGCAGATGTCTGCAACCACCTCCCTTCTGAATCGCAGCCTCCTTACACACATCGCGGCAGACATGGTCAGATAGGAGGACTGCTGGCGGTATACCCTGGGTGGGTAAGGCCTCAGTTGGCGACACCTGTTGCCCCCTCTGCGTCTAGCCAGGGCTGCCACTCTCTCACGGCGTCTGTAAGCCCTTCTGGCATAAGGCTGAAAGTCAGCGTTGGCACCCAATGCAGCCCCCATTATATGCTGGGAAACAATGAGCTCTCAATGAAGGCAAAGATAATTGCTAAGCTCTGGCCTGAGCCAAAAATACCTGTCCTAGTGTTGGTCCAAACCAGTAAGCTCTCCTCCTTGGTCTCTCTCCAAAAAACCGTTGCACAAGAGTGAATGCTGCAAAATGGCTGGCCTTTATAGTGCAGGGTAAGTGCCCTTTAATTAGCGCTCCCCGCGGCCCACCTCGGCTGTGTACCGTTCCACTTCACAGTCGTTCGGGCCATCCGGCGCACAATGGGGCGGCGCAAGTGAAGTTCCGGTTCGGGGCGCACAATGGGCGTTGCAGTAGTAAATGACGTTATGATCTGCGCGCACAGCAGGGCGCGCGCTAAGACTTTGCGCCGGCGCTAAATGTGTACTGAAGTTGGGGCGAGGCGCAGATCGTGCTGCGCCCGGGCGCTAAGCGCCTAGCGCTCGAGATCTACTCCTCCTAAGGCGCTAACGGCTGGCGCGCCCAACTGAATTTCTAGGCCATAGAGATTTCTCTAACTTGCAAGTGTTTATAGCCAACTGTATGTCCAGTGCCAACTCATTGGAACAACCTCTCTCACCATTGACAGGTCACTTCTGTCATCTCACCTGCAGCTGACATCTATTGCAGCAACATCGGTGCCCTAGAAACTATCTCACCTTGCTCCTCTGATTCCTTCCACGATCAGCTCCAACACCAACATCACCAGGCACACCAGCAGCACCAACAACAACACCAACCTTCTCCACCATCACCTGATGCTGCACAGGACACAGGGCATCAAGCCACTGACAACATTGCTGCCCGGGAGGCCAGTGATGGCATCACCATGGCCAGATTTACTTCACTTGACACTGTACACCCTGGCTGCCACATGATGCACCAGATTGACACCATCCCAAGCCAGCACCGTAAAGCATCCCTTTAATGTCCAAGCCATTCCATGCACACGTATCACGATAGCAGGGGTGGGGGGGAAGTTAGTCTCAACATTCACTGGAACTCAGTAAGACACTTCTCAAGGTGTGCACAGTTCTGTCCAATAAGGGGCCGTGTTGAAAATATAGATTTCACTGTATAACAACACATTACCAGAAACTTCACATGGACATTGGCTAAACCTCTCAAGTGCCTACCCTTGTGTGTTGTTAGTTGGTATGCTTGCAGTAGGATGAGAGTGAGTGTGAGGGGTGGCTAGTGAGATGGGGAAGTGATAATGTAGATAGAGAGGGATGGGTGGAGGTGCAAGATAAGTTGGTGTGAGTAAGGATGTGCAGGAGAAGAGTATGGAAGGCAGAGTGATGGGGATGTGTTGAGTGGCACAGCAGGGTGAGTTTGAGTGTAGCTTTGCAATAACGTTTCATGATCCATTGAAAGGTTGGTACCACTGCAGCCAGGGACCCCTGACAACATCCCTGTTTTGCCATCTTGTGCAATATGCAACCAGGCTGCATTGGTGTCCTGGGGAGGTTTCTTCCGCCCTTGGAAGGGAAGAGAACCTCCCTGCATGCTGTGGCTCCCTCCATAAGCATATGGAGGGAGTCATTGGAGAGCCTGGGTGAAAGTGTCCACCTTTGTGCAGTGTTTGTCAGTGTTTGCAGCACCTCAATGCTGTCAAACACTGACAGAACTGTCAAACTCAATGTGGCCGTGGTCCCTTTAAGGAAATCGGCTGATGACGTGTCATCAAATGCCATCATCAGACCCGCTTCCTGTTAATTGGCCGGGAAGCCCGCAGGGCGGGCTTAACAAGGTCAATCAAGGGAAAATCCCTTTGACAGTGCAGCTGCAGCTGGGAGCGTGACCAGAACCTGGAAACCAGCTCTCCCGCCACCATCCCGACACCACTGAGAAAATCCAGCCCTCAGTATCGCAAAGTAATGCAACATGCAGCACACAACCACAAATTTGGAAACTCGGTCAGGGTGTACTGCAGAGCTCCTCCTGAATGGGCCAGGTAGAAGGAGTGTTGCTTGAGCACACCGATGCTCTACTCTGGTGAGGACATGGTACTCATTGTGGGCATGCTCTACCGCTGTGCCCAGGTTCCTGACAGGAATTATGAGCCATGTCGGAGGGGATATCTTTTGTTGCTAAGTAGCCAGCTTGTGACTTGACAGCCACATTTGAATATAGGCGCCACAGAGGACTAGTGCAGGATGAATGAATCCTTACTGCTGCCAGGAAACTGGGCACAGACTAGCATGATCTGCTGCCTGTGGTCGCAACCAAGATGTACATTCAGGGAGTGGTATTCCTCTCTATTGACAAATATGGCAGGCTTGTCGTGGTGAGCATGCAGGGCAATGTGGATGCAAGCTATGGCACCTTGGACCCTGGGGAAGCCTGCAATGCTGGTAAAGCCTAGAGCTCCTTTGTCCTGTCCATGGAGAATATGATGTATGTGCTCCTCCTGGTGTAGAGAGCCTCAGTCACCTACCTGATACAGCAAGCTGCGAGATGTCACTGATGTCATCTGCTGCAGCCTGTAATGACCCCAGGGCATAAAAATGAAGGGCCATGGTGATTTTGACAGGCACAGGCAGTGCTGTCCATACCTTGGTTTGGGGTTTCTGTTGTGGCTGCAGCAGGTTGCATAGCTCAGTGATAGCCTCCTTGGTGAAGTGCGGGCACCTCACACATTGCTCATCAGTGAAGTTGAGGTATCAGAAGTGCTCCCTGAGGACCAGTTGTGGGTATGGCCTCCTGCTCAGTGCCTTCCTCCTCCTTCATCTCCCAACTGCTCCTGCTCTCTCCTGGCTTCGTCACTGCTCCCCCTCGTCCTCCAGCCCCAAAGACAGACCTAATAGACCACCCATTCAAAGCAGGCAAAATCTGTCATGCAGCAGCAGAAATTGGTTCCCAGAAGTCAGAATTAACTTGTGGAATGCAGAATATAGCCAAAAAAAGGCACAGAGGTTAGATAGCAAACTAAGAGGACAAACCAGCAACTAACCTGTATGGAGGGGATTAGCCTTTTAAATAGTGCTGCTGCAGGATCCTACGTGACTGTTTGTGCCATGTGTTGCTGGGCAAGTTCATCACGTGGTGAGTCTGGCTCTGGGGCTGACCAATTTCAACCAGTGTCGGGCCCTTGTTTAAATATTATAATGAGCTGCCTGAATTGTTCTGGCATACCCCATGGACCCCTATGGAGGAGATGGATCCAATAGCCTCCCCCGCCCCCCAGGATCAGACTGTTGGCCCACTCAGCAAGGCAGCCAGCCACTCTCCTGCCCTCCTAGATCCCACAACCTGCAGCGGGGTGTCTGTTTGGTGCCCGCAGCTTGCCGGTGAAGTGGAAATGAGGCCCAGGCCTCTGGCCGGCAAGGGCAGTTGGGTGGGTGGTATGGCCGGCAAGGGCAGGTGGGCGGGTGGCACGGCTGGCCTGCCACCTGCCCGTTCTCTGTTGGTAGTTACAACTGCCCCTAGAAGGTCTGGCACAAATCGAAATACAGGTCAATACCAATAATTATTTGATCCATAACTTATGAGTAATCTTGCTATACATAGTTAGAGAGATGTGTGGTCTTTGAAATGTAGTTTTTAACATAATAACGGTGTTGTAATTTCTAAGTAATTCTAAATGCCATCCTGCCAAAACCTCTGCTGTGTTGAACCCCATCTCCGTGTGCCTTTATGGAGACAAATTTAAAAGGTCATTGACTAAATGTTGACCAATGAGATTGGCAATGTGCAGAATAATTGATGGGAAAAAAAACAATTTCATTGAGTTTAAATTTAATTTCAACCCGGTTCAGTCGATAAACTTTGCTTGACTGCTCCACTGAATAAACATGAAGAAACTCTTTAAAAATCTTAAACGCCACATAATTTCCTTTCGATTAAGATAAAGGGAGCTGTAGCAGTATTACTACTTATGGTAACTGGCAGGTTTACCAATATCAGTTGGAAGATTGCTTAAGAAATGTAATTATCAATTGATTTTTTTTTTTTTTAAAAAGGGACACACTTTGAGACTGAAGTAAAATGCCAGAAAGTAAAACAGTAAAACAGAACAATATAGATTGTTACATACTCCTGTGATAGGCATAAGGTCAGTTGATATTTTAATCCTTTGTAATTTATCCAATTTAGCAATGGAAAACAAAGCAACATTTGTTTCAATCTACTACAGTGGAACCACAATAGTGGAATCACCTTAATTTTACAAAATAAAGTTTCATAGGGATTAGATTTTAGCATGGGGGCAACTGGATTAAAGTAATGAATATGAAACGCTAACAGCTTTAAAACAGGTATTTGATTTTACTAAAGCTGACTTATAGTAACCTCCATCTTGCAACAACTACTTGCATTTATATAGTGCCTTTAGCGTAGAAAAATGTCCCAATGCACTTCACAGAGGCACAAGGAAAAAAATGGACGCCAAGCCAAAGTAAGAGCTATTAGGAGGAGTGACCAAAAACTTGATCAGGGAGGTGGGTTTTAAAGAGGACCTTAAAGAATGAGAGGGAGCTGGAGGGATTTAGGGAGGGAATTCCAGAGCGTGCGGTCTAGATGGCTGAAAGCACTGTCACCAGTGGTGGGGTAAAGGGAGGGGAGATGCACAAGAGGCCAAAGACAGAGAAACAAAGAGCTCTTGGGGGATTGTAGGGCTGAAGGAAGTTACCGACATAAGGAGGGATGAGGCCATGAAGGAATTTAAACTCAAGGATGAGAATTTTAAATTGGAGGTGTTGGGGAACTGGGAGCCAATGTAGTTTAGGGAGGACAGGGTTAATAGGTGAGTGGAACTTTGTGCGAGGTAGGATATGAGCAGCAGAGTTTTGAATAAGCAGAAGTTAACAAAGGGTGTAAAGATTGTATGTCAGCTAGGAGAGCATTAAAAAAAAAATTGTGAGTGACAAAGGCATGGATGAGGGTTTCAGTGGAAGATTGACTGAGATGGGGTGGAGGAGTGCGATGCTATGTAGGTGGAAGTAGCAAATCTTTATAATGGAAAGGGTATAGGGTTGGAAGCTTAGCTTAGGTTTGAATAGGACACCGAGGATGCGAACAGTCTAGTTCAGCCTGAGACACTGGCCAGCGAGTAGATGGAGTTGGTGGCAAAGGTACAGAATTTATGGCAGGAATTGAAAACTATGGCATTGGTCTTCCCTTAGCTGGAGATGACTGTGGCTCTTTCAAGATTGGATGTCAACATTCTGACAGCACAGAGATGGTGGAAGAGTCAAGAGAAGTGGTAGAGCTGGTGTCATTAGCATTCATGTGGATGCTGACCTCATGTCTGTGGATGACATTGCTAAGGGGCAGTTTATAGATGAGGAAGGTGATGGGGCAAAGGACAGATATTAGGGGGTCGGGTGGGGGAAGTCCATAGCTAAAAGTAAGCAGATGGGAAGAGAAGCCATTGCTAGAGATACTCTAATTACGATTGGATAGGTAAGACTGGAACCAAGTGAGGACAGTTTCATCAAACTGGATAGGAGTAGAGACGTTGGAAGAGTATGGTGTGGTTGAACATGACAAAGGCTGCAGAGGTTGAGGAGGATTAATGCACCACAGTCATAGTAACAGAGGATGTTATTTGTTGGTCTACAGGCTGTATTGATTTCTATGTGGGTTCAATGACGACACATTCATGAAAGAGAATGTATTTTAATCTAAAGTATGTTCAACTCTGTTAACAGCATTACAGGAGACACCATCTTAGAGATCCCTCTAAAACGAAACTAAAACTAAACTCTCTGTCTCTCACATGCCCTCTGCTGGTCAGGCATAAATAATCAAACAGGCAAATATGCTGGTAAGGCATCATAATCAAACAGGCAAATACCATCACTATTTGCTGATATAATTACATCTCCCTTTCTTAAAACAGAAGTATTTTACTTTTATCTAACAACATGTTTTCTTTGTATTAATCTGCATTTTAACTGTAACACTTAATGAACTTACATTATCATTATCATGATCAAGGTTTTTTAACCTTGTTTTGTGTGTTCACATGAAATATGAAAATACACTAGAACTTGAAGAGAGAATAAGATAACATTACTTCCTTCTATAACAATAGTGTTTAAACTTGCTCAATGAGTCTCTCAGGAGGCTTCATGCGTCTTGATGATTTTCTGATTGATTGTCCTTGAATCTGAGTTGTTGCCTCAGATGATGGTTTCTCAGCTGTGTGATCAGGTTGTTCAACAGTATCAGTCTTTTGACCTGCTGTGTGATCAGGTTGTTCAACAGTATCAGTCTTTTGACCTGCTGAGGCTGGTCCCATGAGAAGATCCCGACGATTTCTTCTCAGAACAGCACCCTCATCTGTCTGAATGGTGTATGATCTTGGTTGAACTTCACTCAGGACAGTTCCCTTCTGAGTCCACATGTTTGTTTTGTCTTTGAACCTTACTTGGTCACCAGTGTGGAGTTCAGGTAGATTTTGTGTTCCTCTGTCATAGTAGTACTTTTGCTTTTCTTTCTGTTGTTCTTTGAACTTCCTCACTTTCTCCCCCTCTTTTGTTTTCAGGAGGTTCTCCGGGATGGGTAGGTTTGACCTTAACAGACGTCCCATAAGGAGTTGGGCTGGTGACATACCACACTCGAGCGGCATTGTGCGGTATACAAGCATGCTCTGGTAGAAGTCAGTTCCACTGTCTTTTGCCTTGTACATCAGTCTTTTCACTGTCTGGACCGATTTTTCCACTAGTCCATTGGACTGTGGAAAGTGAGGACTTGACGTTGTGTGGACAAAGTCCCACTCTTTGGCAAAGTGTCGGAAACTTGCATTGTAAAACTGGGGTCCGTTGTCTGTGAAGGCCTCGCTTGCCACGCCATGTCTGGAGAATATGGCTTTCATACATGTTATCACAGCATCTGCAGTGGTGGTGTACAGTCTACAAACCTTTGGATACAGGGAGTAATAGTCTGTGACTACAAGATAGTCCTTCCCTTGACATACGAATAGGTCAGCGCCTACCTTCTGGTAAGGTGTGTCTGGCGCTGGGTGTGGCTTTAGTGGTTCTACCGGATTGCTTGCTCGATATTTCAGGCATATTGTGCAGTTTGACACCTCATTTGTCACATCTTGGTTGATTCGTGGCCAGTACATCACCTCTCGTGCTCTTTTCTTACACTTTTCGATTCCCAGATGTCCTCCATGGATCCTTTTTAGCATCTCTTTTCTCAGACTCTTTGGGATAACTATTTTACTTCCTTTGTAGATGATGTCTTCGACCACTGATAGTTCCGCCCTGCAGTTCCAGTACTCTGCCATGTCAGGTGAGCAGTCTTGCTTCATGTTGGGCCATCCATCCAAGATGCTTTTCCTCAGTCATCTCATTGTTTCATCTTTGTTTGTCTCAGTCTTTATGAGCTCCATTTTTGCACCTGCTATGGGCAGTGCACTTATGATCATGTCCACGTAGGCGTTCACTTTTTCATCCATTTTGGTGTTTGCGGGCTCTCTTGGGTCAACAGCTCTGGACAACGTGTCTGCTGTATACATTAGCTTACCCGGTGTGTACGCAACATTCAGTGTATAGCGTTGCAGCCTGATCATCATTCTTTGTATTCTAAGTGGACAGCTATTTAGTGGCTTTTGGAACAATGCAATCAAGGGCTTATGGTCAGTCTCTACACTGATTGCTTGTCCTGACACAAACTGGTGAAATCTTTCACAGGCGTATGTGATGCTGAGCAGCTCCTTTTCTATTTGAGCATATCACGTCTCCGCGTCTGTCATTGAGCGCGATGCATATGCAATAGGTTGCCAGTAGTCATATTTTTGCAGAAGAACTGCACCGAGCCCACTCTGTGATGCATCTGATGATATCTTGATGGGTCTCGCTGGGTCATAAAACCTCAGAACTGGTTCCTCTGTGAGCAGTTTCTTTAGATCGCTCCATGACTTCTCATGCTCATGATTCCATTCCCATTCTATGTTCTTTTCAGTTAGTCTTCTCAGTGGCGCCATCTTTTCTGAGAGGTTGGATATGAATTTACCCATGTAGTTGATCATTCCATTAAACCTCTGCACGTCCTTTTTGCATTGTGGCTTTGGCATATTCTCAATGGCGGACACCTTTCTGGGATCTGGTCTGATGCCCTCACTGCTAAGGATATCTCCCATGAATGTCAGTTCTGTCACCCCGAGCTGGCATTTCTCTCTATTCAGCTTCAGGTTTGTTTTCCTTGTTGCTTCCAGCACTTTTTTCAGTCTCTCGTCATGCTCCGTTCTCGTGGTTCCCCATACTATGATGTCATCCATTGATGTATCAACTCCCTTCAGGTGCTCATAGATCATATGGATAGTTTTGTGATACACTTCAGGAGCTGAGGCAATGCCAAATGGTAACCTTAGGAATCTGTATCTGCCAAATGGACTGTTGAACGTGCACAGTCTTGAACTTGCCTCATCCAGTTTCATCTGCCAAAATCCTGATGATGCATCTAACTTGCTGAAATACTTTGCATTTGCAAACTGTGACATGGTTTCCTCATGTGTAGGAAGCTTGAAGTGCTCTCTCTTTATTGCTCTGTTTAGATCTCTTGGATCCAGGCAAATTCTGAGCTTTCCATTCTTCTTGTCCACAACGACAAGGGAACTCACCCACTCAGTTGGCTCATCTATCTTCTGAATCACGTTCAGGCTTTCCATCCTGTCCAACTCTGCCTTCAGTTGCTTTTGAAGAGCAAACAGAACTTTTCTGCATGGATGTATGACCGTTGGCATACTTTTATCTACTCTGATCGTGTGTTCTCCTGGAAGGCAGCCTAGACCCTTAAATAGGTCGTTGTACTCTTTCATGAGTTCATCATAGACTGTCTCTCCTTCGCTTTCCACAACGAGGACTCTCTTTACCAGGTTCAGTCTCTCACAGGCTTTTAAACCTAGTATGGCTTGCACATCCTTTGGCACCACGATTAATGCTAGCGTGTGCTCTCTGTCCTTGTGTGTTACTTTGACAATGCATTTTCCTTTCACTGGTATATCAGTACCTGAGTATCCTGTCACTTTCACTTTTATTTCATGTATCTTTGGTCTGGGTCTAATTTTCTTAAAATCAGTCTCTGATATCACATTAACTTGTGCTCCAGTATCCAATTTAAATGGAATGTGTATGTCATTCACTTTTAGTGTCAACATCCAGTCTCTTTTTTCTTTTTTGTTTTCAGACACAACATCTACATAGAACTCCTCTATCCCACTTGCATCTACTGCATGGACCTTGCTTCGTTGCGCTTGGTTCTTACAGCAACGGGCATAATGGTTGTTTTTGTTGCAACTATTGCATGTTTTACCATATGCTGGACACTTTTTTGGTGGATGCTGTGTACCGCATCGACTACATGACTTTCGAGTGCCCCTTTCATTTTTGTTCGCTGGCCACGCCTCTTTTTTCACATTGGCGCTCTTTTTGTTAAACGGTTTGTGTCCGTTCATTCTCACTGCATCCACGTTGCAGCTACTGTCACTGAACAGCTCTTTTGTCTGCGACTTCGCAGTCTCTGTAGCCCTAACACAGTGCTATGGCTTTTCCCAGGTCTAGATTTTGCTCTCTTAGCAGTCTTTCCCTTAGACCATTATCTGGAATACCACACATCAGTCTGTCTTTTACCAGCGAGTCTGTCAGTCCCCCAAATTCACATGTTTTGCTTCGGTTTCTCAGTTCAGTCACATACTGATCAATAGTCTCTCCCGTTTTCTGTACACATGTGAAAAATCTGTGCCTCTCAAACGTCACATTACATTTAGGTATGCAGTAGGCCTCAAACTGTTCCATTATTTTATCCAGTTTCATTTTGTCTCCATCAGCAGCGAATGTGAAGTTATTATACACCTCCAGCGCTTCATCACCCACGACATGTAAGAACACTGACGCTTTCATTTTATCACTTTTCTCGTCAGCTCCGATTGCTGCTAAATACAACTCCAAACGTTGTTTGAATCTCCTCCAATTTTCAGCCACATTACCTGTCAACTGAAGCTTCGCCGGTGGGTGTAATCCTACCATTTTTTCACTTCGTTAGCTATTCTCCAATGGTAAGCAACGATGTTCTCTTTTGGCTTGCTAATATGTGGAGAGCTGATTTAACTTCAGATTTTTCCTCTTCATCTCTTTCAATCACTTCTGACACCATGTATTGATTTGTATGTGGGTTCAATGACGACACATTCATGAAAGAGAATGTCTTTTAACCTAAAGTATGTTCAACTCTGTTAACAGCATTACAGGAGACACCATCTTAGAGATCCCTCTAAAACGAAACTAAAACTAAACTCTCTGTCTCTCACATGCCCTCTGCTGGTCAGGCATAAATAATCAAACAGGCAAATATGCTGGTAAGGCATCATAATCAAACAGGCAAATACCATCACTATTTGCTGATATCATTACACAGGCCAGGTCTAGAAACCTAGGAACTAACTTGCATTGTAGCTGCAATTCAATTGATAAAACTGGGTAAGTACTAAATATTAAGTTCAAATCTTCAGCTTATGAAGACCGGAGCTCCGGCTTTAAATTTGGGTGGTCATCCAGTGGGCTACTCACGTCTGGTGTGTGTGTGTGTAGCCCCACCCTCATTGTATGAGTTATGCAAGCCCATCAAACCCACCCTGCCTTACAGGACTGACCATCCTGTCAGCTGGTATAAAAAAATGGTTACAGCCATGGAAGGAGCATCCACATCGTGGCCTGTTAGACTGTCAATCAGCCTGCAAATCCTTCCACTACTTCACACCATTTTCCAAGGGAAGAGTGTGAAGATACACAAACAGCCACTGGACTTAAATCCTAAATGTAAATTTTTCCGACATGAGTCATATAGCTGAGGTATCACCATGTGGTAAAAGAATAAATATAGTTAAATGTGACGAGCCACATCTTCAATACAAGCCACAGGAAATGGCCAAATGGCATTAATATATCCTCCTCTCTCCCCTCTTTCTCATCCTGTTTTCTCTGCCTTTTTCTTTTTTGCCTTTTTTTTTCTTTTTCAGGCTTAGTTGCTTCTTCACAGGCCCTCTGGTGGTGGAATGTATGTGTTGTTTCCTAATTGAAGAGTAAGAGAAAGGCAGAGAGTGTGATGGAGATGGGACTGTCCCAACATCCATGCTCATAGTACAAACCCTCTACCAAAATGAAAGTCCCCTGTAGTTACAAAGAGGGATTTAACTAGTGGCATGAATACTGGGATAGCCCCACTGTTTTCTTGCTTTTCTTCACTCTCCAATAAGAAAAGGTGGGAAAATGATGCCATTAATGCATGTATGTAGGGGTCATTTTTCATCACATGTATGTAAGTTCTTTGTGCTATACACAGTTTATTATGCTTTGATCAGATGGTGCCATGGGTTGCCTAAGAGTTAAGTACTGTGACAAAAATGGGGTATTTTTATGCATAGTTTATGGTTTCCTCGCTACACTGCAATTCATGCTTAAATAATACCTTTTATAAAAGATAGGGGGAGAAATTCGGTGGAGCCGCAAATGGGGCGGCAAGCTCGCCTGGGCGCCGGAATTAGCACAGTGATCGGAGCAGTTGTGACCGCCGGAAATTCAGCTTGAACGCCCCAAGAGGGGACACGGGGCAAGGCTCGAGGCGCTCCGCGTCCCTCTTAGGGCGCTGAAACTGAATAGCACAGCGCAACGTGCCGCAGCGCCACACGCTGCGGCATGGCGCGCTGCGGTACTGCAGGCCTTCCTCCCATTCTTAAGGGGGAGGGGCCTGCACCAGCGCGATCAGAGATCGCAAGTGCCGGCAAAAGAGCCCGGCACCGAGGAGAAGTGCCGAGCTCTCAGAAAACAGCTGGCACTGCCGCGGGGGGAGATCAGGAGGCCGGGGACGGAGGTGCTGGCAGGCGGCCACCGAAAAAAACGGCGCCCCGCACCTCCACCTTAATTTGCGCCACTGCCGCCACAGGTAGGCCCCGTGAACCGGGCACGAGTTGCAAATGGCGCTACAGAGGCGGGCACTACCAAATATCGAGATCGGGGCGGTAGCGGGGCGTTGCGCACACCGATGATGTCATTGGTGGTGGCGCAGCGCAACAGGCTAACGCCGCCATTAGCGCCCCAGCTAAATATCGCGGGAGGCGTGGCCAGTGGCGCTAAAGCCACTGAGTGCCCTCTTTAGGCGCTAACTGGTGGCGCAGCCCACCGAATTTCTAGGCCAGCATCTTTAGAATGGCTTCTGAAAATATATGCTGGAGAAAGTCTTTTATTCTTTAAGTTCTGTATGACGTACACAGAAATAAAATTGATTACTAACAGATACGTGTGCCTGAACAAAATCTAATCAGGTTAGCTCTGATGTAGAAAGCATTTGTCCAACACCACAGCTGTCCATCGATATGCTTTTACATTTGTGTTGTGTTGTCCATTGTTTGAGTAAAGTACCTTTCTTTCAGGGTGGCTTTTCAAAGATGAGATTGTATTTCAAAAGGTTATGTGGGATAAAGATTAAACTTTTGATGCACTGGTTAGGTACGGTTTTGATCTCACTGCAACCGATGCAGAGGAAAGATGAAACTCTATAGCTAGATCTGCATAATGCTGAGAAAGACTATAAAGGGTCGGGTGGCTATTTCCCGCTCAAGAGGCATTGATCTATATTTTGTTTGAAAGATATACAAAGAAAGCCAATCAAAGGGATTGAATTGACTGATTTGGAAGGTTGAAACATAGAAACATAGAAGATAGGAGCAGGATTAGGCCATTCGGCCCTTCGAGCCTGCTCCACCATTCAATGAGATCATGGCTGATCATCCAAATTCAGTACCCTGTCCCTGCCTTCTCCCCATATCCCTTGATCCCTTTTGCCTTAAGAAATATATCCAACTCTTTTTTGAATATATTTAATGAACTGGCCTCCACCGCCCTCTGTGGCAGAGAATTCCACAGGTTCACCACTCTCTGGGTGAAGAAATTCCTCCTCATTTCAGTCCTAAATGGCTTACCCCTTATGAACTGATTCAGAGCTGCAATGTTATTTGGACTGATTGCAACAAGTGATTGTTACTGCTTGTTTCTGTGAATGACTATCTGTGTATAAACCTGTAACTTAGTCTGTTATGAAAATGTCTGGAATGACACATTAATCATCTTCTGAAGTGGCATGCAGTGGAAATTCAATGTGTAATCCAGAAACAAGAAATGAGTTTAGTATTCTCCAAGGGCATGCAATCCCCGATTATCTTGTGCATAAAGCCACACTTCATCTCATGAGAGGTGCAAGCTGGCCTATTGGAGCTCACTTTTGTGTAAGGCACAAAAAAAACTATTTAGAGATGCCCAAATAGTTGGGTGTGGACAACTCAGAGACCTGGGTATAGAATATCTATCAGTGACTAACCTGAAACTTACAAAATACATGGAGTCAAAATTCAGTACCAAACTCTGGCAAGGCATAAATCTGTAATAAAGAATTGAAATGTGAAAATTGCACATAAATTTGCCACTAATGCCTCCACATTATATCATGACATTGATTAAAATTCTTCAGTAAATCCTTGCAATAGTATATATATATTACAACTCTTTCAACAAATTGCTAATTAAAAACTTAGTTTATTCCAATGTTCAAATTCCATTTTATTATGTGACATGGGTTACACAAAACCTAGCTGATAATACATTATTAATTGAACTGGCTATGCCAGTGAAAATCTCCAAGGACAGTTTTTATTCATCATGCAAAAATACTCAATGCTCTCTGTATGTTTTAATTTTTAGTCTATTAATCTACTGGTGACCATTAAAGATGCAGCTTTGCAATATAACTTTGAATTTCTCCTGAGGGAATGACAGTGTCACTATTAGGCCTAGTCATACAAGACACTTTACCCCCCCCCAACCCACATATTGTACAGAACAGATTTGCTTGTACACCATATTAGATGACATGGTTCATTTTACATTATTTATAAGTCTTATGGGATTATCCCACAGCATTCATACTGGCAGTTCATTACACTGTGATCATTTTTTCACACCAAATCTATAAAACTCCATTTTTACCACTTGGTGCATAATGTCTTTAGCAGTATGATGGACAGTCCTTCAGCTTTATGATATTCATTCACAACAAATATGACAGGAGAAGAATTATTCACCCTATTAATCCTGCGTCATCATCTGTACCACTGAATGGATTTTCTTTCTCTTGCTGTACTTGAATTCAGATTTCAATAATCCTGCTGTGTGGCGAGTGCAAGGTTCGGACAGGCAAGATACTTACACATGTTCATAGGGTCAGGATTACCAAAGTAATAATAGGCTGTAATTTGCTGCCCCTACGGGTGTGTACAAGTTGGGTACGCACTGGTTAGGGCCGCGCAAATTCCAGCTTTGGGCATGTGCTGCATATGCGCTAAAACCCGGAACTTGCGATCTGTCAAGAATCGCTGGGAAAAGGGCCTCCGCGGGTGGAACTTCTGCCCAGCAAATGCCCGTGAAATTCTTATGCTTGGTAAAAGCAGGCGTAAGACCTGCTTTTACCAGCGTAAGAGTTTTAAAAAACAGAAAAATAAAATGTTATCAATAATTTATACATTTAAAAACCTGTGAAATAATGTAAGTTTATTTTTAGCCCCTTTGAAACATGTAAAAAAAAAATTTAATTAAATTTTTGTTTTCAATATTTAATGCCATTTTAATTAATTTTAAATATGTGATTTTTAAAAATTTTATTTGATGTCTAGATGTATTTTTTGGGGTATTCCCATTCATGCTTATGGGGTTTCGATACATACAGAATCCCGATAAGTATGAATGGGGATTCCTTTCTTTCATTCATTGGGCCAGCCCACGTGATCCCAAGGGACGCTTGCGATTCACCTGCGCCCCTGGGATACGTGGGACTCTGCCCGCGGGTACCCAGGGAGCCCAGGACCGCGAGTCTCTGTGGACCCAAGGCCCCAGGTACACAGGCATTTTATTTGTGGATCGAAGGCATTTCCCCACGGAATGCCTCTGACCACAAATTCAGGGCTAATGGCCCAGAAATTCGGGTCTCCACAGTTGAGTACGCATAGGGTACTCACCCATAGGCCCAATGGAAGTGCCGATTTCGTGCATGCACTGCGCATGCGTGGGAAACTGGAACTACCGTTCCCTTGAAAGAAGGGGTTCAGAGGCGGAACACGTGCGCCGGAGAGGCAGCGCGTGCGCATCGAACTTACGTTTTTTTGCAGGTTTCTCCGGGAGGGTAAGTCTCCAGGAGTTACACATATAAAAAGCAGGTGCAAGGCCTGCTTTTAACAAGGTAAGTGGTGAATTAATTAAAATTAAAAAAAAATTTCCACAGGTTTATTATTTTTAAATAATTTAAAGAAAGGTAAGTTTATTTTTAGCCCCGTTAGAAAATGTAATGAATTTTTTCAAAAATTTAAATTATTGTTTAAAATAGTTATTTTATATAATTTATAGTTATTTTAAAAATGTGATCTTTAAAAAATGTATTTGAAGTTTTAGTGATGTTTTGGGGCTTGTAGTATTTATGGTTTTGACAGCTCTTCCTGTCAATTTTATGAATGGGCATTCCCTGCTACCATTGGCTCTCCATGGCCCACGTGATCCCAAGGGACGCATCAAACTAACTGCACCCCTGGGATACGGAAGCACTGCGCTCCGGCAGTTGGAGCAGGCCCAGGATCGGAATCCCACGCGGGCCCACGGCTCAACGGCCGGCGCGTTAGGTAAGTCAGAGGCTTGCACCCGCGGGAAGCCTCTGACCTGAATTTCTGGGCCAATATGTTTTATTTCACTCAAACAACTAAGCAGCAAATTTGCCAATCTACAATGGCATTATTAAAGTTTACCCCTATTAGTAGTTAAGTACATAAAATGTCTCACACAAGATAGTTCCTATACTGACCTATAAACTCCAGCAAAGAATCAACACCTTTGGAAGAGGAAGGGAACAGAGAAAGTCAGCAGAGAAAGTTGGCAAGGAACAGAAAGAGCTTGCCTTGCAAAATATCCCCATAGAAAGTTACATGAAAAGTCACACTGTCTCAAGGAAGTATTATTCTGGGACATGTTTCGTTCACGTTACTCTGTGGTACATTAAAAATGGACAAAATTGTCCCTACCCGAGACGGACTGTGGCACTTAACCAAATTAGTAAATTCCACAATCTCCATTAACTAGAATACGTCTAATACTGATGGTATCAGATTTTTAAATTTTAACATCTGACACAACCCCAACCCACCTGTTTTTGGGTGTTAAAATTCACCCATATGTTTCTTAAAATACAACTGTTTCTCAGACTGATTATTACAGCAACAAGATAAAGAGATACATTATGCACCTTGAGGTATAGTATTCCTCATCCTTTCAATTAAGTTAGGCTTTACATATTGTGCGTAAAGGATTGCATATCAATGGGGAAAATGAATAATTGTTCCTTTAAGTCATAATATTTCCTCTTCTCTTTTCACATTCCCTAGAGATGATTTGCAAGAATTTTAGACAAGAATAAAATAATAGGGACGGCATCTAGGTTTTCTGCTCTCAATTCTGTGACTCGGCATAAAATACGTAGTTAATTGTGTATAGTCAGGACATTTTCCACTAGCAGCGATAACAGATCTTGAAAAGTGTGGAATCTGGAACCCATAACAATGATGTACTGTTAAATCATTCAGTTGTAGGAGTCTACGTACTCCTAACAAAATATACTGAACTCGGAGAGGTTCAACAGAAAAGGTTTAATTGTTGAGACCACATGTTACACACAAAAATGGCGTCAGAGCTTACACCAAGTCTGACTGCTTTTCATCAGTCCCCAGCTTCGACTGCTCCTCCCCCGCTCTGGGCTTAACTGTGTTGCAGATCGAGTTTCTTAAAGGTGAGATCCTTCTTAAAGGCATGACGCCTGATTTATAGTCTATGGACCGAAAAGCGGATTGTGTCCTTTCTGTGATCGGTACGCCACACAGCTCCCGCCAGAATCCGCTAGTAGGGAGTGTACGAACCGGCGTGGCGGCTTGATGGCACGGCCGGAACGGCTCTTGGCGGCTGGTGTCGGGAGCGGGGCGGTCGGACGCGTCGGGCTCTTAGGCGGTCTGCCCCGCGGTGGGGGTTGGCCCACTTGAACGGGTTCGTCGGGCTCTAGGTGCGCCAGCTTGAGCCGGTCGACCGACGCCTTGTCAGTTCTGCCGCCCACTTGGAGGAGGAAGAACTTGTTCCCCGTCTGGAGTACCTTGTAGGGTCTGTCGTATGGGGGCCGTAGAGGTCCTCGGTGGGCGTCATGGCGCACAAAAACAAATTTGGCCATGTGCAGGCTAGGTGGTACGCGGGTTGCTGGTTCGCCGTGCCGGCCGGTGGGTGCCGGAGCGAACTGTTGTGCTCAGTTGGCGAAAGCGCGGCGTTGCTGGTCAGCCGACCAGGGGGTCGTGGTGGTGGGCAGGAACTCTCCGGGTACGCGCAGCGGCTGGCCGTACACGAGTTCCGCTGCCGATGCTTGCAGGTCTTCCTTGACCGCGGAGCGTAGGCCAAGTAGCACCCACGGGAGGCGGTCGATCCAGGCCTCGTCCTCGAGGCTGGCGTGGAGGGACACTTTCATGGACCTGTGGAATCGCTCGCACAGTCCGTTGGCTTGGGGGTGGTAAGCCGTGGTGCGGTGAACGGCCACCCCGAGGTTTCGGGCGATGGCGACCCACAGATCAGAGGTGAACTGCGGGCCTCTATCCGACATCATGTCGGAGGGGACGCCGAACCGAGCGACCCAGGTCCCGATGAACGCCCTCGCGATGTCGGCGGTGGTGGTGGACGTCAGTGGAATGGCCTCGGGCCAGCGGGTGGTACGGTCCACGATTGTCAGCAGGTGCGTGTGACCTTGTGATGGCGGCAGGGGGCCGACGAGGTCGATGTGGACATGGTCAAACCTTCTTTCTGGCACGGTGAACTCCTCGAGTGGGGCTTTGACGTGCTGGTGGATTTTGGCACCGCACCGAGGAGCGGGGAGAGCACCTTGGCGGTGATAAACTCCCAGTGGTAGCGGCGGCCTGCGAGGTCGATGGTGACGGTGCGGGTGCCGTACGTCCGGATGTCGGTGCCGTTGGCGGCAGCCAGCGCAGGGCCGCGGCCGCCTCGCTGGATCTCGAGGGTGGACGCGGGTATGATGCTGCGCTGCACGCCCATGTCGCATAGGAAACGGCATCCGGAGGCGCTGTCCGTAACGTACAGCAGCGCGCCTGCTTGCCCCACGGCCATCGTGTAGGCCGGTGTGGGAGCGGTTGGAAACGTGCAGGGTTGGCTGCAGCGGCGTGCCCGTGCGCCGAACCGGGTATGGAAGTAGCAGTAGCCCTGGGTCGGAGGGCTTGGGGGACGTGGGGGCCTGGGGGGCCTCGTGGCCGAGCTGTGTGGCCGCGCGATAAAGGGTGGAGCGCGCGCCGACGCTGCGGAGGCCAGGTCGGGGGTGACGGCGTGGTTGGAGCCGGCAGACAGGAGCTTATCGGCTTCGTCGGCCAGGTCCTCGAGGTCCGTGAGGCTGGACGCCATGATCGCCGGGCGTATGCTGGGGGGTAGTTGGCGGATAAAGAGCGTGCGGAAGAGGGAGCCGGGCGGTTTCTCGTCGGTCAGAGCAAGCATGTGTGAGAGGAAGTCTGACGGCGTGGAGCCACCGAGGCCCGGGAGGTCGAGGAGGTGGCAGTTGCGCACGAATTGGGAGGCTGTGTATTTTTTAAGGAGCGCGGCCTTGAGATGTGCGTACTTGCCTTCCTCCAAAGGGTTTTGTAGTGTTGTCCAGACTTTCGTGATTGTGGAGCTGCCCAGGGAGGCGAGGAGGTAGTCGTACATCATTGCGTCGGCGGTGATGCCGCGGAGTCGGAATTGCGATTCGGCTTGAAGGAACCAGGCGGTGGCCAGGTTCTCCCAGAACTCCGGCAGCTTCACAGAAACTGCGTTTGTGTCAGCCATGGTTACGCTTAGGAGTCGTCCTGAGCGTCGGGGTCACCAATGTAGGAGTCTACGTACTCCTAACAAAATATACTGAACTCGGAGAGGTTCAACAGAAAAGGTTTAATTGTTGAGACCACATGTTACACACAAAAATGGCGTCAGAGCTTACACCAAGTCTGACTACTTTTCATCAGTCCCCAGCTTTGACTGCTCCTCCCCCGCTCTGAGCTTAACTGTGTTGCAGTTCGAGTTTCTTAAAGGTGTGATCCTTCTTAAAGGCATGACACCTGATTTATAGTCTACGGACCGAAAAGCGGATTGTGTCCTTTCTGTGATCGGTACGCCACACAGTCATATAACCAGATTGGCAACATCCACCACAAAGCTTGCCATTGTGCTCTCCTCTCTGCCAGGTGTATAGCTGTCTGCCTGTTGTCACTCTTGTATTTAGGTCTTTTTGTAGATACAAACATACAGACATATAAAAACATCAGGCAGGAAAAGACCAACTGGTCCATGCAGCCTCTCCCATACATCTGTGATTCCTTATCCCCTAGGTGCCTTGAAGTCTCTTCGGAGAGGCAAAAAAACAGTTCAAAACCCAAGGCCAATTGGGGAAAAAAACCTCTGTAAAATTCCTCTCCTATACCTGTAGGTGATTGAAATTAGACTATATTACCATCTCAGCTTTAACCTTCCATGAACCATTTTCTGAGCTTGAATGCAATCCAACACCTTTTTAAGAATACCAGTCTTCAGGCATACAGCAAACATACCACTTATTCCCAATGCTTCAGAACTGGTCATTGTTTCTTCCCATAGGATATTCAATATCTTTCTTCTGCAGGGTCTTCCAAAAGCGCCAGACCTGTGCTTAAGTGCTCTTCTCAAGGTCCACTCTCAGAAGTGTTAATTGTATATTAATTAAGCCTCCTATCCTCTCTTAATCTCTCCCTCCATGTAATTTCCCCAACACATATTCATGGTTACCCCCTTGACCTTGCCATCTCTCGTGGCCTCACTACTTCCATCATGCCAATCACAGATAAGGCCATCTCTGACTACTTCCTCGTATCGCTCTCCACCCACATCCCACTTCCACCCTCCCCCAACCCTACTTCCTTCTGTGTCCGCCCCTGGAAAAAACTCTCTCCCAACTCTCTTACAACAGCACTTATGAAATCCCAACTGTCCAGCCTTTGGCCCTCCATTCACCATGACATTTCTGCAACTACCGATCTACTCAACCACACCCTCACCACCACCTTTGATGCCCTAGTCCTTATTAAAACAATTACTCTCTCTCACCCTGGCCGTGCCCCCGGTACAGCTCTCATCTTCGCTTGAATGGATATGGTGGACAACTGGTTCAGCCATTCACCACCAGATCTGGCTGGACCACATTGAAATAAAGAGTAGATTGCCTTTCAAAAGCTAGGCTTTATTAACCTTAAAAAACCAGCAAGTACATGTTGAGCACCCAGTCTCAACCAAACTGTAGAAAACTGAATTTAAGATGGCCACCACAGGTCACATGGAATCAACTAACCAATAAGTTTACAGCATATCTCTCAAGGCAGGAAAACAGGCAACCAATTACAATGCTTCTTATAAAACAATAATAATCACCACATTCACCCCTCCTTTTAAAATATACTTCAACCTAGGTAGCCTTTACAGTTTACAATTAGTTATTTATGACTAGAGCAATACATGTATAATGCCTTCAACAATTTTAAAATTTTACTATTAAATTATTAATTATTTTAAAAGTCCATTTTTAATCGGTCGACCGGATATCTTGTTCGTGTCGACCTTCTTAGCCTTGGTGGAGTTCCTTGCCCTCCCACACCAGGAGACACAGAAATATCTTCTGCAGGGAGGCTATCAATATCCCGATTATCAACGGTTTCCGGATTGGAAGTCCCATTAGAAGGTAGACTGGGAGGGTCATGAACATCCATCGGGGGCAGACTAAGAGAATTGTAAGTGTCTGCAATAGGATTGGAAATGTTCGTAGTATCTGTGACAACATCAACATTATCTGAATTATGGCTATTGTTAATGTCCTCAGGAGAGGGCTGGCCACCACAAGGAGCTATGTCTTTAACTGAAACCGTACTTTCTTTCCCATCTTGGAATCGAATGTGAGCATATTGGGAATTTGCCTCCAATAGCTCCACCTCCTCCACTAAAGGATCATACTTTGACAGTCTAACATGGCGTCGGAGCAGCACAGGTCCCTGCATAGTAAGCCATGAAGGTACCGAATATCCCGTAGTGGATCTCCGCGGATAGTTGAAGAGCCTTTCATGGGGGGTCACATTAGTAGCCGTTGAAAGCAATGATCTAATGGAATGCAGGGCATCAGGCAGTACCATTTCCCACTGTGTATTCTTAAGGTTCCGGGATGTCAAAGCCAACATAACTGCCTTCCAGATCACCCCATTGTATCGTTCGCACTGTCCATTACCCTGGGGATTATACGGGGTAGTTCTGCTAGTAGAAATTCCCTGACTCTGGAGGTATTCCTTCAACTGGGAAGACATAAAAGAACTTCCCTGATCCGAATGGATATATGCAGGCATCCCAAAGATGACAAAAAGTTGAGTCAGACATTTAATAACTGTAGCAGCTGATACATCTGCACAAGGAAAAGCAAAAGGGAACCTTGAAAACTCATCCACAACAGTAAATATATATCGATTCTGAGTTGTTGAAGGAAGAGGCCCCTTAAAATCAACGCTCAGGCGTTCAAAGGGAGAAGTAGCCTTTATAAGATGAGCTCGTTGAGGCTTAAAGAAATTCGGTTTACACCGGGCGCAGACAGAGCATGACGAAGTCATCCGCTTGACGTCTTCAAATGAAAAGGGCAAATTCTTACTGCGTACGAAGTGTATCATCCTCGTAACACCAGGATGGCACAAAGCATTATGAAGATTAATAAGCGTATCTCCGTGAAGCACAGAACAATAAGCCCTCGACAGCGCATCAGCGGCAACATTATCCTTCCCCGGACGATAGACTATATCAAAATGGTAGCATGCCAACTCGATCCTCCACCTCATTATTTTAACATTTTTAATCTTTCCGAAATGTTTGACATCAAACATGAAGGACACAGATTTTTGGTCAGTTACTAATGAAAATGTCGCCCAGATAAATAATGTCTCCATTTACGCAGTGCTTCTACTATTGCGTACGCCTCTTTCTCTATTGATGAATGTCTCTGCTCACTATTGCTCAGAGTACGTGAGAAAAAGGCCACAGGTCTTCCATTTTGGTTCAGGGTAGCCCCAATTGCAAAATCGGAAGTGTCCGTCTCAATCACAAAGGGAACCTGCTCATCAATAGAATGCACAACTGCTCCAAGGATATCCTTTTTAAGATTATCAAAACACGTCCTGGCCTCCCATGATAGAGGATATGTCGTAACCCGAATAAGGGGCCGGATCTTCTGTGAGAAGTTTGCAATCCAATTAGAATAATAAGAAAACAGTCCAACAACTCGTTGCAAGGCCTTAGAATTAGTAGGGCAAGGTAAATCAATCAGTGGTCGCAGCCGTTCTGGATCTGGTTTAATCTTGTTTCCCGAGATAATATACCCCAGTAAACTTACCTCGGTGGTCGAAAAGATACACTTCTCTTTATTGAAAGTTAAGCCAACTTTTTCCACAACTTGAAGGAATCTTTCTAGATTAAAATCGTGCTCCACCCTTGATTTGCCACACACCGTGATGTCATCTAAATATGAGAAGGTGTCACAGAGAGAGTTATCACTATTGGGTGCATTATTGGGTCCTGCACTCGTCCGCCAAAATTGCTCACTATTCCAGAATCATTCTGGAACGCAAAGAATCACCCCAGCTTCTATTCTCCACTGCTAACCGTCTTCTTAAACCCCTCTCCCCTGTCTCCTCCACCCTCACCTCTGACAACAAATGTGAGGAGTTCATGGACTTCTTTGTCTCTAAGATTGAGACCATCCGTTCAGCTGCCTCTGCCACTTCCCTTCTTTCCCCTAGCCCACCGGGCCAAACTTCCTCTAAGGTTCCCCCCTGCCCTAGCCCTGAACTCACATCTTTTTCCAGTTTCTCTCCAATTTCCCCTCGTGACCTCTCCGTGCTCATCTAGTCCATGAGAATCACTTCCTGCTCCCTTGACCCTATTCCCACCAAACTGCTGATCACCCCAATTCCTCTTCTGGCTCCCATGTTAGCTGACATTGTTAACAGTTCTTGCTCCTCAGGTACTGTCCCGCTCTCCCTCAAATCTGCTGTCATCACCCCTCTCCTCAAAAAACCAACCCTTGATCCCTCCGTCCTTGCAACTTACCGCCCCATCTACAACCTTCCTTTCCTCTCCAAAGTCCTTGAACATGTTGTTGCCTCTCAAATCCGTGCCCAGCTTTCCCGCAACTCCATGTTTGAATCCCTCCAATCAGGTTTCCACCCTTGCCACAGTACTGAAACGGCTCTCATCAAAGTCACAAATGACATCCTCTGTGACTGTGTCAAAGGTAAACTATCCCTCCTCATCCTTCTTGACTTGTTTGCAGCCTTTGACATGGTTGACCACTTTATCCTTCTCCAACGCCTCTCCACCATCGTCAGCTGGGTGGGCATGCACTCGTCTGGTTCCATTCTTATCTATCTAACCATAGCCAGAGAATCACCTGCAACGGCTTCTCTTCCCGCTTCTGCATCGTTACCTCTGGTGTCCCCAAAGGATCTTTCCTTGGTCCCCTCCTATTTCTCATCTACATGTTGCCCCTTGGCGATATCATCCAAAAACACAGCATCAGTTTCCACATGTACGCTGACGACACCCAGCTCTACCTCACTACCACTTTTCTCGACCCCCCCACAGCCTCTAAATTGACAGAATGCTTGTCCAACATCCAGTTCTGGATGAGCAGAAATTTTCTCCATTTAAATATTGGAAAGACCAAAGCCATTGTTTTCGGTCCCCGTCACAAACTCCGTTCCCTAGCCACTGACTCCATCCCTCTCCCTAACATCTGTCTGAGGCTGAACCACACTTTTCGCAACCTTGGTGTCATATTTGACCCTGAAATGAGCTTCCGACCACATGTTCGTGGCATAACTAAGACCGCCTATTTCCACCTCTGTAACATCGCCCATCTCCGCCCTTGCCTCAGCTCATCCACTGCTGAAACCCTCATCCATGCCTTTGTTACCTCTAGACTTGACTATTCCAACGTACTCCTGGCTGGCCTCCCACATTCTACCCTACGTAAACTTGAGGTCATCCAAAACTCGGCTGCCCATGTCCTAACTCGCACCAAGACCTGTTTACCATCACCCCTGTGCTCGCTGACCTACATTAAGCAATGCCTTGATTTCAAAATTCTTATCCTTGTTTTCAAATCCCTCCATGGCCTCGCCCCTTCCTATCTCTGTAATCTCCTTCAGCTCGACAACCACAAGAGATATCTGCGCTCCTCTAATTCTGCCCTCTTGAGCATCCCTGATTATAATCGCTCAACCACTGGTGGCCGTGCCTTCTGTTGCCTAGGCCCTAAGCTCTGGAACTCCCTGACTAAATCTCTCCGCCTCTCTACCTCTCTTTCCTCCTTTAAGACACTCCTTAAAACCTACCTCTTTGACCAAGCTTTTGGTCACCCACCCTAAATTCTCCTTATGTGGCTCGGTGTCAAATTTTATGCCTTATAATACTCCTGTGAAGCGTCTTGGGAGGTTTTACTATGTTAAAGGCGCAATATAAATACAAGTTGTTGTTGTTGTTGTAATGTCATGTGTTCTTCTCTTCAAATCCCTTGATTTAACTTTTCTCTAGGGTAGTCTCTATAGCTCTTCTGCATTTGATGATTTGAAGAAAAGAACATAGGATATTAATATCCAATTAACACTTCTGAGAGTGGACCTTGGCAAGGGCACATAAGCACAGGTCTGGTCCTTTGAAATAGGAAGAACCTCTTGATCTTTCTTGAATTGCTATGTGAAGTAATCAACTTTTAGATCTATAAGTTCTAATAACCTCTAGGTAAATTGCTTGGATGACTAAGCACTGTGATCGCTGTGGATTTCTTATTTGTGAGGAGACTTTGCAGTTTTATGAGGCTGTGGTCAGATGTTTCTGTCTTTTTGGGGATAGCAAGAGTGAAGCCAACCTTTTCTGTTATCAAGGCACCACTCTGATGTGTCACCTTGTACCCCTGGTAGGGCCTTGCGTGTAGCCAGCGCACATCAGAAAATCTTCTTTTCCGACTATGGAAAGCAATGGATGGAAAATCCTGGGCAGCATGCCACGATTTTCCAATAAGGATTGGCTGCATGCGAGGCCTAGTCAGTAGTGCTCGACCTTGTAAAATTTGCCCTTATAGCTCAGAACTGTAATAAAACATTTGTTACTTTTATTATTACATTGCTGGAGAAATGACCAAGATTAGGAAATACCTTTGTGTATATCATTATCACACTATTTATTTATAATGATGTGTATTCACTGATTTAAGAAGTTTGCTAGCTGAGAAAAGGATTCAAATTTGTGAGAATTAGCTAGACAAGATAAAATAAGCCTGAAGTAGAAACCAGATCATTGATTGACCTGAAGTAACATTTGCACAGACTTTGAATCTCTGCTTTCATAAAAAGAATGTTGGTTAGAAAAACTACCAATCACTCTGATGATGATTTCCAACAGAAAATATATTTATTGTCTTGAAGTTTTTAAGTAACCATTTACTAACAATTAGATTAAAACTCAGTGGTAGTGTAGGAGTCTTAAAGGCGACTATAAATGCAGAACAAAGACCCGCTAACACTCCAAGTGAAGCTATCAGGAAAAGATTAGCATATTGAGGGTTTACCCATTCACCTAGTTAAAAGATAACTGATAGTTCTGAGAAGAATCAATACGTTCTCTGTGGCACAGAAGTAGTAAACAGAGAAATCTTGCATGAGAATCAAATGTAGTTGCATAAATAATTTGTACAGTCTGAACTAGCAACCCACCATTCTGCGACAAGAAAGTAAACTTGTATAAGCGGAAAGTGGGCCGATTTATTTATTAGGGAAGGGGAATATAAAACTCAGGGATTCAGACACTGACAGCAAGAGACTTGACTCAGCATAAAGTCCTTCTTCAGGTTTGAACAAAGTTTGGGGCATAGCATATGAGACATACCACAGCAGGCAGTTACTCCCTTGCCATACATTTGACACTAAATTCAACATACGCTTTTCTCAGGGCACAATTTTTAAAATATCGATGCACATTCTAAGGTCAAGGTCGAGGATAAAGCCTGCAGTCTGGGTTATTTTATAAAACGAACAGTCTGGAAAGGAGAGAGTATACAAAGTTACAATTTTTTTGTATCTTTTTGTCTTCTGCCAAGCCTTATAACACTAAGTGCCACCTCGTGAAAAGTGTGAATCAGGTTGAAATGACCTCAATTTCACATATAACTATCAACCTGAAATACTGTCTGATTCTTTCTCTCACATTTCAATAGTAATCATCAGTCTGGCTTAGCGTAGGAAGGGCAGAAAACTCTGTTTTCTAGGACAATAGAGTGTGACTCTTTTCCTGAGTCCTGACGCTATCATTATTACACAGTACTGAACATCTCCTCTCAAGAACGGCTTTCTTTCTTTTTACATTTATATTTTTGGATGATTTTTGAGCTTGTTTAGGTGAATAATGGTCTTACTGGAATGAAAAATCCTTCCATGTTTCGCACCTTAAATCAGCAACAGGTACCCACATATCACATACAAAACAATCCTAATGTAAAACGAAAGCTCTCTGTATTTCACTGCAATAATGTTCCAATAATCCCTTGCTCTTCCCCCAGCCAAAAAGTCCCTTAGAATGCTGATTGCACCAATGTGAATGTTCCATTTTTTACACCATCCTATCTACATGGTCTCTCTGCATGCAAACACCAATTTAGTGCTATATATTGTTGAACATTTAGCTCTATTGACTCATGCTTACTAGATATTGGGTTAAGACAGCTTAAACTAATTTCATGTAGAATCCTTACAAACTTCAGAGAGAAGAGATTTTCATTCCACCAGTCTATAAGAGTCCAGTTCAGACCTCATTGTTCCAACTCACTCTGCCACCTAGTCCTTCTACATAGTTTCTTTTTAGTTACCCCATCGATCACTCATTGTTGTCTCTGACCTTTCCCCCATTATAGCATTAGTGAAAAAGTGTCCTTTTCCCTGCAGACATTAGTAAAGACAATTTTGTTATAGGTGGGACAGTGTGTACCTTCATACCTAAAAATATTTAGAATGACATTAAGAATTAAAGTGCAAAACTCGTAAGCTCATCCATTTTCTGTCCTGTGGGAGCTCAAATGCTAATAAAGTAATTCCCAGATGAATGCTTACAGTCTTTACTGTTTTGCTAACTAATTATACATCCAATAACCATTTTTTTCACATGGTAACTTGTACCCTTTTAATATTACTACAAGCATCTATGACTATAATATATAAACAGTTAACAATAGCGTCCTATTAACCTCCTGCATGACACTGACGAAGTATATATATTCAGGGTGTCCTCATACATGGCTACCTGAAAATTACATAAGAAATTTGACCTGTTGCTCTATTGACTTGGTCAATTCAAACTTTACTGTAGTATTTTCTGACTGGCAGAAAAATTGACTTTCAAACTAAGCCTCAATGTACAGCTGTCTAACTGTGTTCAAAATATCCTCTCATAAGATCTTTGAGGTTATTTTAGCCATAGGCTGAAAACTGGCACTAAATGGGTGCTGTGCTAATAAGACACACCTAGAACATAAGAACATAAGAAATAGAGCAGGAGTGGGCCATACGGCCCCTCGAGCCTGCTCCGCCATTCAAAAAGATCATGGCTGATCTTCGACCTCAACTCCACCTTCCCGCCCAATCTCCATATGCCTTGATGCCCCGAGAGTCCAAAAGTCTATCTATCTCAGCTTTGAATATAATCAACGACTCAGCATCCACAGCCCTTTGGGCTAGAGAATTTCACAGATAGACCTGTCAAAAGTATGAATGGAGATCACCCCAAAAACACATCAAAACATTAAATAAATTTTAAAAAACCATCACGTTTTTAAAATGAGTTAAAATTACATTAAATTAAATATTTTAAACAAAAATTTAATTTTTTGAAAAAAAAATTCAAGTTTTTTACAGAGCTAAAAATAAACTTACCTTTTTTTAAAGTATTTTTCAATTATAAATGAGTGAAAAAAATATTTTAAAAACTTTTTAAAACTCTTATGCTGGTAAAAGCAGGCGTAAGATTTTTAAGTGTTTTCAGCGGGCGGAGGTTCTGCAGAAAGTGGAACTCTCACCCCCGCAGAGGCCCTTCTCCAGGGCAGGCATCCGATCTGTCAAGAGGATTCTTGACAGATCGGAAATGCCGGTTTTCAGCGCATGCACTTCGCATGCCTGAAACCAGCATTTCCGATGTCCCTATGGGTGTGTACACAGCTCGTACACACCCGTAGGCATCGGAAAGTACGGGCCATTGAATAATGATTTATTGCTACATCTTAAAACTCAAGTACATTAATTCCTCTGTGAAAATGGCAAATAATTTATCTTTCTGTAATCGCTGGGGGGCATTAGCACAGCAAAAAAAGGGAGAAGCCCTAAGTTATCTCTGAAATATTACAGCAAATATTATTACAAACTTTAAATCAGCAAGTGAGGGATCAAAAAGGGGAAAAACGTCTTGCTTAATAAATTTAGGAAAACTATGGAAGCTTTTTATACATCTATTTGTAATGGACTCAAAAGAAAATAAATGAGGCACTTGTTAGAGGAGCATGTGATTTATGGCTTCTCTTGGTATTTAAGGTCACATTCACTTAAAATGCCATTGTTCATTCATGAGATATGACTGGAAGAGAAGCCGACAAAGACTTTAATATGTAGTCAGCAATGACAGAGATATATGTATTTTCTGCAATAACCCACAGTCTGGTAACAAGGACCCAAATGCATCTTTCAATTTGGCTTTTCCATTCAGCAAATACTCTCAGAGGAAAGTCACCTTCACACAGTCAGGGGCACTACTTCAGCTGGCCAGTCTATGCTGGTGCAGTCCTTTCCCTTTCAGGATGTCAGATTTTTTTTCCCTTTGAAAAAAAATGAGCTGTTGAATGCCTTTTCCAATCAACATCATTTTAATTTTCCCGAGCTAGTAATTAACTTCCTGCTTAATTTGTCACACTTAATTTAAATTCTGCCGGGACAGACCTGTGTTGATGGTGAGGTGTACAGTGATGGCAGCTGTGGCGGACAGAGGTAGTAGCCGCTGGCAGCCCCAATTTGTCATCTTTGATTAAAATTCCCCTGTCAAAGATTGAGGCCTCATAATGCGACTGGCATTTTTAGATTGGACAACAAATGTGAAAATAAAAGTAGCATTAAGAATGATCTTGCTGGGATCAGCATAATCAGCTCTATAATTGACTGTGTCCTTGCAATAATGCATGGTCCCAGAAGATTTATAGATGTGAGATGGTGAGTACAAACTAAAGGAGAGTTAAGAGTGCCCTGCCTGCAGTGGATGTTAAAAAAAGAGCAACATTAAACATTAAATCATGTTTGGTGTCCCGAAACCCACATCGACAATTTAGCCACACATTTTCTTTAGAAAAACTTCTGTTATCTGCTTGATTACATTCATAAAATAATACTGTAAGCAATTATGTAGTAAGTGTTTTGTTCAAATTTCTATCTTTGCTGCCCACCATCCTAAATGTGGTGACTCATGCTGGTGGCTATCATTTCACTGGTAGCAGCAGCCCTCCAGTACCCTGCCCTAGTAGCCATTGTATTAGTCCTAACAGTAAGTGTGTCATGGGGTGAATCATAGAATCATAGAAATTTACAGCACAGAAGGAGGCCATTCAGCCTTTCTTGTCCGTGCTGGCCGACAAAGAGCTATCCAGCCTAATCCCACTTTCCAGCACTTGGTCCGTAGCCTTGTAGGTTATGGCACTTCAAGTGCATATCCAAGTACTTTTTAAATGTGATGAGGGTCTCTGCCTCTACCACCCTTTCAGGCAGTGAGTTCCAGACACCCATCACCCTCTGAGTGAAAAAAATTCTCCTCAAATCCCCTCTAAACTTCCAACCAATTACTGGAGGGGGAAGGTGAACAGCCAGTTGTCGTGGTGCATATAGGTACCAACGATATAGGTAAAAACCGGGAAGAGGTCCTAAAAGCTGAATATAGGGAGTTAGGAGGTAAATTAAAAAATAGGACCTCAAACATAGAAACATGGAAACATAGAAGATAGGAGCAGGAGTAGGCCATTGGGCCCCTCGAGCCTGCTCCACCATTCAATGAGATCATGGCTGATCATCCAAACTCAGTACTCTGTCCCTGCCTTCTCCCCATATCCCTTGATCCCTTTAGCCTTAAGAAATATATCTAACTCCTTCTTGAATATATTTAATGAATTGGCCTCAACTGCCTTCTGTGGTAGAGAATTCCACAGGTTCACCACTCCCTGGGTGAATAAATTCCTAAATTGCTTATCCCTTATCTTTAGGCTGTGGCCCCCAGTTCTGGACTCCCCTGCCATCAGGAACATCCTTCCTGCATCTAGTCTGTCTAGTCCTGTTAGAATTTTATAAGTTTCAATGAGATCCCCTCTCATTCTTCTAAACTCTAGTGAATACAAGCCCAATCGACCCAATCTCTCCTCATACGTCATTCCTGCCATCCCAGGTATCAGTCTGGTGAATCTTCACTGCACTCCCTCCATGGCAAGAACATCCTTCCTCAGATAAGGTGACCAAAACTGCACACAATATTCAAGGTGTGGTCTCACCAAGGCCCTGTACAACTGCAGCAAGACATCCTTGCTCCTGTACTCAAATCCTCTCGCTATGGAGGCCAACATACCATTTGCCTTCTTAACCTGCTGCACCTGCATGCTTACCTTCAGCGACTGGTGCACAAGGACACCCAGGTCTCGTTGCACTTCCCCTTCTCCCAATCTATTGCCGTTCAGATAATAATCTGCCTTCCTGTTTTTGCCACCAAAGTGGATAACCTCGCATTTATCCACATTATACTGCATTTGCCATGCATCTGCCCAATCACCCAACCTGTCCAAATCATACTGGAATTTCTCGGCATCCTCCTCACAGCACACCCGCCCACCCAGCTTTGTGTCGTCTGCAAACTTGGAGATATTACATCTAGTTCCCTCGTCTAGATCATTAATATATATTGTGAATAGCTGGGGTCCTAGGACCGATCCCTGTGGTACCCCACTAGTCACTGCCTGCCACTCGGAAAAAGACCTCTTTATTCCAACTCTTTGCTTCCTGTCTGCCAACCAATTCACTATCCAAGTCAGTACCTTGCCCCCAGTCCCATGTGCCTTAACTTTACACGCTAATCTCTTATGCGGGACCTCATCAAAAGCCTTCTGAAAGTCCAAATACACCATATCCACTGGTTCTCCCTTATCTATTCTACCAGTTACATCCTCAAAAAATTCCAATAGATTAGTCAAGCACGATTTACCTTTTGTAAATCCATGTTGACTTTGTCCGATCCTGTCACTGTTTTCCAAGTGCTCTGCTATTACATCTTTTATAATGGACTCTAGCATTTTCCCCACTACCTTGAAGTATTTGTGTCTTAATGCGAGGAGCATTCGTAATAAGGTGGATGAATTAGCTGCGCAAATAGTTGTAAACGGATATGATATAAATGGGATTACAGAGACATGGCTCCAGGGTGACCAAGGCTGGGAACTCAACATCCAGGGGTATTCAATATTCAGGAAAGACAGGCAAAAGGGAAAAGGAGGTGGGGTAGCATTGCTGGTTAAAGAGGAGGTTAATACAATAGTAAGGAAGGATATTAGCTCTGATGATGTGGAATCTGTATGGGTAGAGCTGAGAAATACCAAGGGGCAGAAAACATTAGTGGGAGTTGTATACAGACCCCCAAACAGTAATGCTGAGGTTGGGGATGGCATTAAATGGGAAATTAGAGACACGTGCAATAAGGGCACAGCAGTTATCATGGGTGACTTTAATCTACATATAGATTGGGCTAACCAAATTAGTAACAATACTGTGGAGGAGGAATTCCTGGAGTGTATACGGGATGGTTTCCTGGACCAATATGTCGAGGAACCAACAGAGATCAGGCCATCTTAGACTGGGTATTATGTAATGAGAAAGGATTAATTAGCAATCTTGTTGTGCGAGGCCCCTTGGGGCGGAGTGATCATAATATGAAATAATTCTTCATTAAGATGAAGAGTGAAGTATTTGACTCAGAGACTAGGGTCCTGAATTTAAATAAAGGAAACTACAATGGTATGAGGCGTGAGTTGGCTAGGATGGATTGGGGAACGTTACTTAAAGGGTTGATGGTGGATAGGCAATAGCAAACATTTAAAGACCGCATGGATGAACTACAGAATTTGTTCATCCCAGTTTGGCATAAAAATAAAACAAAAAAGGTGACTCAACCGTGGCTAACAAGGGAAATTAGAGATAGCATAAGATCCAAGGAGAGGACATATAAATTGGCCAGAAAAAGCAGCAAACCTGAGGATTGGGAGCAGTTTAGAATTCAGGAAATGAGGACAAAAGGATTAATTAAGAGGGGGAAAATAGAATATGAGAGTAAGCTTGCACGGAACATAAAAACTGACTATAAAAGCTTCTATAGATATGTGAAGAGAAAAAGATTGGTGAAGAGAAAAAGATTGGTGAAGTCAAGCGTAGGTCCCTTGCAGTCAGAATCAGGGGAATTTATAATGGGGAACAAAGAAATGGCCTACCAATTAAATACATACTTTGGTTCTGTCTTCACAAAGGAGGACACAAATAACCACCCAGAGATGTCGGGGAACATAGGGTCTAATGAGAGGGAGGAACTGAATGAAATCAGTATTTGTAGGGAAATGGTGTTACGGAAATTGATGGGATTGAAGGCCGATAAATCCCCAGGGCCTGATAATCTACATCCTAGGGTACTAGAAATTGTAGATGCATTGGTGGTCATCTTCCAAAATTCTATAGACTCTGGAACAGTTCCCACGGATTGGAGGGTAGCTAATGTAACCCCCACTATTCAAAAAAGGTGGTAGAGAGAAAACAGGGAATTATAGACCGGTAAGCCTGACATCGGTAGTGGGGAAAATGCTAGAGTCCATTATAAAAGATGTAATAGCAGAGCACTTGGAAAACAGTGACAGGATTGGACAAAGTCAACATGGATTTACAAAAGGTAAATCGTGCTTGACTAATCTACTGGTATTTTTTGAGGATGCAACTGGTAGAATAGATAAGGGCGAACCAGTGGATGTGGTGTATTTGGACTTTCAGAAGGCTTTCGATAAGGTCCCGCATAAGACGTTAGCGTGTAAGTTAAACCACATGGGATTGGGAGTAAGGTACTGACTTGGATAGAGAACTGGTTGGCAGACAGGAAGCAAAGAGTTGGAATAAATGGGTCTTTTTCCGAGTGGCAGGCAGTGACTAGTGGGGTACCGCAGGGATCGGTCCTAGGACCCCAGCTATTCACAATATATATTAATGATCTAGACAAGGCAACTAGATGTAATATCTCCAAATTTGCAGACGACACAAAGCTGGGTGGACGTGTGTGCTGTGAGGAGGATGCCGAAGAACTGCCGTATGATTTGGACAGGTTGAGTGATTGGGCAGATGCATGGCAGATGCAGTATAATGTGGATAAATGCGAGGTTATCCACTTTGGTGGCAAAAACAGGAAGGCAGATTATTATCTGAATGGCAATAGATTGGGAGAAGGGAAAGTGCAACGAGACCTGGGTGTCCTTGTGCACCAGTCGCTGAAGGTAAGCATGCAGGTGCAGCAGGCAGTTAAGAAGGCAAATGGTATGTTGGCCTTCGTAGCGAGAGGATTCGAGTATGGGAGTAAGGATGTCTTGCTGTACAGGGCCTTGGTGAGACCACATCTTGAGTATTGTGTGCAGTTTTGGTCGCCTTATCTGAGGAAGGATGTTCTTGCCATGAAGGGAGTGCAGCGAAGATTCACCAGACTGATACCTGGGATGGCAGGAATGACGTATGAGGAGAGATTGGGTCGATTGGGCTTATATTCGCTGGAGTTTAGAAGAATGAGAGGGGATCTCAATGAAACTTATAAAATTCTAACAGGACTAGACAGAGTAGATACAGGAAGGATGTTCCCGATGGCGGGGGAGTCCAGAACCAGGGGTCACAGTCTAAGGATAAGGGGTAAGCCATTTAGGACAGAGATGAGGAGGAATTTCTTCACCCAGAGAGTGGTGAACCTGTGGAATTCTCTACCACAGAAGGCAGTTGAGGCCAATTCATGAAATATATTCAAGAAGGAGTTAGATATATTTCTTAAGGCTAAAGGAATCAAGGGATATGGGGAGAAAGCAGGGACAGGGTACTGAATTTGGATGATCAGCCATGATCTCATTAAATGGCGGAGCAGGCTCGAGGGGCCGAATGGCCTACTCCTGCTCCTATATTTTATGTTTCTATGTTAAATCTATGCCCCCTGGTTATTGACCCATCTGCTAAGGGAAATGGGTCCTTCCTATCCACTCTATCTAGGCCATTCATAATTTTATACACCTCAATTAGGTCTCCCCTCAGCTCCCTCTGTTCCAAAGAAAATAACCCCAGCCTATCCAATCTTTCCTCATAGCTAAAATTCCCCAGCCCAGGCAACATCCTCGTAAATCTTCTCTGCACCCCATCTAGTGCAATCACATCCTTCCTGTAATGTGGTGACCAGAACTGCACGCAGTATTCTGCGGCCTAACTGGTGTTTTATACAGTTCAAGCATAACCGTCCTGCTGTTGTATCCTGTGCCTCGGCTAATAAAGGCAAGTATCCTGTATGCCTTCTTAACCACCTTATCTACCTGTCCTGCAACCTTCAGGGATCTGTGGACATGCAACTCCAAGGTCCCTCTGATCTTCTGCACTTCTCAGTGTCCTACCATTTATAGTGTATTCCCTTGCCTTGTTAGCTCTCCCCAAATGCATTACCTCACACTTCTCCAGATTGAATTCCATTTGCCACTGTTCTGCCCACCGGGCCAGTCCATTGATATCTTCCTGCAGTCTGCAGTTTTCTTCTTCATTATCAACTACACGGTCAAGTTTTGTATCATCTGCAAACTTCTTAATCATACTTCCTACATTCAAGTCCAAATCATTGATATATACCACAAAAAGCAATGGACCCAGTACTGAGCCCTGCGGAACCCCACTGGAAACAGCCTTCCAATCACAAAAACACCCTTCGACCATTACCCTTTATTTTCTGCCTCTGGGCCAATTTTGGATCCAACTTGCCACTTTGCCTTGGATCCCATGGGCATTTACTATCGTGACCAGTCTGCCATGCGGGACCTTATCAAAAGCCTTGCTAAAATCCATGTAGACTACATCAAACGCAATATCCTCATCGACCCTCCTTGTTACCGCCTCAAAAAATTCAATCAAGTTAGTCAGACATGTTCTTCCCTTAACAAATCCATGCTGACTGTCCCTGATTAATCCGTGTCTTTCTAAATGAAGGTGGCTGGGGAAGTCACCACAGCTGATCCCAAACCTGCCTTCAATTTCATCAACATACATGCACTTTCAGCAGGAGTCACTGGGTGGTGTTTAAAAATGGAAATTCTGACAATTTTCCCCTTCCTAGCCAAGCACCCTGAAGCCAATTGTAGCACCTTTACTCCTTTCCCTAGCTAAAACTTGAAAACTTGGCATAGACCCGGCAATGAAACTCAGACTTTTTGGGGTCTGTATGGCTCAATACAACACCACAATATGCATTTATCCAAGCCATCTGGAGAGTTAGATAGTATGATTTAATTCCTGTGCGGTTTCTAAATTAAGTATGACCTTATCACAACCAGTGTATTTACATGTAACCCTAGACATGTGTTTATCTAATGCTGGTGTGGTGATAATGGAAACATTCTTCAATTCTTTAACGAGCTCTATACACAATAGAAGACTCTGTACAAGTTGTAATAGAAGAAGAAACTCACAGAGCCAGTAGCACCTGGAGATGCATACCATGCTGGGACCTGGGCCAGGAGAAACAGCAGGGAGCATTGTAAATTCATCCCTATCAGAAGCAGTAACATACTGGCAAAGCTATAACATTTTGAATGACTAGTACTTGTCTCACTTTTTTTTTTAAAAAGCTACTTTCATAAATCATTTGTGAATCTAGGAGCCAGTTTGAGGCAGTGGTAGCTAAGGCAAAGGAGAAAAGAGGGAATCAACAGAGCCACTCACTCCCATCCTCAATAGCCAGAGTCCTCAGGGGAGATGGAGATCCAACATGAGGCCCATGTACCTTAAACAAAGGACTTCTGGATTCTACAGAGGTATGCTCTATCAATGCTGCCTAGGTCTGTCGAAAGATGCTCCTCTTGGCCTATGCCCAATCCAAATATGGGTGTGTATCTCAATCCTACACACAGAATCGCAAGCGGTCTACCTCCATTAAAATATATGTCACTGTATCTATAATGTGACATATAATAGTATGATGGTACCAGTTCACATGCAATTGCGAGATTTAGCAGAACAAATAAGTGGGACATTTACATTTTTCCTCCTCATTTGTTAATGTGTTGTTTCTCTCAATAACTTAGTTTACGTCATTAACAGTTGGCTTGGTTCCATTATGCCTCACCAGGGAAGCTCCATCTGCTGTCCTCAGCAACTTTCTCTTCATAGTTAAACTATGTAGCCATATAAGGTTGCAAACGTTCCAACAGATTAAACATAATGACCATAAAACTCAGGAAAAATAGGGCATAGAGGTTAATTTATGATGAAGATTGGCCTAGCTTGGAATGTTGGTGAACTCAATTTTTTTTCCAACAGCCCAAATGAAATCTGCCTACCTGTTACCTTGATTCAGGATGTTGTTTGGCCCACAAAGAACATAGGAACAGGAGCAGGCCATTCAGCCTCTTGAGGCTGTTCCGCCATTCAAGTTGATCATATCTCCCTCTCCCTTCTCGCTCTCAAACCTAATATCAATCTGTATCTTAACTCCATCTACGTGCCTTGGTTCTGTAGCCCTTAATACCTTTGCCGAACAAAAATCTATCAATCTCAGTTTTGAAATTTTCAATTGACCCAGACTCAACAGCTTTTTTTTTGGGAGGGGGGTGGGGGGAAAGAGTTCCAGGTTTCCATCACCTTTTGTGTAAAGAAGTGCTTTCTGACATCAACCCTGAACTGCCTAACTCTAATTTTAATGTTATGCCCCCTTGTTCTGGACTCCCCCGCCAAAGGAAATAGTTTACATAAGAACATAAGAAATAAGAGCAGGAGTAGGCCAATTGGCCCCTCAAGCCTGCTCCGCCATTCAATAAGATCATGGCTGATCTGATCCTAACCGCCAATCCACTAGCACAGAACCATCTCCTGCATCTAACAGAATTAGACACATGAAATAGGAGCAGGATCAGGCTACACGGCCCCTGGGCCCGCTCCGCTACCCACAGGGCCATGACCGATCCGAACCTAGACTCATGTCCAAATTCGTGCCCGCTCCCCGTAACCCTTAATTCCCTTTACTTCTAGGAAACTGTCTATTTCTGTTTTAAATTTATGTAATGATGTAGCTTCTACAGTTTTTTGGGGCAGCATATTCCATGGACCTACCACCCTCTGAGTGAAGTAGTTCCTCCTCATCTCAGTTTTGAAAGAGCAGCCCCTTATTCTAAGACTATGCCCCCTAGTTCTAGTTTCACCCATCATCGGGAACATCTTCCCTGCATCCACCCAATCCAACCCCTTCACAATCTTGTATGTTTCAATAAGATCGCCTCTCATTCTTCTGAACTCCAATGAGTAGAGTCCCAATCTACTCAACCTCTCCTCATATGTCCATCCCCTCATCCCCGGGATTAACCGAGTGAACCTTCTTTGTACTGACTCGAGAGCAAGTATGTCCTTTCTTAAGTATGGACACCAAAACTGTACGCAGTATTCCAGGTGCGGTCTCACCAATACCTTGTACAACTGAAGCAATACCTCCCTATTTTTATATTCTATCCCCCTAGCAATGAAAGCCAACATTCCATTGGCCTTCTTAATCACTTGCTGCACCTGTATACTAACCTTTTGAGTTTCGTGCACCAGGACCCCCAGATCCCTTTGTACTTCAGTACTTTCCAGTTTCTTGCCATTAAGATAATAACTTGCTCTACGATTTTTCCTGCCAAAGTGCATAACCTCACACTTTCCAGTATTGTATTCCATCTGCCAAATCTCTGCCCACTTACTTAGCCTGTCTATGTCCCCTTGAAGGTTTTTTATGTCCTCCTCACTCACTACTTTCCCCCCCATCTTAGTATCATCTGCAAACTTTGATATGTTACACTCGGTCCCCTCCTCCAAATCATTAATATAGATTGTAAAGAGTTGGGGACCCAGCACTGACCCCTGCGGAACACCACTAGTTACTAATTGCCAGTCTGAGAATGAACCATTTATCCCAACTCTCTGCCTTCTGTTAGATAGCCAATCCTCTATCCATGCCAGAATATTACCCCCAATCCTGTGATTTTTTATCTTAAGCAATAATCTTTTGTGTGGCACCTTGTCAAATGCCTTTTGGAAGTCTAAATACACTACGTCCACTGGTTCCCCTTTATCCACCCTATATGTTACTTCCTCAAAGAACTCCAGCAAATTTGTCAAACATGACTTCCCCTTCATAAAACCATGCTGACTTTGTCCTATTAAATTATGATTATCCAAATGCCCTGTTACTGTCTCCTTAATAATGGACTCCAAAATTTTACCTACCACAGATGTTAGGCTAACATAGTTTCCAGCCTTCTGTCTACTGCCCTTTTAAATAAGAGTGTTACATTAGCAGTTTTCCAGTCTGCCGGGACCATTGCCGAGTCCAGGGAGTTTTGGAAAATTATTACCAATGCATCCACAATCCCTACCGCCACTTCCCTCAAGACCCTAGGATGTAAGCCATCAGGTCCAGGTGATTTATCCGCCTTGAGTCCCATTATTTTACCGAGTACCACTTCCTTAGTGATTTTGATCGTGTTTAGCTCCTCCCCCCCTTTAGCCCCCTGTTTGTCCAGTGTTGGGATATTCTTAGTGTCTTCTACTGTAAAGACTGATGTAAAATATTCATTCAGTGTTTTTGCCATCTCCATATTTCCCACCATTAATTTCCCGGTCTCATCCTCTAAGGGACCAACATTTACTTTAGCCACCCTTTTTCTTTTTATATAAGTATAAAAACTCTTACTATCTGTTTTTATATTTTTTGCTAATTTACTTTCATAATCTATCTTCCCTTTCTTAATCAATCTTTTTGTTATTTTTTGCTGTCTTTTAAAGTTTTCCCAATCCTCTATCCTCCCACTAGATTTGGCTACCTTATATGCCCTTGTTTTTAGTCGAATACTATCCTTAATTTCTTTACTTAGCCACGGATGGCTGTCTTTTCTTTTACACCCTTTTCTTCTCAGTGGAATATATATTTTTTGGAAGTTGTAAAATAACTCCTTAAATATACACCACTGATCATGTATCGTCTTACCCTTTAATCTATTTTCCCAATCCACTCTACTCAATTCCGCTCTCATACCTTCATAGTCTCCTTTATTCAAGCTTAGCAGGCTTGTTTGAGATCCAACCTTCTCACCCTCTAATTGAATATGGAATTCAATCATGTTATGGTCACTCATTCCAAGGGGATCCTTTACTAGGACATTTTTAATTAATCCTGTCTCGTTACACAGGACCAGATCTAAGGTTGCCTGCCCCCTGGTCAGTTCAGTTACATACTGCTCAAGAAACCCATCCCTAATATACTCAATGAACTCATCCTCAAGGCAGCCCTGCCCAATTTGATTTGTCCAATTAATATGATAGTTAAAATCTCCCATAATTATAGATGTTCCCTTATTACAAGCCTCAACTATTTCCTGATTGATACTCCGTCCAACAGAGTTGCCACAGTTCGGAGGCATATAGACTACGCCCACTAGTGTTTTTTTCCCCTTATTATTCCTTACCTCCACCCAAACTGTTTCATTGTCCTGATCTTTTGACCCAATATCATTTCTCTGTATTACAGTGATTCCTTCCTTTATTAACATAGCCACCCCACCTCCCCTTCCTTCCTGCCTGTCCTTCCTGATCATTAAATAACCTGGTTTCTCTCTATCAACTCATTTGATCATCTTAAACACCTCAATTAGATCACCCCTTAATCTACTGCATTCAGGGGAATACAAGGCTAGTCTATGCAAACTGTCCTCATCATTTAACCCTTTTAGCCCCAGTATCATTCTGGTAAATCTGCACTGCACCCCTTCAAGGCCAATATACCCTTCCTGAGTGCAGTGCCCAGAACTGAATGCAGTGCTCCAGATGGGGTCTAACCAGAGATCTGTGCAGCTGTAACACAACATCCACCCCTTTGTATTCCAGCTCTCTTGAGATAAAGGCCAACATTTCATTAGTCTTTTAAATTATTTTTTGTGCCTGTCCACTAGCTTTTAGTGATTTCTGTACTTGTGCCCCTAAATCTCTCTGCTCCTCCACAGTTCCTAGCTTCTCACCATTTATAAAATACTCTATATTTCTTAGGTCCAAAGTAGATGACCTCACACTTTTCTACATTGAACTCCATCTGCCATAGTTTTGCCAGCTCACTTAATCTATCACTGTCCCTTTGCAACTTTCTGCTCACATCTGCACTATTTATTGTCTCACCTAACATAGTATAGTCAGCAAACTTAAATATAAGGCTCTCTATTCCTTCATCCAAGTCATTTATGAATACAGTGAAAATCTGAGGCCCCGGTACAGTTCCCTGGAGGACACCACTAGTCACATCCTTCCAATTTGAGTACATGCCCGTTATCCCTACTCTCTGTTCCCGACCTCCTAACCAATTCCCTATCCAAGCCAGTAGGTTGCCTCCAATTCCATGAGCTCTCATTTTTGTTAACAATCTCTTATGTGGAACCTTGTTGAATGCCTTCTGGAAGTCTATATAAACAACATCCATAGATACTCCCTTATCTACCACATTTGTTAGCTCCTCAAAAAATTCAACTAGATTTGTTAGACATGACTTACCATTTACAAATCCATTCTGGCTCTCTCTGATCAGCTCATATTTGTTCAAATGCTCAGTCACTCTGTCTCCAATAACAAATTCTAGTAACACAGAAACATAGAAAAATAGGAGCAGGAGTAGGCCATTCGGTCCTTCAAGCCTGCTCCGCCATTCAATATGATCATGGCTGATCCTCTATCTCAAAACCATATTCCCGCTCTCTCCCCATACCCCTTGATGCCTTTTGTGTCTAGAAATCTATCTATCTCCTTCTTAAATATATTCAGTGACTTGGCCTCCACAGCCTTCTGTGGTAGAGAATTCCACAGGTTCACCACCCTCTGAGTGAAGAAATTTCTCCTCATCTCAGTCCTAAATGTCCTACCCCGTATCCTGAGACTGTGACCCCTCGTTCTAGACCCCCCAGCTAGGGGAAACATCCTCCCTGCACCCAGTCTGTCTAGCCCTGTCAGAATTTTATACGTTTCAATGAGATCCCCTCTCATTCTTCTAAACTCTAGTGAATACAGGCCTAGTCGACCCAATCTCTCCTGCCATCCTAGGAATCAGTCTGGTAAACCTTCGCTGCACTCCCTCTATGGCAAGTATATCTTTTCTTAGGTAAGGAGACCAAAACTGCACACTGTAATGTATGTACCTTTAAGGGGGGAACTACTTTCTACAGCTCATGTATACTGTAGTACCGGCAGTGACCACAGCTGTATATAACGCTGAGTAGTAATCTGTTGTTTCAGTTGCAGTTTGAACCACGTTGAGTAAACACCTGTTGTACCGTTCTCTGCTGTCCTTTTCTTATTATTACACGGACGTAACATTGGCGACGACGCAGATTCGAACCTACCTGCAACTCTGCATCACCTCCCAGGGATTCGCTTCTGGAGAACAGTGGAAGGAGGTCGAGTCCAGAAGCACGGGGGTCGACCACGGGCAACCGCCCAGTCATCCAGCGGAGATTTGAGCATCGCAGGGGAGGCTGTCAAGAGCCAGGCTTGGCTTTCCAGTCACGGTGGTCCAGCAAAACGGGCTGGCAACAGGTACTGCGCAGACCCTTCCCGGACAGCGACGGGCTAGAGCCCGACTGAGCGGCACAGAAAAAGGCCGAGCAGTGTCGACGGGGGAGAGAGAGAGGGCAGAGCGCACAGGGTGCAGCCAGTGTTCAGGACTGAGCGGCATCAACAGGGGAGAGAGGCAAGAGAGAGCAGAGCGCAGCCAGTGGTCAAGGGCCGAGCAGCGTCAACGGGGGAGAGAGGCGCGCAGGAAAACGCGAGGCGCTGCAATTTCCATGAGGACCGCAGAGAGCGGCATTGGCAGCAGCGCAGGAGCAGTGCACGAAACCCACAGGGCGTCGCCATTTGCCACGAGGACCGCCGAGAGCGGCGTTGGCAGCAGCGCGGGAGACGCCATTTTAAGCCGCAGCGGGGAAGAAAGGAAAGCGCGGGAGACGCCATTTTAAGCCCATCTAACCACACCCAAAAATGCCGAAGAGTGGCAGTATCACAGCGTTCGACAATGAAGTTGAAGATTGGACGACATATGTCGAATGCATAGAAGTATACTGCAAGGCGAATGAAGTGCCAGATGACAAGAAAGCGCTGGTATTGTTGAATTCAATGGGTGCAAAAACGTATAGCTTACTGCAAAACCTAGTAACCCCAGAGAAGCCAGTAGAAAAGGATTTTGAAAACATAGTGTCAATCCTACAGGACCACTTAAACCCCACACCGCTGCTGATAGCAGAAAGATTTAAGTTTCACAAAAGGAACCAGCATAAAGATGAAAGTAATGCTGAGTATTTAACGGAACTGCGCAAGCTATCGAAACACTGCCAGTTTGGAACGGGACTAGCAGATACTTTAAGGGACAAGTTTGTGTGTGGGCTTCAAAGTGAAGGAACCCAGAAACGGCTTCTATCAGAAAAGGATCTTACGCTGGACAAGGCTTTCAGCATTGCAGTATCACATGAAGCAGCAGCACGGGGTGCTGCAGAGATACAACGGAGACCGCAAGAATATGGCACAAATGAAATGTCATACAGAACAGTGAAGTGCTATCGCTGCAGCAGAACAACACATGACCATAATGATCGCTGGTTCAAGGACAAAGTGTGCAGACAGTGTGGAAAAGTAGGACACATAGCAAGAGTCTGCAGGTCGGGAAAGAAAACCAGCAGCAAGAAATCTCCACAGGAGAAGTACAAGAAGGTACATAAGGTGATGGAGAGTAGTTCAGATGAACAGAAGAGTGATACAGACTCCGGAAGCAAGGAGCTGGGTTGTCTGAAACGACATAATGTGATCAAAACGGAGGATCACCAAACTGTCTGGGTCACGCTCAAGATAGCAGGAGTCCAAGTGAAAATGGAATTGGACACAGGATCAGCCCTAACAGTCATAAACCGAAGGGACTACAAGCGGCTATTCTCACATATACCCTTGAGAGATACAAAGATTGTCTTGAAGACGTACACGGGGCAAAAAGTCTACCCCAAAGGAAAAATAAGGGTGAACGTTATATATAACGGCAAGGAAACACCAAAAATGGACCTATATTTATTGCCAGATGGAGGACCACCACTACTAGGACGTGAATGGATCCGGAAGATACAGCTAGATTGGCATTCCATACAAGCACTGACTGTAGATGCCAAAAAGGATGGCGACGTCACAATTGGACGACTGTCAAAAATGCTAACTGACGCACAAGAAGTGTTCCAGCAGGGACTCGGAACACTAAAAGGCATAACAGCGATGATCAAAATAGAGGAAAATGCAAGGCCAAAGTTTTTTTTAAGGCCAGACCGGTACCTTATGCGATCCGCCCAGCCGTCGAAGCAGAGCTGGAAGGTTTGGAACATTCAGGAGTACTGTCCAAAGTGGACTGGAGCGAGTGGGCTACACCCATCGTTCCTGTAATGAAGAGGTCGTTGAGTAATACGCCTGGGGAACCAAAGAAGGTTCGCATCTGTGGGGAATTTAAGGTGACAGTGAACCCAGTCCTTCACATTGTACAATATCCGCTTCTGCGGATTGAAGATATTTTTGCCTCGCTATCTGGAGGGAAACGCTTCACTAAGATTGATCTGGCCCAGGCGTACCTGCAAATGGAGGTAGAAGAAGCCTCGAAACAGTACCTCACGATCAACACTCATAAATGTCTCTACCAATACAACCGGCTGGTGTTCGGGGTAGCATCAGCTCCGGCTATTTGGCAAAGGGCAATGGAACAAGTCCTGCAAGGGATTCCAGGGACCCAGTGTTATTTGGACAACATGCTGGTCACGGGCGAAAATGACAGTGATCACCTCGCCAACCTGGAGCAGGTGCTCACTAGATTGAAGGAATATGGGCTCCGAGCTAATCGCCACAAATGCGAGTTTTTCCAGAAGCAGATCTCGTATTGTGGCCATGTTATTGATAAAGAGGGGTTACATAAGTCCCCTGAAAAGATTGAGGCAGTAGTCAAGGCTCCAGCACCGGAAAATGTGTCACAACTGAGGTCGTTCCTCGGGTTGGTGAACTACTACCATAAGTTCTTGCCGAATTTGTCTACCGTACTACACCCACTGAACACCCTACTGCAAACGGGGGTACCATGGAAGTGGAGTGACGAATGTAAACGAGCTTTCCAGAAGAGCAAAGCATTGATCACATCAAAAGAGGTGTTGGCTCATTTCAACCCAGCACTACCAATTCGGTTGGCGTGTGATGCATCACCCTATGGCATTGGAGCGATGCTGTCGCACAAATTCCCAGACGGCTCGGAGAGGCCAGTAGCCTTTGCATCTCGGTCACTAACCTCAGCCGAGTGTAACTACGCCCAGATTGACAGGGAGGCCCTCAGCCTAGTGTGGGGAGTGAAAAAGTTCAATCACTATCTGCACAGGCAGAAGTTCACCTTGCTGACTGACCACCAACCACTTGTCTCCATCTTTAATCCAAAGAAGGGCGTTCCGGTGATGACTGCGCAACGGCTACAAAGATGGTCCCTTTTTCTAGGGGCGCACCAATATGAGATCGAGTATAAGGGCACGAAACAGCATGGAAATGCTGATGGGCTATCACGCCTGCCACTGCCTACTGTGGAGGAAGCACCAGCAGTGGATCCTGTCAAAATATTTCATTCGACTATCATTGAATGCTTGCCAGTAACTAACGCTGGTATAGAGAAGGAGACCCGAAATGACCCGACACTGTCTCGGGTATATGATTTGACGGTGAAGGGATGGCCAGCACGTGGCGACTCACTGTTGCCAGCATGTCAGTATGCCAGGGGACCTTGATGTGTGGATCCCGAGTGGTAATTCCACCCAAGTTAAGGGAGAGAGTGCTCAATGAGCTTCACGAAGGTCATCTGGGAGGGGTGAAAATGAAAAGCCTTGCTAGGGCTTATGTGTGGTGGCCGGGGATCGATCAGCAAATCGAGGACCTAACAAAGTGCTGCTCAGGATGCCAGAAGGTCCAAAATGCACCACCACATGCCCCTCTACACCCATGGGAGTGGCCCTCATCTCCATGGCAATGGGTGCATATTGATTTTGCTGGTCCATTCATGGACTCAATGTTTTTAATAGCCGTGGATGCGCACACAAAATGGCCTGAGGTGATCAAAATGTCCTCCACCACCACGGAGAAAACTATTGCAGTCCTACGGACCATTTTTGCCAGGAACGATTTGCCAGAGCAGATTTGCTCTGATAACGGACCACAGTTTGTGTCCGAAGAGTTTCGAAGATCTATGAAAAGGAATGGGGTAAGGCATTACACATCCGCCCCGTATCATCCAGCCACAAATGGATTGGCTGAGAGGTTCGTACAAACCCTTAAAAAAGCAGTAAAGGCCATGTGCGATGACGACATTCCACTGCAGCATAAGGTGGACAATTTCCTGTTAGCCTACAGAAATGCGACACATGCAGTCACCAACCAGGCCCCGGCCATGATGTTCTTTAACCGAAGGTTGAGATCTCATCTGGATTTGCTCAGACCAAATGTACGAAGAGATGTTGAGAGTAAGCAATTCCAGCACATCAATGAGAAGCCGACAAGGAGCTTCAATGTAGGGCAACCAGTCTTGGCCCGCGACTACCGAACAGTGAAATGGCAACCAGGAACAATATGCACACGGCAGGGGCCACTAATGTACACAGTGGACATTGGGGAGAGCATCGTGAGACGCCATGCTGACCAGATCCTAGAGTCACAGGAACGAGTCAACCCCATGCCTCGCCCATACGTACCTGGTGATGAACCCGATGTACAGGTAGCATCTACCCCAGAAACAGTAGCATCGGAAGCTGATGAACCAACCGACGACAGGGGGCCAGAATCGCCTCCACACCAAGAGCAAGACACTCGGGAAAGGCGCTATCCAGAAAGGATCAGAAAGCCTCCCCAAAGACTGAATTTATAAATAGACTATTTTCAGCTAATGTTGCATGTTAAAAGTGTTAATTGTAATTATTTTGATATTTAATTGTTAAATGAGTATTATGGTACTGTTAATCTAAAAGGGGAGGAATTGTAATGTATGTACCTTTAAGGGGGGAACTACTTTCTACAACTCATGTATACTGTAGTACCGGCAGTGACCACACCTGTATATAACGCTGAGTAGTAATCTGTTGTTTCAGTTGCAGTTTGAACCATGTTGAGTAAACACCTGTTGTACCGTTCTCTGCAGTCCTTTTCTTATTATTACACGGACGTAACACACACAGTACTCCAGGTGTGGTCTCACCAAGGCCCTGTATAACTGTAGTAAGACATCCTTACTCCTGCACTCAAATCCTTTTGCAATGAAGGCCAACATACCATTTGCCTTTCTAACTGCTTGCTGCACCTGCATGTTTGCTTTCAGTGACTGGTGTACAAGGACACCCAGGTCCCTCTGTACATCAACATTTCCCAATCTATCACCATTTAAATAATACCCTGCCTTTCTGTTTTTCCTACCGAAATGGATAACTTCACATTTATCCATGTTATACTGCATCTGCCATGTATTTGCCCACTCACCCAACTTGTCTAAATCATCTTGAAGCCTCATGCATCCTCCTCACAACCCCGCCTAGTTTCATGTCATCAGCAAACTTGAAAATATTACATTTGGTTCCCTCATCCAAAACTTCCCCACAACTGACTAAGAGGCCTCTAATTTCCTAGTTTAAATCTCCGACCCTTCTTAAATAATGGAGTGACATTGGTAGTTTTCCAATCCAAGGGGACAATTCCTGAATCGCTAGAGTTTTGGAAGATCATGACTTATGCATCAACAATTTCTTCATCTATTTCTTTTAATACCCTGGAGTGGAAACCATCAGGTCTTGGAGATTTGTCTATCATTAGTTGCTTCATTACCTATTTTTCTTTACTTATATTGAATCTAGCTAGTTCTTCCCCTTGATTTATTTTTAGTTTACCAAATACGTTTTTGTGCACCTTCCATTGTTCATTCATAGTTTTATCCATTAATAGTTCTGCCCAGTCTATTGTGGTCAATTAAAACTTGGTTCATGACTCACCCTTCTCCCTCTCAAACCTAATATTGAATTCTATCATGTTATGGTCACTGTTAGCTAGGTGGTCCCTTACTGTTCGATTATTGACTAAATCAGGCTCATTGCTCATCACTAAATACATCTTGTTGGTTCAAGAACATATTGTTCTAGAAAAATGTCCCAAATGCACTCCAGAATTTCACTGCCTGATGGGGATGGGAGAAAAAATATTCAGCAATAAAAATAAAGCTTTGAGTTAGCAACGCAAAACTTTGGGAGATTTTGTTATTACCATGTAATTTCTGCCAAATTGTAAGAGAAACATTCTGCGTGTTCTGCTGAAAATATTCTGACAAGTGAAGTCCATTGTTGATAAGTTACTACTTAAACTATTGATTAGGAATGACAAATGATTA